>NC_087476.1:15571630-15873903 GCF_036417665.1 Passer domesticus | reverse complement strand
CTTGAAAAAGCTGACATCATAACAGAAAGTCCCACCACTCTCTCCCCACCTAAGCCTATTTTAAAAGGCAAGACTGATTGAGACATTAAGTTCAACCACAGTGTATGCTAAATACTTTCTATACAGTTTAACTACAGGGTAGGTTCAAGTGGCAGAAAAATACCACTGCTATCTGGTCTGTGCTCTTCTCTCTTCCCACATATCCAGCTATAAAAAAATCGTACCAGCAAAGATGAATTTGGAAAAAAGCCCATCTTGAATACCCAACTGACCTTTTAGCTTCCTTCAGTGGTTGTGCCATTTGGACTTGGACTTCAGTAAGAGTAGCGAGTTCATGAGTGTGTCTCCTCACATACTACAATACCAGTAGCTAGTGGATATATTCTTCACACTTAACCATTCAATACCAGAGGATAAATGTGAACCAGCTCAGCTCCAGAGACTATCTACCCATCACAACTAGTCTGAGGCCAATTTTCAAAGCATATTAAAGACAGCATGTGCCTAAGTAAGGACAGACATTCTCAATGTGGTAAACTCAAGTAATCAAAAACACTTATAATGTCACCATCACCCAGATGTCAACACCTATGACATGTTTGGGTCACACCACCAGCACCAAGTTATTTAGTGTTACAGTATTAAAAGACAGATCTACATTGTCATTTGCATTTCTCACTGAGTACAGTTTATCATTAATTTTGTTCCACTAAAAGGAAAGAAGTCAATGTAAAAGCAACCATCAGAAACAGCAATGCTCTCCAAAAGTTTGTCCCAGAAGTTAAGCTGCTGCGTGGTATTTAGCAAGGAGGAGCGTGTCAATACTCTAAATGGCTGGCACAGAATTTTCTGAATGAAGTCTATGTCGGATAAAGTTTGATTTTTCAAGTCAGAGTGTTTCAACAATACCCTTGAACCTTAAGCCCATATATCTTACTTCAAGATGTTTAAAATACCTTATTTAAGCACCATCTCCATCTTCTGGGAATGTAACTTTAAATGCTATTTTTAAAAGTGAACATCTTAACAGTTTGTGTGAAGTAATTGGCATTTGCAGGTTTTAGTAATTTAAAACAATATCCTTCACCTGGCTTGAACTCGTATGACATGAAAAGCATCTAGAAAAAACGAAATCCTATAGTAGTAATTTTTTGACAGAAGAAAAAACTAATATCAATACTTTTATATGGAAAAAAAGAAACAAGAAAAACAACATCAAAAAAACAAACAAACAAACAAAAAAAACCCACACACACACAAAAAAAAAGTTGAACTTTGCTCAGCAGCTCTTAGCTGTCCAAGCGTTCTCAGACCTGCCAGCAGAGGAGGTGCCGTCATTCCACAGAGTACCGATTTTTCACAGGTTTTACAGGAACTGGACTGAGTTTTATTGCTGTTTCCTAGATGTTTCTTTGCTTTCTGAACTGACACTGAATGTTCTCTGTTTTGAGCTTTAAGTGCTTTTGGGTTGTTTTGCTTATTAAGGAGCACAGGCACCAGAACATATGTTACCTGGGTAACAGCAAGTAACTGATTGCTTCATGTTGTACCACACACTAATTGGCCAAACCCCACAGAACCAAAAAGTCACACGCAAGTGAAGAAACTGTTTCAAAATAAACCTATTTTGAGACAAGGTTCCTAAAAATAATGCACAAGGCACAGAGTGCATGTCAACACTTCTTCTAGCAAGTTAACTCACCACCCTGAAACATGGATTCAACATCAGAATCCCATCTAGATGAGCAGCCTGCATCTCACAAGAACACTAGGAGTGTATGAGGCTACATAAATTCAGGGCTGCAGTATGCAAAATATTTGGAAAAATTATTCAGTCTCAAGTATTTTTGACAGTCCATCTAGACCCAATATGAAAAAAGTACCTAGAAACAGCATAGACAGAAATGGTTTCCACCCCAGCTGCAGTCAAAAAGCAAAGCTAAAGTTGGTGAGGCAGCTCAGACCAACATAATCACCTAATATAACTTAAATGTGAATTTCAACACATCAAATATTCCAAAGTCTCTGACAGCAGAGATGATTGGTGTGGGCTCAGACCTTTCAATAAGGCTTCTACTCACAAATGACTGCCTGTTTTAATCGTCTAGCAGAGTAGTATTTAAGACTTCTTGACTATTTTAAGTAAAATCAGTCATTCCAAAGTCCACAGTATGACTCACTGAAACCTAGGTGTTTTTTAACGTTCAGCAGTTGTTTTCTTGACAGGAAAGGGAGAGTCCCCTGCTGCAACAGTAAGATCACTTTACTTTCAACAGTGTAATTCAGCGGAACTGAGTTCTTCATCCTTCAGGATCCAAGCTCTATGCATCAACTCCTTTTGGGAGAACATTAAGTGATTTTCATACAAACCTCTCCAGACTAACAGTGTTTCAGTTTATGTATTGAGGAAAAAATGTGTGCACCTTTCCAGTAATGGCATGGCCTTAAGACGACCTGACAGAGCACTACTGAGAGCGGAGACAAATGTACCTGACATGAAAACAGAGAGGGTGACCTAATTCATCTTTTCCACTTGGTTCCATGTCTTTGTCTATAGAGTTTTAAGAACTGGCAGCCAATACCTAGGATTGGCCCTGAATGAAGTATCTGGAATCTCACTTAACAAATGCACTGGAAGCCTGAGCTGCAGCACGTCTGCCCACACTATTCCCACCTGGGGTTGAGATTAATTTAATCTAGAATTTACACTCACTGCTTATACTTCTCCTCAAGTTAGAAAGTTCTGTGGTCCCCAGAGAACTATGTAAGCCAGGAACTGTAAGTGTATGGAAATACAAGTTCTCCTTTCTATAGATTTTTTTCAGACAAGATGAACAATCCAGTGAAAGTCACAGAGCTATTAAGTTTTTACAGAAGACCCTGAAGTTTTCTAGTTCCCCCCCCATCAAATGTAGAAAATGAGTATTAAAAAAGAAGTCATTCTTCTTTTCAAAAAGTATAAATTTTTGATGAGTTAATGGCTCTACAACACAGCTAAAAGCTTTCAGGAAAAATTCTTTGGTATCTGACATATTTATCTCAAATTGATTCTAACATTCTTCCATGACTGCATTTTACATACTTCTAATTCCTCAAAATACTTCCAAGTGCTCTTCTCTTAGCAAACACACATTTTAGACACCAAATCCTTCTCTACAGAATCCTGGCCATCTAAAAGCTTCTTTTAGTATCCATTTGTGGCATTGCATAATATGACAGAATCAACCAAAAAAAGTCTAAATTTCTATTTAAAAATACTTCTATGCTCTGCAGCTACAGAAACCCAAAGGTAAAATTAAATGACTGGCCAAGGTATATCTAGACTAACAGCACTCAAGAGAAACAACAGCACACAAGGAGTTATGTGGTCTTAAGGTACATTGCCCTTACACAAAGAACTCATTTTGACTTGCTTCAGTTCTGGTCTCTGGGAGCTCTTGATCAGAGGCTTGGGATCACTGAAACTCAAAATGGTAACACAACGGATATACTTTCTTCCCATTGCATGGTGTAGCTTGGAAGAGCCTTTTGCATCATCCTGTATCTTGAAGCAAACCCAGCAATATATTATTTTACTCAGTCTATTGGGACTGTGACTGAGAGTGTGCCAGTAATTTGTTATTCACCAAATGAGACAACCTGTAACAATGAAGTCTAACCTTAGGTCAGAAAAACTGAAGTCAACATTTCAGATAACCTGGTTACAACATCTCACAGAAAGTGAGCCATGACTTTTTGCTAAGGCCCTGCTACCTACTTTTATTAAAAACAATTTCTGCTTACAAGAATTTTGCAAAATACATTTGACTTCAGAACAAAACTTCCTGAAGAAGTTTTATCCAGGAATGATGTGGCTGTCAGTCAGGTAAGAGTATATAAAGTGTATTTAGAAAAGCTATTATTAAAGCAAATGCAAATCTGTTTTCAGAGCTGAATACTACTTGTATATCAGGCTACTTCAGTGAAGAGAGCATATAAATTAAAGGAGAGTATAAATTAAAGGAGAGAATAAAGAGTAACAGAGCAAATAAGAAACCCTTATCAATATTAGAAACTGGTAAATCAAACCCTTGATTACTTTAACAAATTTAGAGAAAGGTATATAGCTAATTCAGGACTTCCAGTTCTTAGATCTTGACATCTGATGTTTTGGTGGGTGCATAGACTACAAGATGTGAAACTGAGCACTCACACTGTTTTGCTGCCTCTCCTTTGTGCCTGGCTCACACAAACCAGGCACTGTTATATATTCATATACAGGATGGATTAGCAAATGACAAGCTTCCAAATCAGCAGTATGCACACTAAAGTGTTCTCATGTTGGTTCCAGCTTCCTGGAATGCAGAAAGGATGAGGAGAAACTTGTAAACACCCCTCCAATAAATTTGGTGGAGCTATACTGAGTATCACAAATGAAGTGCTATCACTTACCTTACCTTTGTGACAAAATTGGATTCAAGTCTATGGGCAGTAAGAAAGCACCTGGCCCCTCGTTCTCAAAGGCCAAGAGCATAAAGCTAAATATGAAAACATTGATTAATCAAGCGTGCACCTTCATCTCCCAAACTTACAAAGTATACCCATGCACTTTTACCAGCCCTTCCTCTGCTGTTTTCTTCACTACCTTCCTCTGAAAATCACGCATCCCCCCCACTACTGAAACCAGAATTCCAAGCTGCAGTGCCTGTACAGAAACTGGTACAATCTGCTCCTTTAACACTGTGCTAAACAACCCCAATTTGTGCCATGATAAAGAAATCAAGTGTAATAACCTTCAAAATCAAGTGTGTTCTTTCCCCATCAAATTCTGTCTCGCTCACATACAGCCTTCTGTGCTTTTCTTCAAAAAGGCAGCTCATCACATTAGTATCCAAGGTAGTAGAAGTGCCTGTGAGACAGCTGTCTAGCAGGTTAGCGTAACAGCGATTTATAAAATCTGTTAAAAACTTCACTGCATTAGCAGAAAAAACCAAAATTTTTGGCTTTATTGTCCAGTTTGACCCAGTGAGCACATTCTACTTTCTCAAGGCCACCAAAGCAATAAACGTCCTCCAAGAAATTTAGTAATTCTAGACAGCATTCAGCTGTAAGGGGAGGGGGCAGCAAGCAATGACTGCATGGGATGGAGGCTTCAGCTACCATCAGAATTCCTTGAACTATTCTCAGCTGGAGTCTTGAACAGTTCACAGTCTGTTCAAGAACCTCAGTGCACTCTAGGCTTTGTTTCTCCAAGAATCAGTCCCTTTTCAGAAATGATTCATTTTCTTTGCACAAGAGTGAGGATTCCAGCAGCAGACTCTACTGAAAGATGACAGAGAAGGTAAGAGAAGGTAGAACTATGAATAAGTCAAGTTCAGATCTAAGTTTCAACCATATTGAACTAAAAAAAATTAAACTATTAAGTTTCACAATTCTTACCACAAATGTTGATGGTTGCTAGAAATTGTGCTAAGAACACAAAGGAAAAATAATCTCTCTCTCCACAAATTACTTTTCACAAAAAAAGACTATTTATTCCAAACTATTCATCCAATTCACATTCACTCCACAATTCTGGACTTACCAAGAAGTAACATTCCCAACCTAACTTTTATGAAGTAGCCTTTCCTTTCAGTCAGCCATTTAAGAATAGCAGTTGCTTTAACTTACAAAAGGTTAAAAGTAGTGCTTGAAACACTGTTCCATCCACAACTGGGACAACTAACTCAAGTCCAAATGTAATATTGATTAGCATGCCTGACCTTCAAAATAAAACTGCATCCTACACAGTTCCCTGTATCAAAAGACTGTATGGAATACCCTTTTAGTGGGTTTCACCTCTGCACCATATATTTCTGTACAAACTCTCTCTCTTCTCTGGCAATAGGAACACAGAGACAAAGAATTCACAAGATAAGAAATTTTGGTAAATTGTTTAGATAGAAGCATGAAGCTGATACCTACTGAATATCACAAAGTTCTGCATGTGCAATAAAAACCACAAAGATTTCACTTTTCTGTAGGCCAAAGTTAACAGCAGGGAAGAAACAGAGCTGTGGTCAAAGCTATCCATCATCAGACATCAGATATTTTAGCTGATATGAGTAATCTATTTGCAAGAAAATGCCAACTTCACTGAATTAGCTATGTACCTTCTGAACTTGTGCTGCTGAAACAAACTGCTCTAAACATTACCTTCTAGCATCACGATTTTTGTTCTACTCATTTTAAGTGACTAACTTTAGAACTAGAGCTACAAAATGGATAATAATCAGAAGTGGACAGGTTCTTTTACTCATTTTCATTAGCTTTTATTGTTCCTTAAGTACGTGAAGCAGCAGTAGGAACAACATTGCAACCTTGGGGAGAGGGAGGGAGGGAGGAAGGAAGGAAAGGGGAGCTGGCAAGAGCAACACACTAATACACACTTTCAACAATTAACAGTAAAATCTCTCAGAAGATCAAAGCATCCCATCAGCCTTAAGATAATAAAAATACAGACAATACACACCTATAGCTTTCATTGCAGGCACTGCCACAGGGTGGCAAAAAGAATCAACAGCACAAGTAATGTGACTGTTCCCTCATTCCTCAGAGTTCACAATGCCATTGCTCATTTCCAGAACAACAAGCCAACATGGGCCTGACACAATACAATGTAAAAATGTTTACAGAGGGCACTGTGAAAACTGATAAATGGGAAACAACTTAAAAGCCTCAGGTATGTAACTTTTCTACACAAAATTTTCTAAGAATATTTAAAAAACACTTTAACATTTCACCTAGAGACAGGAGAAGTAACAATCAAGACACAGTTATTTTCAAGCCCTAATGATTCTGCATATTCATCAAGATTTAAACTGTGGGCAAACAGTTACCAAACCTTATCTCTATTAGTCCAAGAAGAGCTCCAACACATCAGGACCTAGAAACTGAACACATGCAAACACTCACAAAACCCCTCGAGCTGGAGAGCACTCCCAGGCAAGGGCTGCTGTCCTCCCTGCCTTCACATTACAGCTCTCTGCAGAACAAAGGAGCCTGAATGCAACACAAGTTACAGCCATGCAAAACGAGCGAGGCTCTCAGAAAAGCCACCAGTTTAATCTGCTTCCCCAGAAAGGGTCCAATTCAAAAGTTAACTTTTTTGAAAAACTGTTGTCACTGAACAGTGGAGTGTGCATGTAACTAAGCAAACCTTATACTCTATGTTCCATCTTCAAAGTTTCCCACATCATTTCACTAATTATATGAAAGTTGCTGCTGCATCCACCCCTTTTACATTATCTAGTATCCATCTCGAAATGACTCAAGTCAAGAGAAATCAACACAAACTTTGTCCTCAGAGTATATGAATCAACATAGTACAGCTTTATCTTGAAAAAAAATAAGTTGCCAACCTGTTTCTTTATTCAAGAAGAGAGTTTCAAGAACAGTTTTAACTATGAGTCATAAGGGATGATTCAACATTAACTCTACATTACCAAAGAATTAATCAATCAATACAGGGAGTTCAGCAAAACCTCCTAGTGTACCTTTGAAATAAAACATTTGTGCAAGTTGTTTGACAGCCATACCATTTCTCCATTAAAGAGCTATTCTCATCTGAAAGATCAGTCATAAAATTAACAGCTGAAAAGCATTCAGATCATGCCTACTTGCAAGATAGGCAGTTAAAGAATGACAGTTAAATAATCAGTAAAAGCTTTATTTTTATGTATATATCTATATACAGATATCTCAACGCAACTTTGAATGTTTGTATTCTAGTGGTAATTAAGTTCTTTATCAAACCATGACCTGAAACAATGCTTAACTGACTTGGGGCATTTTTTTTTTTTTTTGCAGGAAAAAAAGTAATTACAGATTCCATGTTCCTGAAATTTTAATTAAAAAATTAGCAGCATTTTTAATGGTAGCACAAGTACTTCTACATGAAGATTTAGAAAGATGCCACACCAGTAGTTAAAAAAAAACCTTTTGAAAAAACTGTTAGTAGTATGACTAACAGCAGTCACACTCCACCCAACACACCCACCCTTGCTAAATCCAAATACTCCAGATGACAAGCAACCTTTCCATACTACTTGCCAGCAGTTGTTAGTTTAGCTGCCTTCCTAGAATTAAAAAGGCATCTCTGAGATTCAGCTGAAGAGATCTGAAAAAGGCACAAGCTGTTACCATAGTACTAGTACAGAAGAAATTATCATTTAAAGGAGGAGCCAAAATAATTGTGTGGCTCAACTTTAGGAAACCCATCCTTTGTAATGCCTGCTAGTCCTGAATTCCAACCTCTCATGCTGACTCATGGATCACAGGAGTGGTAGATGGAGGGGGAAAGGGAGGGAATCAGAAGAGAACAGAACTGCACATGTCCCTCAAAGGAAGAATAAAAAAAAAGGAAGGCTTGCAGTAGACAGCCAACATCTCCTTCTACCAAAGAAGGCACATCTTTGCAGCAGGTCAGGACAGGAAAAGCATGCTCAGCTGCAGGTTTTGGTCTTCACTACTTCCTGCAGCCTTCCAGGCCGGAAGGGGAGAGCTGCCAACAGGCCATTACCGAGAACGCAGAAACGAGAGTGCACTGAGAAATTCATCCAGCACAGGAAGAGCTTGCTGTCCCTACACTACAGGTCTGGGCTAGCACAGCTACCAGAATACCTGCTGGCCACCATCAGATGGGGTAGAATAACTTCAGTAGAGACACTGGGTGAAGGGGCTCTCCCTACAGAAACAAAAGTTCCTTGGCAAAATGGCACAACCAGTATGAGATTTTATGCATCACTTTCTCCAAGGCATTAGATTTAGTAAAAGGACAAAGGGAGGTTAAAGATTAAGAGTGAGCTTTACATGGAGGTCCCAAGGAGTTAGTTCTGAAGTGGGGCTCTAGTAGAGAAAAAAGAGTGACACAAATGCTGGCACTTCATCACACAGGGTTCACAAGAGTGAAACTCTTGTCACAGGAAGCAGGAATCCTACAAAAGTCCCATCATTTTCACAAAGGTGAAAGTTTCATAACATCAATACACCTGTAACTGGAGAAACAATTTTGCTCTTGTGGAAGGTAGGGGCTCTTAAATGCGCTAAGGAATTAACTGATTCATAAAGGTAATAAATATGAAAATTATTTTCAAGATAACTCATTTTGTTTTAGAAAGAAAGAACAAATCTAGGTGGCAGCATACAAGGAAGTATACAGGTATTTTCAGCACAATCCAAAGAAGCATTCCCTTGTGCATGAGCCAGAACACTTAATCAAGAAGAAAAATCAGTTACTTCCAAACGAGCCACCTTTAAATTCACATCTCCTAAACAAATCTAGGATAAATTTACCTCAAAATTGTCTATTTCCTTACAGACTTGCTTCCTCCTGGTCTCACATTAGCAATACTAGACACCAAAGAAAAGGTAACTAAGAGGAGCAAATCAACCACTGAAGATGATCTGCCACAGAATTACTACTGCACTATGCACATGCAGTTTCTTGCAGTACAATTCCCTGGTCATGCAGAACTGGGTCCAGCAGCCTCCACACTGCTGACACACATCTCTTGAGCTCCCACTACAGTTCTCCTATCAACAGCGTCTGGAATTCTGCTGCTTCCACAGAAATGTACTTATAGGTTTGATGCATGCTTAGGGTATCATTCCAGTCTTTACACCTTAGCTTTACATTGCTCCGTAATTACTGCAAACTCATCTCAAAGGTACCCTGAGAAGTCAGCTTGCATCGAACAAAGACAATTTCTACATGTCTCTTTCCCCCCTTCAATACAGATGTCTAAGTTTGTAAAGTCAAATTTATGTTAAAACATTCCTCAAAATGTCTCTTGAAGACCCCTCTAGAGTATTTCTATTCATGAGGAAGTAAACAAAATGCACACATTGTTTCAACGTTTGTAGCAAGTTATTAGTTGATCTGAACAAAGGAGTTTTCACGTTTCCAGCTTATGAATAGGTTTACTAACCACAGCACAGAGACTAAATTCTCTGTATCTCTGCAACTACCTGGTGAAATACTCAGTTTTGAGTGTCTATTAGGTACATTTCTGGGTGGAGTGATTCATATGCAGTATCAAATACCTCTACACATACAGGGCCAATAGCACAGTGCAGTTGTTCCTCCTCATCACGGGGACCTAGGTAAGGGTTGTACAAGTTACAGTACTGGCCTCACCTACCCCAGCACAACATGGGATGATATACCCCAACCAAGTTCCCAATGCTTCCCCCAGTACAGCAGCACACTTAAATACTGCATTTCTCTACCTTAAACAAAATATAACAAAAAAAAAAGTCCCCACTTACCAGCACCGTGGTGCAGATGGACCTGAGCTCAGACTCCACCTTCTCCCGATAGTCCTTGATAAGCTGCATCTTCTTGTCACTGGTGTCTGTCTTCTGCTCGATGCTGGAGATGACCCTCCAGGCCGAGCGCCGCCCCCCCACCACGTTCTTGTAGGCCACGGAGAGCAGGTTGCGCTCCTCGTTGGACAGCTCGGCCCCTTGCTCCGTGACCGCCTTCATGCAGGTGGCCATGTCATCGTAGCGCTCGGCTTGCTCAGCCAGCTTGGCTTTCTGGATCAACTCGGTCTTATCCATGGTGGCTGGCAGTGGGACAAGAGCAGTGCAGTAGCAGAAGAAGCTGGAGATGTCACACTATCAACACGAGAATGCGCCTCAAAACCTGACAAGAAAGAAGACAGCAACCGTGATGCCAGGATAAACACCACCCAACACGGTCCTGCAGCACCCCATCGCAACTCAGCAAAAAAAGAGAATTACTGCGAGCCTTGCCTTCCCTTCCCCATCTCCAGGTGCTGCTCCTGGAGAGGCGGAGTGCAACATCCTGCCCTTCCATGCAAGGCTACGGGGACTCGTCCCAAGGGTCCACCCCTCGGGAAACCACGACCTAGAAACCCAGGCGGAGGAGTCACACTCGGCCGGTGCTATCCGAGGGACGGCAGCCAGCCGCCCAAGCAGTGGAAATAGCTGGTTTTCCATCTGAAAAAAGCCATCGCCCCGCTCTTCCTTCGTGCCCTACGTGAGCATATTAATATGCCCTCTAACAGGGGCTCGTGGAATGATTCCTGGTTACCACCCTGCCGAGGGCCCTCGCCCAAATCCCTGCCTCCGTGCGCTACCAGCCCTGCGGGAGGGAGCGCCGGAGGCAGGCGGGCATGAATGCCGGGACTGGCGGGAAAAAAATACATAATAAAAGCAGCAAGGCGAGCTCGGCGCCGGGGAGCACAGCGGGGGTTAAACCCCTCCAGGACCCGCCTCCCGGGGGGCGAGCGGGGCCGGGGCCGCGAGGCCGGGGAGGGGGCCCCGGGCGCTTCTCCTCCGGCGGCGGGGCGCGGCGGAGCCGGCCTCCCGTGCGCCCCGGCGGCCGCCGATCCGGACCTCGGCGCGGCGGCTCCCGGTACACGGCAGCGGGTGCGGTCCCGGGCTCAGCGGCCGCGTCCCCTGGGACGGCGGGGGGCGCGGGGGCGGCCGGCGGAGTCCCCGTGGCGACGGGGCGGGAAGAGGAAGCGGCGGCGGGTGCGAAATGGCGGCGCTGGATGCACCTCCCGCTCCCCGGGGCCGCCGAGCTCTCCACGCCGCGATCACAAAATGGAGGACGCGGCGGGAGGAGGCAGCGGAGCGGGGCCCATCCCGCCGCCGGCCGCGGCCCCGCGCTCACCTGGGTCCGCCGGGCTGTGGGGCCGGGCCGCACCCGGTCGGTGCCGCGCTCGGGGCTGTGGCGGAGAGAAAGAGCCGCTCCCGTCTCGGCCGAGCCAGCGCTGAAGGGCGTTGGCGCGCGCACCGACCCGCTGCGCGGCCCGCGCCCACGCGGCCAATAGCGGCCCGGCCTGCGCGCCAGGCCCCGCCCCCCCGCGCACGGCCGGCCAATCGGAGCGGAGCGCGCCGCCGCGGGGGCGAGCGCGGGCAGGGCGCGAGCTCGGCTGGGCCCGTGGGCTGCGGCTGGGGCCACGGGGTTTCCTCCAATGAGATCCAGGGTGGGGTGACGTCACTGTCGCCATGGTGACGCCGCTACAACCCCCCCCCCCCCCCCCCCCCTCCGCTCCCCCCCGCCCGGGCCCGGGAAGGGGAAGGGGAAGGGGACCGGGACCGGGACCGGGACCGGGGATGGGGACGGGGACGGGGACGGGGATGGGGACGGGGGAAGTGGCGGGAGGGGGCCCGGGGCTCCCTGTGGGAGGGCCCGGCCGAGGCGGTGCCCGTGCCGGCGGGGCGAGGCGGTGCCCGGGCCGCACCACGGCGGCTGTTGTTCCGCCCGCGGGCGGCCGCGCCCTCGGGCCGCCGCTCCCCGCAGCGCCGGCGGGCGGCAGCTCCCGCAGCAGCGGGCGGCGAGCCCGGCCCTGCCCTGCCCGGCCGGCCCTGCGGCAGGGCTGGGAGCGGCCGTGCGGCCCTTGCGGAGCGGAGCGGAGCGCACGGGGCCCGCGCGCTGCCGGGGCCGGGGCCGGGGCCGGGCGGGCCTCGCACGGGCACTGCGGGGCTTCGTGTTCCCGGAGCCCCACGCGGGTGAAGGCAGCGTTTCCCATAAGCAACCGTCAGCATACTTGGTTGCTTTCATCCTCTTGCTGTCCCCTCAGTTCCTCAGAGGTCAGACCTTGCTCTGACACACCGCAGTAGCGTGTTAGCCGCCCGTGGCTGGATAAAGGTGAGGCACCTAGACCCATATGTAGGCCCAAAAGATTGGCTGAGTAGATGCTTGTGTGCACTCACGCTGCCTGAGAGGATGCGGTAAGGACACGGTGGGTTTGTGTTGTTGGTCTTGCCGTGCAGAATTGGGTCAAATGCGTCTGGTGAATCAGGGCTCAGGCGAGGTCAGGTTCTCCCATGTCTGTGCAGTACCAGCTCTGTGCACCAAGTGATGAGATTTCTCACCTTTGTTTTCAGCATCACCAAATATAGTCATACTGAGGAACTTCAGCATCCAGATGGGATGATGAATTCTCTGAATCAATCTCAGGATGTTACTGTCTCAACTCATAAAGCTCCTGGTCTGTGTTTGGACTAGGACTGGGATTATGTATGTGGAAATTCGAGCTCTACTGTGAACAAGACACTCTGTCATTTGAGTTTGGGAAACATTGCTTTATTTAAAAAAATAGAACAATATATAACAACCTTTTCAAATGTAACGAAGCTCAGAAACAACTCTGTGTCTCCCCCAGAAGTTACCTCTTGGTAACTTGCTGTAGTTTTAGGATGCCCATTTATTCTTCCTTGTTAGTAGGATATGTTCTCATTTTCATTAGTCCCTGTTAATTATCTTAATTTACATGAAGTAAAGACCAAAATTGATCAATTGTGCAACAATACCTTTTTTATTAGCACCATATCTCTATCAACTAACCATTCCACCTATACGGCATGGGTGTGTTTTATTTGAGGAAGGACAGCTGACTTAATTGAGGCTACTTCCTTCACTGATTCACCTCAGAAAGGGGAAGATATTAAGAATTACCCTCCTAACAGTTCCTGTCTCTCTCCCTGTTGAGAGGCTGCATACAGAAATACAGAACAAGTTAAGAGCTGGGAAGTGCTGGGCAGAGCAGTTTGTGTGCACAGAGCAGGGTGATGGATGTGGTCTGAGCTCCATGCCCAATGCAGAGTCTGATGTATGTGTGCAGAGCAGCTCTGTGGCCTGTGTGTTTCTGCCTTCAAACCCCCTCTGTGCTCCTTGCTTTTCAGTCTTGGGTCTTGTGGGCTAACATGCCATAAGCTGGCCCAGCAATATCAATTTTAATCACATAGCCATAAGCTTATTTCCCCAGAAGAATCCTGTTGCTGAGTAGGGATGTTGTCCTTTGGGGAGCTTTTCAGAGAAGGGGCTTGAAGAATTTCTTGTGTTTAGATGAGAAAAATAAATGTTAAGAGGAGATTTGATGTTGTCTCAAAGGCAGAGTTAATGGCATGGATATAGAATTGTTGTTTAAATGGAAGACAAATGTGTGTAAAATGGTCAGTAATTAATTTAGACTGTAACTTAGAAGATTTGGAATTTTCAGAGCAATGAGGCCATGAGACAGTTTCCCTGTGCTGAGAGCAGGAAGCCCATCCACTTAGAGAGCAGAGCCTGATGAGTTTATAAAAGTGCTTATGGGATGTAGTTGCCTGGGATAGCAGGAGAATAAGCTCCAGAAGCTTTCCAAATCTATGTTTCTTTTATTGCTTATTACATATAGTTATACATGCTTAGTCCATGTGTACTTTAATGTACAGTTTACTGCATAACATTATCCTTTATTGAATTAAAAAACCTAATTTCCTGTAGAGCATTTCAGGAGTGCTATAATCTTACTGACCATTAAGGACTTTACCCTTGTCACCACTATGAAATGGTTGGCATCAATCTGCAGGAAATTAAAAATATCAGCACTTCTGGTTACCTATATGAATAAATTTAAGCCTTAATTTCCCAAGTGGTAAATACCATATCAAAGACCTTCATTTCCAGGGTGGTAAATGCTTTATGCTACTTTGCATGTAGAGAAAGTCCACCTCCCACTGACTTCAGATGCACCTACTCACATTCAGCATCTTAGCAGCTCACACCACAAATTACTCAATTAGGGTGTGGGAGAAAAATGAGGAATATATATAATGCACATTCCTCAGACTTACGTGTGAACTTTACAACAGAGTTAGAAAACAGTTTCCTAGAGCCTCTGTTATTTGCTATGAGACTGTTCTTGTTTTTTCTCAGCAGCACCAGGCCCCTTCATCAAATGCTTTCCATCTCTACAGCAAAGGAGGTTGAGATGGTAGAGGCAGGAGCTTCTTTCCTACTGTCTGTACAACAGGTCCACAGCAGGTCAAAGTGGCATCTCACCAAGCAAACATATAGCACTGTGAATGAAGCTAAGCACACAAACAAACAACCCCCCAAAACAGACTTCTGTCATGGGGTTTACCCAGACTACCACTGAACAACAGTGTGAGCGAGCTCTTTGGATATGCAGCATGCTCCTAGCTATCCAAAATAGTCCTGTCATGGGTAGCAGTAGAAAAACTTGCTCATTTTGTGTTCTGCCTTGAGTGGGATGGAGATTCTTTACAACTTGTCTTGTGTCTGTTCACTTAGTGGCAAGAGAACATATTTTATGTTTATTAAGGCCCTGTGTTCTGGTGGTTAAGGTTTGTTCTCTCTTGCTCCCATTCTCTTCCTGTAATCTCCTTATTATCAGCCCCCTCATTTACACTGCTATCCCATCTCATTGCCTTCTGATTCCTGCCTTCTGCTCAGCTGCTGCCTGTACACTTGTTCCCCTGCTGTCATTCTTTCTGTATCTGCACCCTCTGCCCTTCCTTTGTTGTTCCAACTTTTACTAAAACTTCTGGGCAGAGAAGAAGACTTGCTTAGGAAGCCTACACATTTAGCAGTCTTATCTGAGAGCTGGAGTCTTAAGGAAATTCTGCAGGTGAATTTTAAGATGACAGTTGAAGGTTTTAAAATCGAGTTTTCTCTTTATGTTTTCCATGTTTGGTTAATTTTCCATGAAACCAGTGTAAGACTTAGCTTCCATCTTGCCAACTTCTTGAAGAGTTTAAAGGTGCCTCTGATGGTTGCAAGTGTTGGAATTCTTTGATAATCAAATTGTAATAAAGTGTGTCATCCTGGACAAAACTGGAATTCCCTCTGATTTTCTCTGTGAAAAACAGCTAAACCATTCTAGCTAAAACATGAAAAACATTCTAAGTGTGTTCATATAGACTGATGTGTATTTAAGCCTTTGGAGAGGAACTAAACCAGTGGTCATGACTCTTCTAAATGTACTTAAATTTGTTTATCTTGCACTTGGTTGGGGGACTTAGGAATGAAAGGATAAGATTTCTTGTTACCCTTGTATTTTTTTCTCATATCTTAAAGGTGCTAGAGGGTGGCATGAGTGCTCTTACATTAAAAATAGAAAGTCATCCATTTAAGAGGCTAAAGCATCATCAGAGTCCAGTTAAGTGACAAATAAATGTGAGTCAGTGGGATCAAGCTCTTTAAACAGTAGCCTGATTCCATATTCTGTCAGTACTGTGCTGTGAGGAGGCTACAGGACTTCTTAAATTTTTGAAAATACTTGCATGGCTTGCTCATTGCTGGTGTAATTGTCCAGAGGACAAGCCTCTGAAGATGGTGATGAATGTGTAGCAAATGGTGGGTGCTGTTTTATGCAAATAGTTTTCTTCTGCTGGGAGAAGAGGGATCAAGGAATACTTGGGTTAGGAAGGTGACTGTCAGCATGGGAGGATGGTGCTGAACCTCACTTTTGCTGCTGAGTGCCATTTGTCTGGTTTAAGTGGCTTCAGGATAAGTGTATCTCCATACTGGGACTGGTTTGGTCATTGCTTGTGAAGGATGGTATTGATTAATATTGATATCTGCTGCAAGGTAAATGCTGCTGCAGTCTGATGTGCTGAGGCAGCTACTGATCTTGGTTGATAGGAGTGTTCAGCCTTTGTCTGACACTCTTCCCTCCTACCATTTCAGTAACTGATATTAGATTCCACTAGTATTGGGAGGTGCAGTATACATAACCTTATTGAACATGACAGGGTTTCTCTGTGTCCTTTCCTTCTGTGGCATGTGGTACTGGAGAGTGCAGTGGGCTCTGGGGAACAGAGTCAAGCCTGTGTTACCTGGGTGAGCCAGAGAGCTCAGAGAGCTTTCCTTTCCTCCTGATGGGCCTGTGAGGGAGGGAAGGAGGATGCTGGCTAAACAGAAGCATTTCCTTTTTTGTGCTGTTGGCATTAAAATGCAGGTTTGTCTGTTTTGGTCCTAAGCAGGTCCAGTGAATCACTTGTGAAGTAGATCCAAAGTCCTGGGACCTCACTGTGCTGCAGCTGCCAAGATACACATGGTGGAGTCCCGTATGGATTCCTCTCCAGGAATACCCTGCACTGGTCTAGCTGGACAAAAAGCTTTTGCAGATTTCTGTGGGCTACTCTTTTACTTTCACTGACTTTTACAAGTGGGAGGACAGGAGCCAGCTGGAGTTCCTGGTGTCCCTCAAAGTTGAGGTGTGTCCTTTTTTTTATGGAAATGAAGCAAATAGCCTTTTAATGGCTTTTGTTCAGTTATATGCAACTTGCTCTGCTAAAGGGTGATAAAAGGTCCCCTTTTTCATGAACAAACACAACTGGAAGAAGTCACTCAGATTGTCAAGTAAATTTTATTCTCCTCTCTGAAGGCAACAGGAGGGCCCCTAGAATTAAGACAAATGTAGCTCATGTCCTTTTAATAGTGATTTGATTATTCTTTCATTACAAGTAACTAGTTCCCTTTTCTAATTATATGTCTTGCTTTTATCTAAGAAAAATTACCCAGTTTATGGGAGTGGACCATTAAAATTGCTCGTCCATTAACAGTTTATTGTAGTGCTATGAGATTGCTGGTTTCAGAAAACATCTGCATTGCAATAGCCTGGTATAGATTTTTGGTTCTTCTGCCGTTTTGCCAATGGTCATCATTGACAAATGAGAAATAGGCAGTGAGGATGGATGTGCAAGGCAAAAATGATATGAGAGGTCAGAGAGCACTAACACTGCACACATTTAGTGTGCCTTTTAGTGAATGAGAAGTATTGGAAGGGAAAGGGGCACTAGGGAATAAGACCAAAATGCATGAAGATGCACTGGTACTTGGAAAGGCTTCAGGTTTCGTAAAGGTTTAGTGAATTCAGGGAGAGCT
Source organism: Passer domesticus (assembly GCF_036417665.1). Taxonomy (NCBI): domain Eukaryota; kingdom Metazoa; phylum Chordata; class Aves; order Passeriformes; family Passeridae; genus Passer; species Passer domesticus. Next base: position 15,856,232 of record NC_087476.1, on the reverse strand, counting down.
CTGTCTGTGTTTGACCTCTACACTTCTTGTTTTTTCTCTCTTCTTCTCTTTCCTCTGCAATTGCTGTAAGAGCATGTTATTCAAATGGGAGAAGGGGCATCAGTCAGCCAGGTGACACAGCAGGACAGGAGAGGGGGCATTGGAGTTGTAGTTGGGAGCATGATTTGAGAAAGCCTTGGGTCTTGCAGACAAGTCACTGCAGGCAGGTTACTGCAGGCCATTCCTGTTGGTTTTGTGATGGGCTAGGGATGCCAGCAGGCAAAGATGGTGCAGAGAGGTAATATCTCATACTGTATCAATTAACAGTTTGAAAAATAGACAAGCATTTGATCTGAATGTACTAGTATTGTTTCTCTGTATAATCTAAATGTACTTTTTTGTTCTGTGTCATATAATATTAAGACTGATGGATGTCTGAAGGTCAAGCATTCATCTATACAGGTAAACTGACTGGTAAAGGAATTGTGAATAGATAGTTATACCTGTAAACTATAAGTAAACAGGTAATTCCTTACATGGAAACTCCATTCTATAAAGAAAGCCACTTTTATTCTGAAATACAGTGCATGCTAGGGAAGCAATAAAAACAAACTATGATTATCAGACTATTCCCAGTGTAGAACAGCCATAAGAATAAAGTAAGGCAAGGGAGAAGACAAAAAAGATACTGATGGAAAGAAGGCAGTCAAGTGGTTAAGTAGAGATACCTGTGGCAAGATGTACTATAACTATCCTTTCTCATCTGAATTTTACAGACTGAAATTAATTGTGTGGTAGCCCTCAGAAATTTGTTCAAAGGTGAGATATTTTGGTATGGAAAAGTTCATGCTCTTCCATCAGCATAATGTGGCAATAGGATGTGTATGTATTGAATTTTTCCATACGATTTCTAATGACAAGGTTCTTGATTATGAGTTTAATTGGCACTCAGCACTGTCTTCCATATACAAAAATCAGAAGTCTGTGGACTGTGAAAAACACGTATTAAATGTCTCACTGCTTATGATTTTCTATCTGGTACACTATTAATAGTGATTTATATGTAGAATAAAATAATTATTTAGTGGAAGATGGGCATAGCATATGCATATATATATTTTAGGCTGAAATGCCCTTTGACAAGCCAAGAACAGGGCACTATTCATACATCTTTAGTAAGTGAATTAATTTTGGCAGTTAACATACTGCATCTTTGCTTTACTGAAATATTTTATCACTGTTGTACTTGTCTGCCATCATTATAGGCAAACTACTTAATGATGGCCTGTGGTAATGCAAATTATATCACTTAATTACTTGCATTAATGTTGTGGGAAGTTTCAGGTACGCAGGGTGAATGTCCATGGAGCTACAAGAAAGGAAAAAAGCTTCAGACAAGGGAAAGAAGTGGCTGAGTGTGGGGTTGCCTCCTGCATTGGTGGGTTGAGCTTACCAGTGGGAGGTTTTGCCTTCCAGAAAAACCAGAGGAGAGATGCAACCTCCCTTTTCCTATTTTCATGTTCTACTGTGTATGAGGGAGCAGAGATTTCTGTTGAGGTGAGAAGCTATGCTTGGAACATGGAGAGCATGGTAACATGCTGATGTTGGCAGATGAAGCCACTTCTGCAGCAGGAGTTACACGTCTGAGCAGGGAGATTCAGATGTGGTCCTGATCCATGGCTGAGTACATGAGGAGTTCAGTCTGAAGGTGCTAGATGTTCACAGTGTTAAACATTGATGCTGGGAGGAGTTTTCACATCTAATTTCCATGTGTTTGAACACTGGAGACTTCCAGATAGAGCACACAGAACAGCTGTAAGCAAATGCCAGTATTTATTTAATTCTGCTCCTTTATGGCGTTCATCAAAGTGTTGTTTGTGTAACCTTCAGTAAAGTGTATGTGAATGTTATGTAGTTAGCATTGCTCCTCTTCTTAAAAACAGGCATTTCTATGAATTGGCCTTATTTCCTTTTTAAATACAATGTTTCTATACATATTTACCTGAGCTTAAAAGCTATGCATGGGTCATTAAAATAATAAGATAATTAAGGTGAAAATTTTGGAAATATAAGGGGAAATATAACATAAAATGTTATATTAAATGTATCAGATATTTCTTAGGGTTTTTTTTCTATTGTCACAGATTACCACCTTTGTTAGCTATTTCATTAAAATGTTTTCCAGGAGGAATGGTATCTTACTTTCCTGGATGTGATATTGAAGGAGTACTGGTTGACCAGCTTGCTTTATTGTACCCATGTTACTGTCATCACAGCTAGGTAGGAAACAAATGTCCTGCTCTGTCAAACTCTTCAGGAATTCTTACCCTGAAGAAGATTGCAAAATTTTTCTCATGGGAAAAAGAATCAAACCCCATGCTTCTATAGTATGAATGAAAGTGCCACCATGCCATGGGCAGGGATATCTTTCACTAGACCTGGTTGTTTAAAGCCCCATCCAACTTGTTCTTTAACACTTCCGTGGGTGGGGCATCCACAACTTCTCTGGATAACACATACCAATGCTTCAATACCCTCCTCGTAAAGAATGTCTTCCTTATGTCTGATCTAAACTCTCAGTTTAAAACTGTTGTCCCGTTGCTCAGGCCCTGGTAAAAAGTCCTTCTCCATATTTCTTGTAAGTCCCCTGTATATACTGAAAGGCTGAAATAAGATCTCTCTTACAGATAAAGAGAAGTGTGTATACTGTAAATGTCAGTTCTGTTTTCCAAGACTTTGTTAGGATACTCCACAGAAAGACAGAGTTGGATTTCTCTCCAATAGATGTAGTTACTGGATTTTTGAGCATAGCAGCCCCAGCATCCTGTGTAACTTGTGGAAAAAACTTCCAGGGAATGATTCTTCCCATCTCACTGAGATTCTGAAAGTATCTGTTTCCAGATCCTTAAGCAACTAAATAAAATGAAGTAGGCTGAACATAAGCCAAAGTCTACAAATATGAGAAAAAATTGATGGATATTTATAATGGCTGAAGATTACTCCTAATGGATCAAGACAAACATTACATATTAATTATGAGCAGGTTATGTTCCCTCAGAAAGCACATGAATGACCATCAGGCCTGTATGAAGGGCTCCATTTCATACTGTATAAAGTGGCATTTGCTAGGGGACTGAATTTTCTACATTTTCCCCTTTTGCATCATGCTTATGTACTTTAATTCAAAGTCATACTTTTTTTCAGGTGGAGAGGAATATTCCTTATTTCTGATGCAATTGTTTTATTGTTAGTCTTGGCACACAGCCATTTAATTTGTTTGAAGGAACAGTAGTTGCAGGGTGTGATAAGTAGGGCGATTGTCATCAAGAGTCATTTAATGTTGCTTTCACAGAGCTCCTTTTGATTCACTTTAAAAGGATAAGGCCTGATTTTTGTCTGGTGTAAATCAGAGAAAAATGTTGCCTGTTTTGAATGTGTGTATTTTGTATTTAATTGATTCTTTGAAGATTTTTTATTGTAAGCCCGTTGTAGGATTTGTACCATCTCATTTAGTCTGTCCTTACTTTTGAAATTCTTCAGCTACACCTCTGTGGACTCTTTATTTTCTCATATATCTGCAATGGGAGACTTGGTACTGGACACTGCTTGCAAGGTGAGACTATTGATTTAAACAGTGGTTTAATGCTTTCAGGACTTTTCTCAGTACAATTCTTTCTGATATTCTGTCAGCTTTATAAAATGACACTGAATATTGTGCACATGTCTTACTTTGCTGACCAAGTCAATACTTAAATCATTTTGTCCTAGACTATATTTGATAACATGGCATTTCTTCTGTTTTGTGTTGTCCATTCAACCAGCATTTGTTAGGTCTGTATGAAGGTTTTCCACAACCTTGTCTCAGAGTTCTGTTTTGACTGTCAGATAACATTGTGTCACTTGTAAACTTGCCCTGTTCACACCCTTTTCCATACCCTTAATCAAGACATTCAGCAGTAGCTTACATCTTTAGGCACCATGCAGTTTAACCTGAGTGAAAAGTAAAGCCTGTATTCCCACGTTTTGGCTTGTATCAGTGACCATAGCACAACTTGATGCATCTGAGAAGGTGGACAAATAAATCTTGCCCCGTAGACTTCAGCATAGTTTGAAGTTTGAACCAGTTTGGATAAGAAAAAAATATGCTGTGAGCAGCTGTGGTGGCATCAGAGTCTCAAAGTCTCCAAGAAACCTGTAGGAGTTGAAAGAGCGGAGCCCACAGATGAGTGTTTCCTGCAGCCTCAGAGCCAAGCACTTGTTGTGTGGGTCAGAGCACCCCAGGCTGCCCCGGCTAGCTGCTGACCCTGTGGGTGGGCAGAGGAAAGGGGGCTGTGCTGGGCTCTCTGCGAGTGGCTGAGGCTGTGCCCTGCAGACTCCATTGCTCTGTGTTTTTTCCTCTCCTTCCATCAGTCTTTGTAGTCATTACTGGAGAGATGTATTTCTGTGCACAGCTTGTCAGTCAGCATGCAGGAGGGAGTGCGGAAGTCCACAATCCCTGGAAACTTTGCTTTCTTTGCTGTTATATTCCCAAAGCTTCGACATAGGAATACTTAGTTCCTGGCAACTTTTACATTCCCGAATGATTGCCTGGCTCCAACTCAGCCATGGGCTTTGCACTCTTCTCATGTTGCTGAATTATTGATGCTGCTTCATTGCAAAAGAGCTCCTTAATGCCCATGTTGCAGCACGGGAGCCTGATGTGAGACATTCCCTTCTGTAGTTCATCTCATCCCTCAGACACACATAGGCAACTTGCAGAGGGAATAGGTTGGGGTGAAGGAGGAGAGAATATATGAGCAGATGGGGAAAAATGGGATCAAATATCAAAACACCAGGATAGGAGCCACAGCTGAGAAATGGGAACAAAAAGACGTGTTTCATTAGCTGGAAGGAGATGGCTATGTCTAGTCCAATTTGGCAAGGAAGATCCACATCAGTTTTCCACATTTTGCTATGGCAGCTTCTGAGGGAGTTGTTCCTGCAGGCCTGTCTCCCCTCTCAGGTTTGCCTTTAATTATGAACAGCAGAAGTATGCTGGGGGAAGGCAGTGCAGGGGATGTTGGAAGGCTCTGTGCTTGTTCACTGAAGCATGAGAACAAATTCTGTGCACATTTCAAGGCAGGAGCATGTCTGGTTGCCTATATCTGCCTCACATTCTACCTTACAATTCACTCATGCTGCTTGTGCAAGTGCAGCCTAAACCCAAATGCTAGTCCATTTGTATCTACTTGCTTCCTTCCACCAAAACAGCCTCAATACCTCTTGAGCCTAAATTTGTCTTTGTTCAACAAAAAAAAAAATATCCCCAGTTCCTTAGAATATCCCAGCAAGATCCTCATAAGACTTTTAGTACTAGCACAATAACTTTTTTACTGGTGAAAGTAACTCATACTTCTTGGCATCAAACTGCTTTTTCAGCCCTGCATCACCTTAATAAGGATGATTGTGCTTATGTGAAAATATAAGGTGTTCCTAGTTGGCTGCTAAATTATGGGGCTTCTAAGTTTTTAGCAGAAATTCTGGTGTTAATCCCTAAATACATGATTTTATACTCTATGATCTTCAGTTTTAGTCTGTTTTACTCTTAGCCTACCTGTGCAATACTCTGATCTTCCTCTGCACTGACCCAGCCTTTGAATCTTGTGATATGCTCGTTTCATTAGCATGTTTTAATTTTCTTTTGCCAAGGTTGTTAATGAAAGTATTAAATAAGATCAGTTCCAAGGTCCCAAGCTTGAAGAAGCTTTAATTGGATGTGCAGGGTACATTTTGTAGATAAACAAAAGACACAGCAGAGATCCTTATGGGAGCAAATCAGCCTAATCCTGATGTCTTCTGTAGAGCTATTCTGCTTATTCAGAGGATGCTGCTTCATTTCAGTCATTTGTCCTGCACACAGATAGCAAAACAGCCCCCTATCCTGTGGCCTGGGTAGCTTTAGAAGGACTATGAAATATGATTTGGATGAATCATGATTGAATGGACAGCACTGATGTTGAGGTGGAAGTAGTGCAAGAAGAAATACTCTTGCAGCAACTTTGTAAGGGAAAAATAAGCAAGAGGGTATTGTGTAGATGTGGGAAAAGGTAGAGGATACACACCCTGAGTAGGCAGAAGAGGAGCCTCACAGAAATGCTATACATTCTTGGGGCCATCAAGTTAGAAATGCATTGTGCTCCTGGCATGGCTCAAAGAGCCACTTGTGAACTACAGATATGTCTTTATATAAACCACCATATCTTCTTGTGTATGGAATACTATTGTCATGATTCATGTGTACCTTTTACCTTATTTTATGTGCAGAATTAATTGCACTTTCTGTGGAAAGGAAATACATTTTCAGTGGGGTTTTTAAAAATTAAATAGCAGGGAGCACATAAACACTAAGCAAAACTACATTACTAAGCATCTGAAAAGCAGTTAAGAGTATTAAAACCATGAACTTCAGGAAAGTTATCTGCCCCTCCAGGATCCCCCAAAGTTGTTGTGCTATAGGGTATTACACTCTTCTGTCTCCTCTTTATCACACTGGTGATCTGGGGACACACAAAGGACAAAACCAAGAAGTTACTTTCCAATTTACAATGTTAACCTAGTGCAGTTGTCCTTTAGCCTTTTCCTTTAGGTCTTCTTTCTCACAGACTCTGTCCAGACCTAAACAAACCTGAAGCTACAAGAATTTAATCTTTCCAAATTCTTCCTTGTTCCCTGAGCCTAAAGGCAGTTGTCTAAAGGCAGTTCTTTTCTGATAACTCAAGGAGAAATTTATTAAACATGGCATGGATTCCTAGATAGCCAGGGAAAAAGCAGAGGGTACAAGACTGTGAACTGGGAGAGGCCTCAGGGGTTGTGTGTGTCTCCGTTAGGAAGGTTGATGGCTGCTTTTGGTATGGGGTGGCAATGTGCATGAGGCAAATTAGTAAATGGGCATATGTAGGGCTGCCCTCAGTTTGAAGGATCTCACTGTCAAACTTGTTGCAAGCAGGCAAAACTGGATTTTTTAAAATGAGGATAAGGACAGAGAAGGAAAAATGCATCCTATTCCTCCAGAACACCAGGCCCTAGGCACAAGCACACTCCCTCCCAGTCTGAGCACCACCAGAGAGCTGTGTCAATGAGCAATCTTCATGCTAAGGGACAGCAATACTTCTGGTATAAGTCAATTTAATTCAACCCAGTCAGTGTAAAGTACTACAGGAAAGCTGCAGAGATTTCCCTATAGCAACACTCAAAATTGCTTTCCTTTAGCAAGTGTCTGAATAGCCTGACCTCAGCAGTTTCCCTCATAATAATGATTTATGCTGCCTCAAAACTGAGGGCACCAATTAAACTGTAAGCCAGCAACACATCTCTAGAAATTTTCTTCCTCTGTTTACAGTAAGCACTTTTAGAATAAAAGAACTTTACCTTCCAACTGTTGTGGTTTTCCTTTAGCTTTGATTTTTTTTTTGACAGATGTAATAATGCCCTATCACCTGGGCAGTCAGCTCAGGAGGAGGCAACAAGTTTCATCAACAATCTGGACAAGGGGATTGAGTGCACCCTCAGACAGTTCAATGACATCTATTTGGGTGGGAGTGTGAGTCTGCTGGAGGGCAGGAAGGCTCTGCAGAGGGATCTGGACAGGCTGGATCAATGGGCTGAGGCCAGGAATGAAGGTCAACAAAATGAAGTGCTGGGTCTCCTGCACTTGGGTCTCAGCAACTCCATGCCGTGCTACAGGCTGGAGGCAGAGTGGCTGGAAAGCTTCTCTAGTGAAAAGGATCTGGGGGTGTTGGTTGGGAGCAGCTGAACATGGGGCCACAGTGTGCCCAGGTGGCCAAGACCAATGACATCCTGGCCTATGTCAGGAATAGTGCCATGGGACACCTTCCACTAGACCAGATTAATCAAAGCCCTTTCTAGCCTGGCCTTGAACACCTTCAGGGATGAGGCATCCACAGTTTCTCTGAACAACCTGTTCCAGTGCCCCATCCTTTGGAATGGTACCTTCCTGTCTACAACACAGAGAGATGCTCCAGCTGGGACTGAGAACCAGAGCACAGTCAGGTCTTAGTAATAGTGTACTGTAGTAGGCCCTGGCACCATCCTTGAAGTCTTGCTCTATTTATCTATTTTTGTCACAGTAAGGGTCCTAACTATCCCTCTCTATCACTCATCTGTGGTTTTTTCTGCACTAAGCAGTTGCTAGGGCAAGAGGCAGGCTTCTCAAAAGGCCATCAGTTCCAGACTTCAGTATGGAATTCTGGTGGTAAATCAGCTTGCCACCAGCTAGAATACTGAAGACCAGCACTTTGCTCTTTGCCAAAATGCAAGAAGGCAGGTAATGGCTGCAGCAAAAAACAGGTAACTGGCAAAATATGTTGGGATGTCAGTAGAAGAATATGGAATATTTTCAGAAGAAGGGTCCACTTCCTGTTATCCTGAAAGGGTTAGGCTCCTCCAACAGGTTACTGAATCTGCCTGCAGAATGGCTTTAAATCTTTGCCAGTTTGCAGTAAAAACAATGAATTGCAGGAGCAAGCCTAGTTAACACTATTCTACAAGCTGTCCTACAAGGATCCATGGAGAAGGAAAGAGTGATGTTCTTCCTTCAGTGGCATTGGTCTCTCGTCTCTCAGAAGGCCAAAAGGGAGGTGGAAAAACTCATGGCTCCTTGACTTGAGATACATCTGACTGTGCAGTGCTGCCCTTTCCATTCCTGTATTAGTGTTTTAGCTGTAGTTCCCCTGTTGTGCCAGTCCTTAGGCTGAAGCAGATCTCTGAGTGCTCTGGAGCAGGAGTTACCACTCCCAGCTGGACATGGCTACCACTGTTTACTGTGTACTGAGTGTTCATCTTGATGCTGTTAAACTCAAAGCAAGTTTGTGAAATGCACTGTACATAACTCCTGTCTCTGACACCCATCTAGCTGGAGTGAGGGATGGAAAGGAAAAGACAAAAATCACTCTCTTGGGTCATCCCTTACAGTAGGAGCTTGCTCATTTTCCATTTTGCCACATTCTTTACATTTTTTCACAGTCAGGGTTGGGTCTGGAGGAGAACTAACCAGATCATGAGCCTACTGCAAAGCCACCACCTTGAGGCACAGGGATAATAATGTTAGTGAATGTTAACCTGCAGCAGAACAGGGAGTGTGCCTCGTGGAGTGAAATCCTTCACTTTCCATTGAAGGATTAGGAATCTGTTTCTACAAGGAAAGGGAACAAATACCCTCTGTTCAACTCTATTCTCTTTCAGGGATGGGGAGAGGAAAGGTTCCCTTCCCCTGGTGAAAAAGTCAGGACCAGCAGTAGATTTGGTCCCTGAACTCAGGACATCATATTGTCTACCTTCCTGGGTGAATGTTACCATTCATGTTTCCCCAAATCTGGACAGACACTTCATAGCACACTTCCAGAAGGATGTGACACATATTAAGGCATGTTAAAGACAGTGTGCCTTGTTTGTACAGTAATTAGCTCATCCCCATTTTGATTGCAAGCTTTCACTGCCAAATATTTGGGAGAAGCTTAGTTCCTATGATATTGCAGGTATACATCTGCCAGGATGGATCTGCTCTGAATGATGTTTGCTTTCTTCAAGCATTTGTCCTTTGAAGCATTGTCCAAAGCTGACACTTCCTCTGTAATGCCTGGCAAAACTATCCAAACCTGCTTTAAGCCAGCTTCTGAGCTGAAAGGAGGAATATGGCCACAACGGTGCATCCCATTGTTAGAGAAAATAGATGGAATTGTTGCTTTTTGCTGCTGAAAGAAAGCGAAGTGAAACAGGCACCTTGCAGCTTTTTGTATCAATCTAATTGAATAGAGAAATTAGGGCCATAAAGTAATCTGGACTTTATACTGAAATCTGATCTCTGTCAAAGCATTTCAAGGATGTGCATCATGCCTGTAAAAGGCATTATAATTATGGCAACAGAACCTGCACTCTAATTTGTGTTGTCCTTGTCACAAAGTACCCTGACAATTCTCCTTCTGTTGTCATTCCGCATCCTGAGAGATGCTGAGCCCCCATTAAAGCTTGAAGTCTGGTAGTGGAAGAGTGGTGCCTCACCCAGGTGTGTCAGTGAGTTGTTAGGAGGATGTAAACAATTTAAAGGCAATAACCTGGAGTCCTGTGTGTTTTCAAGCAATGCCTGGGCAACAGGCAGTGATGCCCTGCCTACAGTACCTTTGTAAAGCTCCTATCACTTTGTTATCATGCCTGTACTAGGTCTATCAGGGGCAGTACCCCTGCAGGTATGAGGTTACTGCTGAATTGAGTCCTGCCCCTGCCTCCAATATCAGCCCTTTCCAGAGGTACAGAAGCTGGAGAAGACACAGGGATGTTTCTAAGGAAGAAGCATTTGGAGCGTAATGCAGCATTGCACTTGTGCAGCCAGGAAAGCTTTGCTCACCCTTAGCAGCTGCAGATTCAGGAGGGAGGCTGTTGGACACAGCCCCTGCTCCCATCATCTCCCACTGCCTGGATGCCACTTATGTGCTACCAAAACCTCCTGCCCACATTTCTCTCATAGAGTTTTTCAGGTTTTGTTTGATTCACGAATTAGATCTAATCCCTGCTAATCCCTAATCTAATCAAGCACTGCTTAAGAGCTTGTTAAAACTGAACATTAACATCTAAGTAATATTACAACACTCCGTATAATTTTGTTCCTTTTGCACTTAATGCAACTTCTTGCTTTTGTTTAATGCCACTTTCTTGCCCGTTTTGAGGTTTTTTTTTGGTGTATGCCTACACAATATTTAAATTTATAACACATCATTTAGCTGAAATCATTAGCTGAAACCTGAAGCACTCATTGAGCCTTAGGACTGAAACGCTTCTCAGCTCAGTTTAGAAGTTCAGCTTTCACCTATAGATCTAAGGTTCCTAAATGTTACAACCACCTCAATTATGAAAGAAAGGAGATCATATTAACAGATTTCTTGCACTTAGAGTGTTAATTCTCTGTCAATTAACTCAAAAGCATCATTAAAGGCTGTGGGAGCTGGATACTTACTCAGGTGCACTGGCTGATGCCTGGTGGCAAAGGCAAGCCTAGCCAAGCTACAAGAAAAGCACATTTCACCCTCCAGATCATTTTAGCAGGTCCTTTCCAAAGCATAACTTGTTGTTTACAACAAAGGAAATACTACAACTAAAACACGGTCCCCAGGGGGCACTTCCCTGTCTCCGCTAACCGGAGGAAACAAGACACACCTTCCATGTGACCTGAGAAACTGCTTTCTGTCGTGCCATATGGTCCTGAGGTAGGCAGGGATGCCAAAACCATCCCTAGGCTGCTGTCTTATAAAACTCTGCAGCAGCTAATGCATGTCAGCTCTGGGAGATGTCAAATGCATTGCAATGCTTTTGAAGATTGCACCAGAACCTTGTCTAATCGAAAGGTCAGATATTGCTGTGATGTGTCTTGAAATAAGAAAAGTAATCCTTCTTCTTCTTAATGAGTTGAGAGCAGCACTGCATGCTGATAGGGATACACTTCCCTGTTTATATTGTGGATTATTTCTCATCACTTGCAAACCAGAGCTCTGCTTCATGGAAATGCTGCACAAGCATTTAAAACACCTTGGCTCTTGCTGGCAGCTAGGGCTGATATTATCTTATGAGGGGTTCTCAGAAATCTGCAGGAGCTATTTTCAGTGGGACAGCAGGTCTCTCTGTTCCTTTGGATTATAAATGGATTCTTTAGGTTGATCTTCATATTCAGAGTTGTGTTGCTGAAAAAGTCAATATTTTATCAGGTAGCTGTCTGCATCTCAATTTTGAGGACAACTAATGTCCTCAGAAGTACTGAGCACTCATGATTCCTAGGCTTCTGGCAGCTCAGTTCTGAGTTTCAATTTATATATTTGACTATGCTATCCTGCATTTGTTATGCAAGCCATGACATATTTTTTAGGACAGGTCTTTTGTTAACAATAGGTCAGGTTAAGTTGTAGTGCTTTTTACAACATATCTATTATTAAGAACTTTTATAAATGCTAAACAATGGGAAGGAAGGGAATATCTTCCATCCCTTCCATGATCATCACCACATTATCAGGCTGTGAGTATACTACAGGGGAATTCTACTTGACTTCAGGAGGGTGCAGGATCCCACTGCTTGCAGCAAGGCTCTGAGCAAGATCCTCAGGCCAGGCCAGGCCAAAGAACTCTCACCTAAAGAAAACATTAAAATGTACCAATTAAAACACTCCTGCAGAATGATGCCCAGCGCTAATCAGCAGAGGAGAGAAAAACAACATGAAAAACTGGGAAAACCCTGAGAAGGATTCTGCAAAGGTGGTTTAAAATCTGCTCTTTATATAACTTGTTGAAGTCACCAAATATGAACCTAGGCCAGCAAACTCATTCAATTTTTTATTCTATAAATAGTTTCCTCTCTCCAGTGGCATGAGTCTAAGGTTTAATAGTGGTTTGGCAGTTTGCAGAGAAAAACCTGAGCAGTGTGCCAGTTTGCTGGGAGGGAGGAGCAGGGGGATGGTGAAACACCCTTCGACTCATTCTCACTGCAACAACTGACTTAAGGCTTGGACGTAACTCGTTTGTGGGATTCAACCTTCAACATGTCAGATTATTTGGAGAACACAGGAAAGCCCAGACCTCGGGGGAGGCTCTTCCCCAGCACCCTGCCTGCCTGGAGCCTCTGCTGCTCCCTGCTGTGCTCCAGCACCCCGATAGGAGATCCCTGTGCTTTTATCACAGCAATTTCTGCATAGCTCTTAATGTGGGGGGAAAGCACCCAAAATGTTTGGGTTTACTTGGGATGGGGTGGGTTTTTTGGTGTGGGTTTTTTGGTGGGTGTTTTTTTTTTTTGTTTTTTTTTGGTTTTTTTTTTGGTGGTGGTGGTGGTTTGTTTGTTTGTTTCTTTTAATGATTATCCCTTACAATTTGCTTTCCCAGCCTGGTTCTGTGTTGCTAACTGGAAATGCAGGCTTAAAGGAGGCAGTACTGGAACTAAAGAAACCAGGCAGGAAAGAGAAAACAATGGCTTGGATAAAAATCATTCGCCTGGACAGAAATGGATAACCAGGCTGAGAGGGATGAAGGGGGATCCCTGAACTCCAGCTCCTGTCTTTGGGAGGCTGCTTTGGGAGGGCTGGGGAGAGGGGAGCAAGCTGAACTGCGAGCGAAGGAACCCTGTGGGAAGGGAGGGAGCTGGGGTGTGTCAGCTGGAGACTGAGGGAGCTGGCTGCGAGCTCCCAGCCCCCAGGATGAGCAAATGCAACTTGCTTGGCCTGCAAACAGAGAGGATGCATGTGGGTATGGGAATGTGCTGGGAGACCTGAGTGTGCCTGAGGTGTTATACCTCGGCCACACATCATTTTGGTTTTGTTGGGGATGAATAAAAGGTGTCTAGGGGGGAAGTTGCAGATTCCTAGCCTTCGGCTGGTGGAAAGCAAACCTTTTGCTGAGAGAGCTGCAGTAGGTGTAGTTGCTCACAGCTTAGTGTGAGCCTTGGCAGCCCCCCCAGGAGAGGGACACAAGTCCCTCTGCTCTCTGAGCATCCCAGCTGAGAGCCCAGGAAGGAGGACAGTGTCTGTGGCACAGTAGTTATGGCAGGACAGAACTCTCATTTGCTGTTGACTGTTGTTAATCTTCAGTTCAAAAATGACACAAATATATAAGAGTCATTCCTGTCTCTGCTGTGGATCCTCCACTTGGAGGAAGCCTCAGAGGTAGGTCCCTGGAGGGCAGCTCAAGCTGCAGACCTGCTTTGTGTCACTGACACAAGAGTGTGTGCAAAACAAGTACACCCAAAGCTCTGTGCCCCAGCCTGAGCCAAAGCTCTTCTGTGCACACTCTGTGCTCTCCTGTACAACAGAGAGCTGCTTGCAGGGCTGATGTTCCTTCCCACCACCATCCCAGGTGCAGCTAGCCCTTTCCTTTCAGGAATGTAACCCCCTCAAACAAGAAAGGGAGGAATAGCCTGTCCAGGAGATACCTAAGAGGATCAAATTAAGAGAAAGGAACCTCTCAAGATTCTGCTGTGCTTTTGACCTATTATCTTACCTCTCCTTCATAGTGGCTTCTACTTTGGGGCAGGGCTTCGTAATGGCCATTTGGTGCTCAGGTCTCCATCCGTGCTGTGGGCAACCTGTACAGTGCCTGTGGAAGCAGGATTCATTGGCATCCCAGCTGGCCCAGGTTTTGTCCTGCTGCCCTTTGCCTGCCAAGGATGTTCTGTGTGCCCCAAATAATGTATGAGGCTGGGTAGGGAGAAAGGATCTCCAAAAACAGCATCCTGAAATGCTAGACTGCACTTCTTGGCCAGGCATTTCCACCTTACACAGAAAGTGGGAACTAGATTCTTAAATGCCTTGAATGAGGTGTTTGCAATTCATAAAACTTTTTGAGATTCTTCACCATTTGCCTTTTCATGTTTTTGTTCATTGTGCAGAAAAGAACATTCAATTTTTAAGCAGACAAGGAGTGTGTATGTTGTTAAGTAAAAAATGTATTAAATATTTCATCAAGGGGAGTATTTTAATAGGCACTTAGGGTTTCATGTGCTGCTTACTTTTGATAGCTTAGATGAAAACTGTTTCTTGAGGGAAATTGTGATCTTCTTTTGCCAAGACAAAACGTCTCTCAGCCCAAGTCGTTACATTTGTTTGTCCATGGCCCTGATCAGACAGGTAGTGACACTAGTTCATAAATTGATGTTTATATCAGCAGCCTGATGAAAGACCAGAGCCCACAAGCTTTAAATATTGACCATGACACTAAATTTCAGAAGCTGTGCTATTAATATAATGGTCATTTTCATATGCAACTAATTAAAAGTTGTCATAGGTATGTGGAATGATACCTGGTCCAAACAAAGGCAGTGCTGAACTTCACAAACATTTGGGGCTAGATCCTCATTGGAGTAATCTGTGTTTCATACCCTCACCTCATTATGCCTGTATTTGATAGATTTCTATGGCAGTTAATGGTGGGCTGTGTTTAGACATTTGCATATGACTTAATGTTAAGCTATTTCCATACAGAGCACGGTGCATAGGAATACAGTCTGCTCTTTGGAGCCTGATAAAATGCCAGGGAGCTTGTAGGTGTGATGCAATGTACCTGTGATCAGGGATGGCTGAATCAGGGATTGAAAATGAGCTGTCAGGGAAGATGTCATGAAAGCAGGCTCAGCCTACAGTGCCAGCTCATCTAACCTTTGGCTGCAGGGGGAAAAGGGAGGAACACGTTCTCCCATGGTTTAGTAACTAAAATGACTTCATTAGCACCTGCAAAAATGAGAAATAAAAAGCAGTCTGTTTCTGGTATTCCTTTTCCTCCATAAATCAAAAGGTATTTTTGGAGGATTACAGTCCTACAGATTAAGTGGTTTGACATAAAATAATTTTGTTGCAAGTTGTGAAGTGAGAAGTGCAGAAAGGAAATTTCTGTTCTTTTTCTTTACCAAAGATTGTTGTCCTCCTTCTTGGCTGTGCAGAGAGGATAATTCAGACACAATGGGCTTGTTTCCCTCCTAAAGGGAGCAGCACAAATCAATAATTCTACCAGGGTCAGGACTCATCTGCATGGGAAGTCAGACTGCTGTAATTATAACTGTATTGCTGCAGTTATGCCGTATAATCTCTCGTGTATCCTCTTATTAAAGAGTGACTTCTTTTCAGCTTAGTTTAAACTACCTCTTCTGATGTTAAGAAACATCAACTGTGTTGAAAATGGCCATGGTTCATATTGGAAGAGAAATACTCACATGGGGAATTAAGTTGACAGCATGATTAATTAAATTCACACCTTCTTTATAGTGGTGTAATTCCCCTTTTCTGTGGTTAATGTCAGGTTCAAGGCAGTGTTAATACTTCTTTCAGCCTTTTTAAACTTCTGTGAGCCTGCTTTTTTTAAACTTTAGAGCCTGCTGCTAATGAGCTGCCCAAGCAGAAAAGCTGATTTCTGATATTTTAACAGGAAGGTGCTTTCTGCTGCTACAGCCAGGGCTGGGCAAAGCCAGAAGTCAGTGGTGTAATCCTGTCCATGAGACCTCAAAGCAGTGAGAGTGTCCCATAAACATTATTGTTCCCACTTTTACATCCTAGTTTATTTGTGCCTTAAAAAATCAGATATTGGCTCTACTGATGCTGATGGCAGAAATTGGAGAGGGTTGGAGTGAGACAGGCTTTTGCCCAGAGAGAACAGAGCATTTCTCCAGGAGTTATCTTTGTCTGGTTCCCAGCCCTGTGTTCACTGCATCAAGCAATGGTTTTTGTTGAAAAGAATGAGTGAATTCTGTAACTCTTCCCCCATGAGATTGGTTTAGTTTTATCATCTCCAACAGGATGCAACCATATGCACAGAAACTGGCTCAAGTCTCTGCACGAAGGTTGAGCTTGAGCTGGTAATAAGGACTGACTTTTAGCCCCGGGGACATTTCTCCTTGTTTGTCATGACCTGCTACACCTCAGAAACCAGAATGATCCCCCTTCCATTTCTCAATCAGACTGGGAAAAAGATGCAATATTGTCAGATATTATAGTCAGCAGTTTCGGTGCCAGAAGGGCTGTTCTTAAGCAAATTCTCCTTGGCTTGGCAGCGTGTGCGCTATGCCATTGGTGGTGACCTGCCCTGAGGACAGAGTCCACTGCTGGCTGGTGGCAGTGCTTGGATATCAAGTAAGTTGATGCCTTTTTATTCTGTTTAAAGGCAAACTGAAATAAAATGGGTATTCCTTATGTGATTACTAAATATACACGTTACTGGTTTTATTCCATCAAGAAAATTAAATCTTGTGGTTTTGCTTTAGTGTATGCAAACCTTTGAAAACCCAGGTTACAAAGAAGTGCAAAATATCTCTTGGAGCCACTGAAAACACTGTGAATAAAGATGGACCAACAAATAGTTTCTGCCTCACAACTTGATTATATGGAGATTCCACAGCTAAAATCTGAGGTCAGAAATCTGCCTCCTGCATCCTAGGGTTCTGGTATTAAAATCATTGATAAGATGATGCCCATCACTGCTAAGAAGAGCTGTATTTTTTACCTGTAATTATTTTTTAAGGTAAGTGTGTTAAATTATCCTGTCACTAAATCCATTTTTACCAGTGCCTTACTATGTGTTAACAAAGTGTTAAAACCTGAATCCTGCTTTCTCGATAAGAAAGTGCATCAAAGTCCCCTTCTGCTTGCTTTGGTGAAGGTCATACACACGGTACCTGTGCAGGGATGATCCCAGCTCAGAACAGTGGATCTCAGCTCAGTGGGGGTCTGACGTACAAAGTCAGGGTAGGATCAGGCTTGGGTTTTGTCTCTCACCTGAAACAGCTTCTTTCACCTGAAGCTGTTCAAGGTGAGACAAGCTGAAGCATATTCCTTGCATCACTCCCAAAGAACAGCTCCACATTTCTATGTGATGGCTACAGAGTCATTTCCTATACAAGAAGATTCCAGACCAGAAGGGTTTCAGTGATCAGACTCACTCCTCTTTCTAAGCCTCCAGCAAGCTTAATAGTCCATGACTTGGCAGAGAGCCCAAAGGTCTTGCTGCGTTTGCTGATCTATAAACTCAATGATGAATATTTTTGGTGCAAGATGGGCTCTTTCTTTAGCTGCCATTTTTCATTTTTCTATCTCAACACTGTGCAACCAGCTCTACCAGTCCCTTTGTGCTCCAAACTCAGGTGAGCTTCTTTGCACCTGTGTTCACTGGTAACAGCACACAGCAGGGAGGGGGGAGATGCACACCTGAAGCAGGGATATGCTGCATTCTTCCTGGAGAGAAGGAAGAGCATCACAGCTGATGGAAGTTGATCAGCTGGGTATGTTACTACCTGGATGGATGATGTACAGGCATATTATGATCTACAATAATGTGCCTTTCTCTACAGTTTGTGTCCATTCCTTTTCTCTCGTGTGCCAGACCTGTTTCCTCACTACTTTGAATTAATGTTACTGACCTGATGCACTTGGCATGCAGAGGTGATACTGCTGCTCTGAGTCACTCCCGCGGGATGAGGTAATGCTCCCGCTGGCTTCCCCACGCTGGGCGGCGGCTGCTCTCCCCCATCGAGCAGAGATCCAGAGACAGCTAAGCATGGGGGCTGTGCCTCTCCCAGACCTCACTCCTGCAGGAGGCGACTACATTTTTCTATTCTCCTTTAAATTGATTAACCCCCTTTCTTCAGGATTTCCTTGTGCTTTCTTCTCTGTACATCCTGCAGACAAATGCCACAGCCCAGCTCTGCTGGTTAATGGGGGCTGGATTAGTAAGTAAAGGTTTTCTTCTTGCACTGCATGTGAACATCTGCCCCGTACAGCAGTTCTCCCTGCCCTCCCTCAGGGTTTGAGCTTCCACCACGCACGAGGTGCAAGTTTTGGCCTATGGCAGCTGCACATGTTGAATGGAATGTCCCTTTTCTCTTGGGGGCCAGCCCATGCTGTGTGTGTTTCCTGTGAGCACTTGCCTCCTTCAGCTTATGGCTGCATCCCTCTGCATCACTCTGGATTGCTCTGCATCCCTCTGTGTCCCTCTGTGTCCCCCTGCATATCTGGGTGGTCAGGGCAAGGTGTCAGGCCAGTGAGCAGGCTCCCATTCCGCCTGCTCCTCCCATTGGGAGCAGTCAAATCTGAGGGAGCAAGGCTTGCTGGAGGCTGTGTCCATTCTGTTTGCTCTGAGGCCATTCACACCATGTGCCTTAATATGTATTTTTTAATTATTTTGCTCCTGGCTGAAGTGCCACTTACTTGGAACAGGCAGGTTTTCCTGCAGTGCAGCAGTGCATTTACAGCTCTGCTAGTGCTGGCACAGAGAGGATGCATCTGGGGACATACCCAGGTGGTCTGGCAGTCCACCAAAGCATTGATTTTCATTTGTTTTTTGATTGATGATATATATGTTTTTTGATTGATGATACAATATCATATATTTAAAAAGATATCTTTATATTTTATATTACTCCCAGCCCTCCTCCCTCTTCCTGGGAGCAATCCTCCCTGTCAGGATGGAGCTCCAGCAACAGGTATGTGTTGGTGTCACATCTAGATTTCATATACACCAGGGCTTTATGTCTCATACAGCTGCCTCAGCACTGATGGCTACAGGAGATTGTGCCATGCTGTTCTGTGACATGAAGGTAAGCCAAAAGAGGGACGTCACTTTTGGCACCTCAGGGGACTGAAGGAGTTTTTCACTATAATAGAATGGTTTAGGTTGGAAAAGACCTTTAAATCAGATGTTAACACAGCACTGCCAAGTCCACTGCTAAACCACGTCCCCAAGTATCACATCTATACATCTTTTAAATCCCTTCCAGGATGGTGACTCAGCCCCTTCCCTGAACAGTTTGTTCCAATGCTTGATCACCCTTTCAATGAAGAAATTTTTACTAATATCCAATCTAAACCTCCTCTGGCACAATGTGAGGCCATTTCCCCTTTGAAGATTTCCTATCACTGTGAACAGTAATTATCTTTGTGATCAGTGCCAACATTGCATCACTTATGTTCAGCTGCTGTTTGCCACTGCTGCTTTCAAAAGAGATCAATATGACACCAATCTGTGAGGAGGCATGTAGACCCAAATCTTCCAGCACATAAATAATCCAGGAGTTTTCTGAAGACAGTACATCTTTCAATGAAGTAGGAGGTGTCCTGGGCTCAAGGAGGATGCAGTGATGAGGGCATGAGTGGTCTACAAATACCTGCCCCCTTCTCACACTATTCAGAAATCACTGCTAGATTTTATCAAATGGCTACAGAAGCTGAGGCAACACTCAGTAGCCTTTAAAGCTCTTATTTAGGTGGAGAAATGTGCTAGAAAGGCTTTGATATTCTACATCTAGCTGTATAATAAAAACACCCACATCCAGCGGTAGTTGCGTGTCTGAAGTCTTCAGATTTCTTATGCATGCTGTGACATTTCCCCTCCATTTAATGGCATTAATCCTATGCTGAGATTGCCTTGGCTTGTTGCTGAAGCTCTCCTGCCCAGCCTTTTGCTACAGTTGAGCAAATGAATACTTTGTGATGTACAGAACTTGCCATTTGGGTATTATTTTTGCTATGTGTTTTTTTCTTATACTCCAGCACCACTTTTCTCTCTCTCCCTCTCTTTGGTGTGTTACTTTCTGTGTAGTGTGAGCCCATCTGCATTTAGCTGAATGAGTGGGAACTGTGGGCACGCAACAGTACATGATCCCTTCTATTACATAATTAAATTGCCATAATGTATATGACTTAGAAATATGTCTGAACAAGTTGCTATGAATCATACATTTTTCAGCCTGAAACTGCCCTATTTAGCTTTTGTTAATCATTTCACTTCTCCTACGTTTCAAAATAAAGCTTCCCTTTGCTTCAACTCTAAAGGCAAAAGGATGGGAAGAGTGAAACACATTTCCATCTCAGTTATTCTAGTGCAATATGAACATAAGGTAAATTACAGCACGTGCAGTTGAGATCAGAATCTGGCACAGAGTCTCTGTGCCCCATGATAAGAAGCTTCTGCAGTCCTGACCTACTGAACTATCAGTAACAGCAAGCAAATGGTTGGGTAATTGTTGTAGTTCAATATCTCATAAATTTTAGGAAAAGATTTGCAGGGCAAGTTTTAAAAAAATTAAAGTTTAAAAATTTGTTGTTTTCTTTCCCTACCAGTTGCTACTTGATTTAAAAAAAAACAAAACAAAAACCAAAAAACAAACAACAAACTGTTCTGTCTTTAGTAGGATGCTGCTTTAAGCAAGATACATCTTGTCTTTATCAGAAGCTCTGTCTGATCAGAGAGAGGATCCTGCCAAAAACACAGGAGAGATTTGGCTAGAACTAAATGTAAGAAGTCAGTGGTAGAAGGAAAAAAGTCCAACGCCTGCTTATTTACTCTGTGTCAGACTTTGTCTCCACTGGAATTACTTTATCTTTCCTTGTGCAGCTCAGAGCAGGGCTTGGCTCTGGAGTGCCTGAGCCTTTGCAGTCTGGTTCGAGTAGACAGGGTGGCTGAATCAGTGTGTCTGGGGAGCAGAAGTGTGAGTGTGAGTCAAAAGTGACACACACTCGATTAAAGAAATGCACTTGCTTCAGAGAGCCCTGCTGCAGCTCTGGCACTGCCTGGGGCTGATGGGCCCGTGTGCTTTTCCATCTCCAGGGGAGCTGGCCTGGCCTGGCCCCAGCGCCATTCCCGGGCAGGATCGTGTCTGGAGGCCGACACCAGCCTGTAGATCTCTCTGTGGGATCACCTGCCCTGCAGATCTCAGTGGGGTCTCACTGGCACTCCCCACACAAAGCAGTACCCACAGGCAATCCGTGTTTGAGACTGCAGTCTGCTTTACTGGGGATTTTGGTGATTCACATTCCTTCCTTTCTTTCTGCCTTATTTCTTATTTCTGTTGTGTCAACAGCAGCACAGCAGCTACGAGTCAGGGACATCTTATTACCGTGCAGGATTTTATAGTGAATGAGCAATCGAACCTCTGCAATGTGTGTTAGAGCCAGGCTTGCAAAACCTCTGCTGTAGCGAAGGCTCTGACTGCCGCGCAAAGGAAACTCTGAGCAGTCCTGCCCTGCATGGGGGAAGGCAGTGAACACTCATATTCTGGGGGAATTTCATGTTCTGGGGTTTGCAAGACGTACTTGTGGCACTGCTCACACGGGTCCAGCCTCTTCTTCCACACTCCAGGCTATGGAATGAATAGCCAATGCCATGTACTTGCATTCATACAGGCAGAGACTTTCTTGGCGCACTCTAGGATTTTTCTGTAGCTTTTCCTCTTTCATTAGAAGATTCACCAATGTTATCCCTATTCCTTGATAGTATAGGTGTCTAGAATGAGCTTACATTTCATTCAGACACTACATTAACTGCACAATGGTTCTATTTATAAAGATGTATAGAGAGCACAATTAGAAAAATACAGGTGGGGTGACAAAGAATAGTACCCTTTGCTCTCAGTGGCAATGATGTTTTCCTCTTGCACCGCATAGGAATTCCAGGGTTTCCCAAGGCACTTGTTAAGTTAATGTTAAATACTTCTGACCTTCAGACTGTCTTTACTGGGTAATAAAACTAGAAAATATTGTTGCTTGGTATAGTGAACTCAACCTGTCCATTTTACACCTGTGAGTGAAATGTCACCGTGATAAGGCAGGATTGCACCCACCCTGAGATATGAATGGAAGGAAATCCCTGCTGGAAGCAGGTCAGAATATGACCCTTCAGGTCAGTGGCACAAGCAGGAGGACAGCCCTGGAGTTCTGCTCTTCTTCCCAGTTCCATGATCAGCCCACATGCAGCTCTGTTGCTCACTCTCCTGCTGCAATATTGACGGCTTAAACATTTACTCCATATAACAGCATCCCTTGGAAATTGTAACACAATAAAGATATTGGAGGATTGTCTGAGTGCAGCATTTTCAAGCTATTTGAAAAACACAATTTCTTGATGCAATTTCAATGTACACAAAACCACACAGAACACTATAATGAAATAATGCCATGGACCCTCTATGAATGACGTTCATATAACTCAGCAAAGCCCAGGACACCCTGCTTGAACATAAGAATCTGTTACACAGCTGTCATTGTGGGTGTAAAACCAAAGAAAATTACTAAAAACCAGAGAAAATTGCTGATGCTTTTTCTTGGAAAATATTATTGAACTATTTTTATTAATATTTTCTGATAACTTCTCCAATTGAAATTATGCAAATACCTGTCAAGGAGTGCTCCAGGTGTCCTGGTTCATGAACTTAAAAAACAAAAGCTGCTTTTATTTGATTCCCAATGCAGACTTTTCACTCTGATAGGCCAAATAGCAGCAGTCTGGGTTTTGCTTAAACACCTTTTTCTTAAAAAGTACACTAATTTCCATCTCATATTAATCATCCTGAGTTACCCCTCAGTTTAGAGCAAGAAGTACTGATCAAAGAAATCATTCTTTGCTTCTTACAGAGATGAAGAACCACTCAACAATATCACAGGTTCTTTATTGTAGTGCAAAACACTATGTAACTCTCTGTAGAGGAGGATACTTCTGGATTTATCAAGATCCTTACAGTTTCTGAGCAGTTCAGGAAGGGAATAAATGAAGAGGAACTTCAGAAACTAAGACCTGTAATTTTTTTCTCCTGTATATTTTTCAGGTTTTTAGAGCATTAATTGCGTACTGAAAAAGGATTGTAATACAATGTACAAGTAAGGGCATTACAAATGATGGCATCACTTTAAAGGCTACATTCTAAAGTCAGATAGTTACTCTGAAATGGAGCACATACCTTCAGTAGTCTGTAAGCAGCAAGGACCCCTATATTAGAAAACTGGTCCACATAATTTTCTGCTCCAAATCTCTTCTCAGGAAACTGAAGTGAAAATTATTCTCATTCAGAAGGCATTTGTAGTCAACATTTTATTCCAGTTAAATGTTTAATTATTTCAAAGCACATTTTTTATCACAACTGATCAGCCAAAACAAATCAATTTGTGTGTAAATTGAAGAACTTCTCATTGAATTGAATTAGTTTTTAGCCAGACTCTAACTCCCAATATAGCTAGAACACCTGTCTTGTAGTAGATAATAGATTCTTTTGCTTAATATGCACAGGTGTCCTGGAATACAAGAGAATAATGATTTGGAGGGACTTATCTATGTTCAAGTAACAGCTCTTTTTTACTGTGTGCTTGTGCTGTCTTTTTTTTTAAATAATGGAATGAAAAGTAAGCCAAGGGAACATTATTTTATATTAAAGGTGAGGAGTCTAATCCAAATGTCATGAAATGCAGAGTTTTTTCCTCTGCATTTGGTGAGCTTTGGACCAAATGCCAGGCTTGCAAAATGCAGCATTTTGTGATGGCAGTCTCTACCCCACTGCCTGCTTTGGGGCTGGATCAGCATCTCAAACTGTGCTGCCAACAGCTTCTCTCCAGGTGGGGACCATAGTCCTGCTTGTCTTTCCCAGCTGGAGCTGCTGGGCTGGGGTGGGAGACCTCTGGTAAGAGTGGGCATCTTCCCCTGGTGGCACAGGAGCCTGCAGTGTGATGGGGCAGAGGGCTGGGGCAGGCAGGGGAGCCTGCTGGTCCTCCAGGGATGCCACCACAAGGACATGGGCATCCTTGGCAGGAATCAACACACAGCAGGTCTGAGAATGAAAAAAGGGACAGTCATGCCATTTCACCTGGTTTCAAGGCATGTTCTCTCACACAGATTTTTTTTTTTTTAATAATCTAATTTGCTAACTTGTAACTGACTTGCTAACAGCCACAAACGTGAGTTCTGTGCTGCTGAAAGACAGCCCTGGTGACTGGAGTTACTGCTTCTGCTTCAGGGAATGATCAGCAAACCCCTTCCCTGTGCAGTGCTGGCAGCCTGCCTGCTCTCTGGCCAGCAGGATCACTGTCTCAGGTGTGAGACTGAGTTACTTGGAAAGAGAGTGAGGATGCTCAGAGTCTCATCTCTCCCCAGCTGTATTGCACAGGTGGTGGTCTGGAAAGGTTGTTAACATTGACTGAGGGTGCTGGGATTGCTGTGGCTGCTCTGCAGGCTCTGAGGCTTGTCTGCACCATGCTGGGATGTTGAATTCCTTGCTATGCACTCTGCTGCCCTTTCTAAGGTGAAGTTTGTTACCTAGAAAAGGAAATTTATTGAACCTAAAGCTGATCAAAGCTTCTGCTCCCCAGATGTGAGGATTTCTCCTGCGGCACTCAGTCCATGATGAGTTGTCTCCCATAGGCTTCACACTTAAAAGCAAGCACTAGATGCACAGCTTTCAGCCAGCTCTGAAGAGTATAACCTAAAGAAGGCTTATGAATAGTTGTGAACCAGCACAGGAATGCCAGGTGTGGGTACGACTGGGTCCTGCCTCTACCCAGACACTGCGACTTCTGGAGAAAGGGACAACCTGCAGGCTGCAACTCTGGGAGGCTCTTGAGGGTGAATGATGGAGTAAATCCCCAGAGGGAGCCTTACATGTGGTCTGACCTGTAGACAGAACTCATAAAACATTAATAAATTCTCTGTGCTGCCTTTCTGAAGGGCCATGATTCCTCTACAGCAGTGCAAAGCCCCTCCCTCTGCATCTTGCCTTATTAGTTCCCATGCTCCAGCTGGGGCAGTGGGCTCATGGCTCTCTTTTAGCATTTCAGTCATTTTATCTGCTCAATGAGCATGTGATGCCTGCCTCTCCTTTCTTATCCGAGCCCCTGAAATGTGTGTGAGGCTGGAGAGCTGGCCTGCGAGGCCGGACAGCCGGTCTGTTAGCAGGGAGCCCTCCAAAACCTACCCTGGAGGAGGTGGCTCTGCCCCACCACGGCCAAGGAAGGCAGGACACGTGTGAGCCTGCACAGCGATGCTCAAAGGGCTGC
Organism: Passer domesticus; assembly: GCF_036417665.1. Taxonomy (NCBI): domain Eukaryota; kingdom Metazoa; phylum Chordata; class Aves; order Passeriformes; family Passeridae; genus Passer; species Passer domesticus. Next base: position 15,830,937 of record NC_087476.1, on the reverse strand, counting down.
ATTCCCTTGGTGCTTGTGTTTCAGGACAACTAAGGTAATGCACGCTGTGATTAAACCTTGTGTTCACCACTGCAAAATAATGTCCTTGTACAAAACCTAAAGCAAAGACAACCTTCCTCGAAACTCTCTGGTTGTAATTATCTTTGGAACAGCAGAAAGGGAAGAAAAATCATATTGTTGTTTCCATTAATGGATGTCCTGTATTGAAGGACGTTATCTCAACAGAGATTTGGCACTGGAGGTGAGCTGAAGCTGAAGGAGCAGATGCTCAGGTGGTGTAAAATGGCTTTGGTTTAGTGGAAGTCAGAGGATTTTCATTGCTTTACCCTTTACAACCTGATCATAAGCCCTGACACCTTGTGTCCTGTTTCTGACTGCTAAAATCACTTTTTCTCTTAAATAACACTTTTAGGGTGTTGTGAAAGAACTTTCACTAAATTTAACAAAGAGAAAATTAAAACCTTGTGATTTAACAGATTTAATGCTCTGACTTATTCAGTCCTTGGGCAGTTTGCTTTGAGAAAATGTTATGACAAAATCTGGGGGAGAGGATTTTAAAGAAAAATTCAGCTGGATCATATAACCAGACCTTTCTTACATGAAAAAAAATCCACCACTTTTGGTTTTAGAAGTAATTATGTGACACAAACTCTTCACATTTGCCAATACCTCAAAGTCAGCCCTGAGATAAAGGCTTACTTAATGTGTTGGGTTTTTTCCCAGACCATGTCTGTCAGAGCCCATCAGCTCCCTGAGGTGCTTCCAGGCCCCTTCCCTGCCTGGTTCAGCTGCGGCTGAGAGGAGAGGAGGTGGGAGCTCTCCAAGCCTGGCTGTGCTGTGCCTTGCTTGCTGCTGGTCCCTCGCCCCATGGCTGTGACATCTTCTGCCTTGGTTTCCTCATCCTGGAGTTCCTGTAGGTTATTCCCTTCTGCCTGGTGTTTGGTTGATGTTACATGTTTTTAACTCAGTGTCTCAGTGAGGCTGGACTGGCTGTGAGCCCTCAGCACTGTGGCTGTGGTGGGTGGAGGATCCCATCACACAGAGCAGACCAGTCCCTCTCCCACTCCGCATTTCCACCCCAAGCACAGCTCTGCTGTCAGCTTGCTTGTATCACCACCTTGTCCCCAGATGATCCTCACCTTCAGGGAAACTTGGCTGAGTATGATGCCAGGCCATCACTTCAAAATGTGTGTGGCAGCACTTTGCAAAAATGTAAGAGAAAGAGATTAATAGATTTCCTAGACCATTTCTTCCAATAATCTAATAAAGCTAGATGTGAGGGTCTCAGCATACCTCACACAGTTTGGGGAGAGTGAAATAACACAAAATAATATTTCCACTAGTGCAGATATCCACTCTTGGACCAGATGACTCCCAGAGGTCCCTTCCAGCCTCCACCCTCTGTGAACCTGGGCTGGGAATCTGGTGCCATTGCTAGCAGGGATGCAATCACCACCTCATGTGCTCACAGAGGGCTTGACCTTCCATCAGGGTGAAGAGTGTGGCTGTGCTGAGGAGGGGCACAGCCTCTGCAGCACATCTCACACAGAGACTCTTATTGCCCCTTCCCCTCCCCCTTGCTGGAGATGTGTGGGGCAGCTTTTCCCTCCCAGTAAACATGATGTCACTGAATCACCACGACATCATCTTCCAGCAGGGGAAAGAGGAGCAACTCTTGCTCTTGCCACACCTGTCCAAGTGGGTTTGCTGCTGGAAAATCTTGGGAGCTGATGCAGAGTGAAACTGTCGGCAGCCCTTATAAGAATTCTGTACAGCAAAGATCAAAAAGAAATTAAACCCATCAGTGGATGAAATGGTAGGGCTGGAGTAAACTGAATTTGAACACTGTCAGATTTGGTACAATGGTATTTTTAATTGAAGACCAAGTAAATAAATAAATAACATGATTTCATGTAATTTCTGGCCAATACTAAAAAAAATCTTGGTTCTTTGCCATGGAAAACCATCTGTCTTACACCTAGCAGGGGTTTGCACCTAAGTGATAGGTTTTTTTTTTTGCTCTTTTTCTTCTTGTAGTATGAGTTATTCCTTACCCTGGATTTCCTCTCTCTCTGCCTCCAGTGAGGCTGAAGCAGTCACATATGTCAGGTTTCAGCAGGCAGCAGGCTGCCTGCCCAGGTATCAAATTTAATGAAAATTCTGGTTTTTCCCATCCAAGCAAACCAGTTACCATTCTCTGTGTGTGCAGGAAAGGCATGATAGTGTCTCAGGCCAAGAGCTCTCTCCTCAGTGACAGGCGCTGGCAAAGGGCTGTCAGGGACTGTGGTGTGTTTGTGGGTGTCCTGCCCTGCCTGGATCCTGAGGATTTACTGTGCTTGCTGTCATCTTTATGAATATCCTGTTCATTTCTATTTCCTACCTCAGTAAACTATCCTTGTCACACAAATGAGACAAGCTATTAGTACCACAAATGAACTGTTAATGTCACATATATATACATATATATGTGTGTGTGTGTGTACAATTAGAACCACCATAACCCTCTAAATTTTTTTCTGTTTTTTCTCTTCTCCAGTCCTTAATGGAAGGGTTTCTTCCTCAGGAATTTAAGAGGTGAGGTTCAAAATTTGCAGTATTGTGTCGGCTGATTTTAGCATGCTAGGTTTGCATTATTATTATTATTATTCATCTTCCTTTGTTTTTTAAGATAGAAGACCAGGAGTTGCTTTAATAAAGGAGATGTCCTTGGCACCAGGATAGCCTTTACCACAAGAGACACAGTCCAGCCATTATCTTGTCCAGTCATAATCCAGTCTAGCCACAGCAATACTCAGCCAGCTGCCTCATAAAATTGCAGTTCAGAGGTCAGAAAGACTCACAAGAAACAAATTTAGGGTACAAGAAGAGCGAGGTAGAAGAGGAGAATGAAACTAAGTAATAAAATTTTGCAAAATTCAAGAACATTTTCTACTTTCTACCTGTCCTTCAGGTGGGGCAGGGATGCTGTGTTAGCAGCAGGAGGAACCTCTGGAGAGCAAAGTGTCCGAGCTCTGCTCAGTCAGGGTCACCCACAGCAGGTCACATAGGACTGTGTCCAGTTGGGTTCTGAGGATCTCCAAGGATGGAGATTTCACAGTCTGTTCATGATTCAACCACTCTTACAGTCAGAGAAGCCTTTCTATTTTGTTTAAACCTATTTTCCTGTGTTTCAGTCTGTGCCTAATGCCTCTGGTCCTGTCTCTGGGTGCCATGGAGAAGAGCCTGGCTCTGTGCTCTTTGCTCCCTCCCCTGCAGGTAGTCAAACACATTAATAGGATCCTGCTGAGCCCTCTCTTCCCCAGGCTGACCAGTCCCACCTCTCAGCTTCTGCTCAAGTGATGGTTGCTCCAGCCCCTTCATCACCATTGTGGCCCTCACTGGATTTGCTGCAGAGTGTCAACATCCTCCTTGTGCTGGAGAGTTTCCCAGCTTCCAGCTTCTGTAACAGCAGCATGGGTTTTGCCTACAATTCCTCTATGTGCTGTCAAGGAATAAAAAAGCTATTGCTCAGCAGAGTAATTTTTCAAAGGAATTCGTTCATTGCTGAGGCCGTTTTAGGCTTAAATTTAATTTTGGTGTGGGAGTGAGTCAAAAGTTGTCTGTGTAATAGCTGCACTGAGATACACAACCTCACACAGGTACTTCATGGGTTTGTTGACTGTACATCTGTACACAAATAACCAAAGCACTAATAATGTCTGCAAAGGAATGGAGGCCATTTGGAAACCTATATAATTTTGATGGAGCATAAAATGGAGAATATTTTTTCGCTGGCCATGTGCTTTATCAGACTAGTCCATTTTAGTCATCCTTGCATAGACTTTGATCTTTTACAAATGTACTTGATATTCAAATTATTTTGCCAGTGGTTAAGTAAATACATTTCCTCTTAGACTTTGCTTGTGTTCCCAAGATAATCCATTGTTCATGCTGCAGGAAAAGTCACCCAGCTCATACAATGTGATTTTTGCTTTCTGTGCATCTGACTGACAGTTCTTTCATGCATTTCAGTTTGGCCAAGCACACACTGCCTGAAAGCCACACAATTAATGTCTGTTTCCAGAAGTATTTATGATGCTTTTCTGGTGGATGCATTAGCAAAAAGTTAGTTACTAGAAACATTAGTTGAAAGTGAACAAAGTCCTTAGCATGTCATCTAAGCATCAAAAAATGGACATGGGATATGATCCAAGCAACACATACCTGTCACAGCTGTAAGAGCTCCCTTTTATTGCAAAACAAAGCATCAGTGACTGTCGTGATTCTCACCTGGGCCCTACCAGAGCAGTCCCAGAGCTCTCTCACATCTGTGCTCTCTTTGAACAGCACCACAGCTCTTGCACCTGGCTCACCAGCTGGCCAAAGTCAGTCTTGTCAGTGGCCAATTGTAACAACACAGATATAGTGATGCCCACATTTATTCCAATTTTTTTTCCAGTACAAAAGGTAGATATCTCTGTATCCAGTAAGACTATTAAGATTTAAAGATTAACCTTGAGTCATTTATGAACATACATGTAAAAATGAGAAGGTTTATTCCTGAAAAATTCACTGTTACCATATAAAAGAGAGGCACTATAATGTAATCATCTCCAAAAGAAAAAAGATAGTGTTTCTCCATTGTCAGGGTTGGGAAGGAGAAAAGAATTTCATTATATGGCTTTATTATATGATTATGTGAATCAGCAATCCAGTGTCTTTGTGGACAAAAGTGTCTCTTCTGTGGAAATATGTAAATGTTTCCTTTTCCACTTTTGTAATAGAAAGAAGTATTAGTATTATTTAGTAATAATTATTAATAGTAGTATTATTAGTATTGTTATTAGTGTTAGTATTATTTAGTAATTAGTATTATTTGTAATAGAAAGAACTGACTTAAATTTTCCTCTTCTTTTAAACAAGGATATGGTTACTCCACAACAATTAAAAACTTGATCTTTTCCAAATATATTTTGAATATTAAAAGCCTACTATATTTTTATACCAGTCTTCAGATTTGTGTATTCACCTAGCACCCAGTACAGAGTGATGCAGGTGTGTTCTTGGGAGCCTGAGGTGCCACACCATAGAAATAATGATTGCTCATCAGAGTGCTAATGTTGCTTTGCACTGTTTCAATAAACTGTATTGAATTAACAGCTTCTTGGTAGAGCCACTTATTTTAGAGGTGTTTTTTCTTCTGGTGCAATTATATCACTGTAGTTTAAATGGCTAAACCCTGTGAGACACAGGCCAGGCTTCAGAGGTGCTGCAAATTTAAGCAACATTTGATGGATACTTTGATAAGTCAAATGATCAGCAGTTACTGCTACGAATAAAACAAGAATATTTCTTCATATTTGGCTTAGTATAGTATCTAAACAAAGGTTCAGGATTATGTCTCGGGGACTAAATTCTTATTTGGAAGGAACCAGGGAAGTTTCTTCTTTGTTTTTCACTCTGCCACATTTCTACTGTGCTGGTTGGGGAACCTAACAATGTCCTTGTGTTATTTTGAACTTTCCAGCTCCCATTGGCACCACTTTATATAGCACAAAGCAATTTGTTTTCATTACAAAGGACATTAAGGTGATGTAGCTGAAATTGTTCTGTGCCCTAAATCTATATAATTTGTTGCTCTTGAGCTATTCAGCTCAGCTTCCATTAGCACAGGCTGACATCAACAAACCATTTCATCTTCCAGGCTGTCACATCAGGATTTTTTTACAGCACTGTTAAAACTTCATTTCAGAAACTGACTGTGACAAAGGAGGGGCTGCATTAGACACAGTGTCAATAGCAATCTGATTTGCTTCTCAGAAACTTCATTAGCTAAAAAGAAATTAGAAAGTGACATGTGTACAGCATTGGCAGTTCAAAAACACTGAGAAATGAAGCGCTCTGACAAAGCAGTGCATGCCCCAGCAGCAGCACCCTTGGCCACTACCAATTCCTCAGCAGAGCCATGACCATTGCTGGTCCCATTCTCCAAATGCCAGGACAACATTTGTTTGCAGACTGGTGTTCTCTAGAGCTGCATTAAGGGATAAAAATTTTGGAGAGGTACCAAGATCCTGATGGTCTTCATAATAGCCAATAGATAACAAATCTCTTCGATGAAGAAAACAGTTTTTTGAGCTGTTTATTTGTCACTTCTTTATCCACATAATGCTTTATTAATATTGTGTATTGACAATTCCTAATCAGAACGCAAATATGGTGCTCAGAAAGAAACCTTGCAAAACTCTATTATGTCTTTGCAGTTATAAATCAAACACATAATCTCCTCAAAGAATGAAATATTCTCTTTGGCAGGTCTTATCTTCCACAATTACATTTCTACTCTTGTCCCTCAGCATTTTTTTACTTTTTTTGTCTAAAACCCCAACTTGCTGTCCTTCAGTTGCTGAGAGGTGCTAACCTTCTATTTTTGAATTTGCTGCCATAGCAGCCCTCTCCTAGGCTTCACAACCTGCTCAGGAAGACAAGGTTTATCCAACACATAGCACAGCAAAGTGGACATCCTGTCTTTCCTTGTCCCCTGCCCTCCCACCTATGGCCTTTTGTCACCATCATATTTTCCAGAAAAATCCCTTCGCCAGGATTTCTGTCCTGGGAAGCTGAGAAGCCTCAGAGAAAAAGAAAACCAATATTATCTCATTTTCTTCTCCTGTGTTTTGCTGCTTTGGAATGTGGTTGTTTATCCAACAGATGGTTGTTTCATTGGTTTCATGTGAATTGATTTTACTTGTTGTCCAATCACAGCCCAGTTGTGTCGAGACTCTGAAGAGAGAGTCACAAGTTTGTCAGCAGTATCCTTTAGCCTTCTGCATGTATCCTTTCTGTAGTCTTTAGTATAGTTTAGTATAGTTTTAGAATAGCATTATATCATATCATATCACATCATATCATATAATATAATAAAATAATAAATTATTTTATCTTCTAAGAACCTGGAGTCAGATTCATCATTTCCTTCCAATGACAGGGAGCCCAGAAAATACAACAGCCTTTTCTTCTAGATACTTTGTTTTCTTTATAAATTTCCTGCATTTTATAATACTGTATTTTGATGCCAGAGAAGGCATAAAATAGGGCAAGACCTAACTGATGTCTTCCTTACTTTATTCACTGACATTTAAAGGGCATTTCAGCTGTGCCCATGTAGAGGCACAGTGCTGGCACGAGCACCCACGGGACAGGGGAGTATCCCTGGGGACACTGCACAGCCCCTCACCCACAGCAGGCCAGACCCTGCTCATACTGGTTTTACTGTCAGGACAGTCCGTTCAAATCACTATTTCTCAAACTTGTTGAAAGTACCCCTTATTTTGTCTCCTTCACCTAGCCAGCATCCTCTGAGCTCAGTTTCCCCTACATTAGCAGCCAAACTTGACATGTTTCTGTTCAGAGCTGCACTAAGCTGATCAATTTTAAATTAATAACCTTACTTAATACATTCACACACTGCAGATGCTCTGAAATCATGTCTAACACCTGCTCACCCATCCTTAGATGAGGCAGCAGTAGTTTGGAATAAGAAATGTCTCTCATTTCTGTGTGAAGTGTCTCTACTGACAACTACCTTAATCTTCTAGCAGATGCTCAGCACACCCACAGTGAGGAAGAAATGTTTGAACCTGCAGAAAGGAAAGGCTGCCTGTATTTTTTCCCAGACTCTGAGAGGTCCAGAGGTTCACTGCCTTTGCTGTGTAGACATTTGTGTTGTGCACACTGCAGAGGAACCCTGGCAAGTGGAAGGGCTGGCTGAGAGGCAGCCTAGTAGCTGTGTCTTGTAGCTCACTTTTGCACCAACCTGGGTATCATGACATATAGAAAGCCCAGAAAAAGGTCTTGCACAGCAACCCTCAGTAAAGATTTTACTGGTTATTCCCTAAGTGCACAGAGGCTGGCATGGGGCAGTTTGGTCAAAAGTGAAAAGGAATACAGAGAAAACTGAAAAGTTCTTTACAAGCTAAAGTTCAAATACAAAAAAAGACCTATTTTTTTCCCCAGCACATAAGAAACAAATCTTGTCTTGTTATTATTTTCACAAGTAATAATCTATTCTGTTCTGTCTTGTATTATTTTGTTAGCTTAATCCTTCACTTCATAAAACACACTGCAAACATTATATACTCCCAACTTTTTTGTTAGGATCCCCACCAGCCAGAAAGCATTAGGACCAAATCTACACTGCTGGGAGCAGATGGTTGAATGGTCAGCAGGTTGTCTCTGCCCATGTTCAGAAAGAGAGTAAAGATTGTGCAAGCCATAGGCTGCTGCAGATCAAAAAATGTGAAGACAAACAAGGATATCATAATTTTTGTTGCCATAGAAATTATTTTTCAAGAAGCACCTGTTCTTTCTGTGACCTGGGTTAGCACACCCTGGTGTCATTTAGTCCCTTGTGAGCTTGAGTTACATTTCTACTGGGTTTCACTGCTGCATTCTCACACCTCTGATGGGACTGCAGAATGGTGTTTAGACTGTGAGGAGGTTCATGCCTGTGAAAAATAAGGTGACTGATAATGGATGCTTAGACATGTGCACAAAAGTGTGAAAGCTGTAGGAGAACTTCCCCAGGAGGCTTTGCCAAGAAATTCCTAAGTATGATACCTTTGTGATTAATAATACTTGATATATTCTGTCTTCCATCAACTATTTCCAGTCACTGTTTGAGCACGTGCAGTTGTGACATCCACCAATACCACGTCTCAGTGAGCTCTCCAGTTTAACAATGTGCACCTCTTGGTTTTGAATCTCCCACTAGAAAATTTTAGGTGAGGTTTCCTAATTTTTCATTATTACTATTACTAGTAATATTAGTAGTATGAGAAGTTAAATCATTATTTCCTGTTAATCCACCCCATGTGCCTTGAGGTTTTACAAATCCTAACATATTCCTCATGGTCCTCTATCCTGAGGTTGAAGATTTCTTCTCTCTGTCAGGTTCTTCCCTGTATCACCCTTGCTTCACATCTTTGTTCTTTTTCTGCTGCTACTCTGTTGCTTTGGGAAGTGATGCCAATGCTTGCTGTAGAGATTTATGGTAAGATGCAGGCAATACAATCCTTGCAATATTTATTTGGTGGGGTTTTTTCTCTCAATTTGTTTTCTATAATTTCTTAATAGTAGTATTAAAATTAGTCTTTTCAAACTGATCCTGAGCTTTGAGTAGACAGTTTAACAAACCTTTCTAAGATCTCTTTCCTGAGTGGTAGCAAGCCAGTCAGAGCCCATCACTGTGTGCCTGGAGTTAAAGCTGTCTTTCCAGGATGCATTATTCCACATTTATCAATATCACATTTCATCTGGCTTTTTATCATCCAGCCGTTTTTTGCAAGGTTGCACTACAACTCCATACAGTCAGCTTTCAGTTCATACAGTCAGCTTTCAGTTTTATTGCTTTGAATCAGTTCATATCATCATCAATCTCTGTTCCTCACTCTTTCAAACCATTTATGAAGATGTTGTCATATGATCCATATGGTCCATACGATCTAAACTCTGGAAGAGATTCCTGTGGGATTCTCTGGTAATTGTCCCTGTCTAAAAACACTTCCTGCCCATTCCTATGGCTTTTTTCCTGTCTTTTGATGATGATTTGCTCAAGCAAGGCCCTTCCTTCTCAGGAGGCTTAGGAGGAGACAAGCTTGCAGACTTAACCAGAGTTAGTGAGCATGAGACAAAATGCACCTTGTCTGCTCTGCACAGGAACCCAACTGGGTCAGACGCGTGGGGTGTTACTCGTGCCTTACTCTGGCCATGCTCCCTACAGCAGAAGATCACTATGGGATGAGAGAGCAAAGTGTATGAAAGATTTGCAATTTAACTATTTGAACAAAAAGGGTTGACCATGAGGCCATGATTGTTTGGGCTCTTCTGGCCCCGTTCTTGAAAACCTGTCCTAATCTAATGGCACCTGACAGAAGATTTGAATGTGCATTAAACTGCTGCAGGATGGTTCCTGAATATGTGTTTGACCAACAAAAGGCCAGATTTGCTGGGACAATTGGAAATTGTCCTGGAAATTGCTGGGACACTGCTGTCCGCGGTGCTGGCATGCTGCACAGCACATATCTTTTGGAATGAGAAGGGAAACATTTCATCGGGATAGGTTGAAGGTGTTGCTGGTTTATGGGTCAGCTGTGGAGAGCTTGGAAGAGCTGCCAGAAGAGCAAAGGAAAGAGGCAGTGCCACCTGAGCCCGTGCCTTGCTGCCATGAGCCAGTGATGATGTGAGGCAACACCAACTCACAGTCCCAGCAGCACTCAAACCACCAAGGCTCCTGGCTTTTGTTCTTCCTGGCTGCTTGGGCCTGAGTGAAGAGCGTGCATCCACCCAGGACCACTCTCATCCCCAAAGCCTGAGTGCTGGGACAACCCCCCTGGGACATTCTAGTGGCAGTAGAAAGAAGAGCAAGTTTACACTCTGTGTTCCTTTGAAGCCAAAACTGAAGATGTTGAGTCCTTTAATTTTGTCTTGGTGTGTCTGCTTTTCTTTACACAGGCTGACACACACTGTGGTGCCTTTATGCCCTCTTGAGAATGTGGAGAAGCTGTCTCATGCAAATACATATTTTTAATAAACATAGTGCTTCACCTTCAGTGAATACCAAATAGTTCAGAGGTCTTTGAATAGGTAATTCTGTTATCAGGTGGTGATAATGAATCAAATTTGCTTATGAAATCCTATTTGTCTGTACTTTAAGCTCCACCCAGCATTCCACTCTGATATAAGAAATTTTATAATGAGAACAGGAAAAAAGGAATCATTGCTAAGAAAAGTGGTTGTGGTGGTTTTTTTCCTGTAAAGATAATAATATTATTTTAAAGAATATAATAATGCAATAAATAACAAGTGTTGCATTCAGAGATAATCTGTAGAATTTTTGCTCCTGTAGTGAGTTTTGGGTTTTCTTAGGTACCCTGAGGCTGTTGTGCAACAGGCAACATAATTCCTCTGCTCTGGGTGATCTGGTGGCCTTGAATCCTTGCTGGAGTCAAGGTCTGTCTGCTCCAGAGCTCACCTGTGCCTGAAGCCAAGCACAGCCAAAGCTACAGGAGATGCCACAGAAATTAGAGTTACCATCACTTTCCTTCTGTAGACTTGGTCAAAGGAGTTTAAGATTACAAACTCTTAACCAGAATGTCTCACAAGAAGCTCATCAGAAAGAGAAGGGTTTCACTTTTAATTATACTCTGTGGTGAAGTGGGAGCTTGAGGTGATGTGTTTGGATGATACCCAGTCCCCATTTGGAAAAGTCTGCCAGCAATCTTAAGGAATACAAAACTCATTAAAAAACCAGAAAAATGTAAAGCATAAATGCTGTTCTGCCTGACCAGGGCTCAAGAGAGCTGTGCAGGCATTTCAGATCCACACCCCACTGTTCAGTGGGCCTGGTGTTCACAAATGCAAAGAGTGAAGTGGCACCCTGAGGTGAAGCTGGTTTCCAGAAGCCCAGTGCAGACCAGCTCTCATGGGCACACAGGATTTTAGAGGACATCTAAACATCACTACTGGGCTACTTGCACCCACAATGTTTAACCCTCAATTTCTCTTTCCTCTTCCCACAAGACCCTGGGTCCCTCCTCATTCCTTATCTCTGCCATCTCTAATGCCTTAAGACTCCTACAAAGCAACACCTCCTACATCTCTAACTTGATCCAGAATTTGCATCAATGGAGCCCTTCATGCCCCTGGCCCACCACTGAAGAGCCACCCTCCATCACTGCAGCCAGACAAGATCCAGCTTCCCACTCCCCTGCCCCTGGGCTGTGCAGGGCCAAAGGGAGGCAGCCTGGCTGTGCCACTCTGCCAGCCCAGGGCTGTGCACATTGCCACTGGCCAAGAGCCACCTGGGCTCCCCACGGCCTTGTGGCTTCATGGCTGCTCCTCGTGGCTCTGCAGAGCCCACGCAGCTCCCTGCCCCTCAGCAGCTGCAGGAGCAGGGGACTCGCCTCACGCACCAGATCCTGCATGGGTTTTGTCCTGCTTTCTCTCTCTGGTGCTGCGTGGTCACACGCAGAGAGGGCTGGGTAAGGCCAGGGGTTTGTATTGGATGCTGATAGTCCTTCTGTCAGGGGTAGGGAAAAAATAAATTTTTAAGAGTTCCTGTGGATGTATTACCTTGAAGGGGGGGGGGGGGATGCTAAGAAATTAAAGTAAATTCATAATCTAATGTTGACAAATCCAAAAGTTTTCCAGTAGAAAATAGCCCTACTGAGACTAAACTTATGCTTCTCCCTCCTCTTGGCTTGTTGTACATAAGAGTTCCAAAAAATGAGGTTTTTTTTCTGATCCTGTTAATGTACCTTACTAATTCTGCAGTAGGAAGCCTATGATACCAACCTATGATTCCTGGATTTTAGAGGGAGAATGCATTGAAGGATAGGTGCTATTTAATGAGCAAAGCATCTTTCAGGTAAATACTGCAGTAATCCAAGAGGAAGGAACTGATCCATGAGCAGACCTGTCTCTGCTTGCTGAAGCCTTTCCTAAGACAATTGTAGCTTCTTAGCATGGAGGATTTGGAACTGCTTTAGAAATTGTGCTTTGCTGATATCAAGTCAGTATTTACATCTCTGAGACCAGGGACCTCAGTGCAAGTGCTGACAGACAGACAGCACCCATGGGCTCTGACTCGGACTTCAGAAGAGGTGCTCTGCTGTCAGGCAAGAGCAGTGATCTTTGACCAGGCTAAAAAAAAGAAATGTAGAGAAACAAAAAGCTTTCATTTGAGTGTTGAAGCAGTCAGTAAGAAAGCCAAACCTATAGTTTAAACCCTCCAAAAGATAACTTTATATAAATATTTTTTATCAAAGATGTCTTACAGAAAAAAAAAAAAATTGGATTTGGTATCTGAGTTTGCTTAAAGCAAACCAAATTTCCAGCTGTAGGATGGTTCATGTTCCTTGGCATTCAGTACATTATTCCAGGGAGGTAGCTTTGCCTGACGACAGTGTTGAGGTAGCAAGATGCCAAGCATACATAATGTTTTGAAGCTGCAGAAGCAGGGCTGTGCAGAAATGTGCTCTGCACAGCCCTGCTGCACAGGCTGAGAGGTGTTTGGTTCCAAATGGTGGCAAACACGCAGGGCTGATTGCAGTGACCTTCACCTCTGGGCACACCTGGTCACCATGAAGGTTTGTCAGTAAGTGGGTGAGCTGTTTGTCTGTACTGGGAGCACCACAGACACCATGCCTTGGAGCAGCCTGGGGAAGGAGCTGGGGATAAGCCCTCCCTGGCATGGTGTGGCTCCTCTGTGAGCTGGTCCAAGCAGATGAAGTGAATGACCACCTCAAAAATTTCACCTGTCTTTTCCTAGGGCAAAGCAGCTGCTCCATCTCTAACACAAGCAGTCAGTTAATGCAGGCTTTTAAGTGCAGCCCTAGATTTTCATATCCTGTCTTGGAAACTACCTTAGGAATATGTAAAAGGTCCCAGATTTTAATTTCTTTATGAGAAAGTGTTTTTTATTTTAAAGAGCAAGGAGGTCTTTGTGCATGAAAAATTTGCTCAGCAACTACCTACACCAGTCAGTTTTGAGGGAGTTGTGTTCTATGTAAAGCCAGAGGGTAAGTGGGTGTGAATTGTCCCACAGCTGCCTTATTTTTCTGAAAGCAAATGGTATTAACCCATGGTCAGCACTGTGTGATATGCTGGCTGTGATTTTACACCAAGTGCTGCTTTGCATCTCCCTCTGACTGTGGCATAACTGACTGCTGGACAAGGGCTTCTATTTTACATGGCTCATTGATTTATGTAGGAAAGCAGTTTTGGTGTTCTTCCACTGCTTTTGATGAATATCTCACACCACTGGATCTCTGGCTAATCCCTGCACTGAAGAAGTACCCGAGGAGTTTGTTCTGTTTCATAAGCTCTAATAGCTCAAACTGGATGCTATGGATTTGATTTTAACTAGAAAAAGGTCCACAAGAAAATAGAGCTGGAAGAAATCTGGGCATGCTTTCTGGTCCACCTTCCTCCTCCAAAACAGAACTGTCTCTGCCTGATAAAATGCTGGCAATTACTCTAAGACAAAAGATCATTCGGGGCCAGCTGTACTCAGTAAGGTAATCAGACCTGGTCTGGATATGCCATCATCCATGTGTACTTTGTGAGTACAGCTGAAGCATTTGTGTGCCACTGTAGTATAGTACAGACATTGTCATGAAGTGAACTTTTAAATCCTTACTAGAGCATCACTGTTCTAGTCTGAGCTATTGTCCTGTGGGTGAGAAGGGTGGAGGTATTCTGCAAGTGCTGTTTGATGCCCAGTGTGTCTGGCTGCTGGTTCTGTGACTGGTGAGACACTGCTCTCCTCCCCCTCCCTCTTCCTGAGGCACAGGGGTCACTTTACTGTTGTATTTAGAAAAGAGTGTCCTATGGTGGTTAAGATATTCCAGACAGCATTTTAAAACTCCTTATGCAAACATTATTTCCTGGGCCAGTGATGTTGACATGCGAATATAAATGTCCCATGGGTGTCTCTGAATGTTGTCACTGAAATGCTGATGCTCAGACATGGTGTGACCCTCGCATCTAGGAGGTCCAGCAGCATCTGCTGTCATGGCAGCAGAACCATGAGTTTACACTATTAGGCAGGGTCTGTGTCAAATGGAGCCTGGAAACAAGATCAATTTTCAGCTCTGCTGTGTCTATCTCACCTTGGCTCCCATTTACATTCTGTTCTTGTCCCTTCCCTTGTAAGATGAGAGTAATAATGCAAGTCAGCCATTAAAGGCTGGTGCCAGGGGTAAGCAAATGAAATATATAAAGCATCAAATGTAAAGCCGCAAGGAAAAACTCCAACAAAGTCTGTGAATTTATCACTGCACTGCATTGCTCAGATAACACTGGTAAAAGTGGTGTTTGGTTCTCAGATATTCTCAGGTAAGTTAAAGTAAATTCCCCACATTGCACAAGGATTTATTTTCCATTTATCTGCTTGTCTGCGTTGTGGCCCATCAATGTTCAGCTAAGTAGCACAAAAGCACCCTGCAGATAACCTTCCTACACCAGAGATCAACTTGTTTTCAAAGTGATTGCAGACTGAAATCTAAGACAAAACACATGATTGATACTCCATGGCTCGAAGAGTCAAACTAATGCCTTATGATTCATCCATGATTTGTCAGTAAGTACCTGTGCTGACACAAGGATGGGATCACTGGATGAGTCACGCGTGATTTAACGTGTCTGCAGAGTTCGGGCGTGTGCCACTCTACAGAACTTCCTACCGAGCCCTGGCTTCCCTGCCTCAGCCGTGCCCGCAGGGAGCCTCCCCAGCTCCTGAGGGAGAGCAGCAGAGGGGCCATGAGGGCTCCCTTCTCCCCTGCAGCCTGTCCTTTCTGAAGCCTAGATGGGCCTGATGCAAAGGGTAGAGTCACAGTAACATGTTTTCCAACAACATTGGAATTGTCGCAATTTCTCTTCTTCAACAAACAATTGCTATGGCAACCTTACTGCTGCTCAAGTTGTCTCACTTCCTATTTATTCTAAAACACAGCTACAAACTGTGACTGCTCCAAACACTTACATATTAAAGCCATTAAAATCTTCAGATGAGAGAGTGGGCAGGGAATGTGATCAGCCCAGAGAATAATATGACCCTTCAAGACTTCATCTCTATGCAGATTTCATATCCAAATTTTAGTCAGGAAATTGTAGTTTTCATTGGTGTTATGATTTCTGATCAAATAGGGAAGGCTTTTCAGTGAGCTGAGACTTAATGGTGCAGCTCAGGGAGGAATGATGCTAAGCATCTGGCTTTCCTCTTGGATGCTACATCATGTCCAGGGCTGGGGAAGATGGATCTGCTGAAATGAAAAAATTATTAAAAACTTTTGCAAGATACAAGATGTTCACGTGTCATCTGAGAGGATGTGTAAGAGGAAGGCAGAGAAAAAAAAAAATCCCAAAACATCCCAAAAATCCAGGACAGAGCATGACCTCATCTCCCACTCCCAGCAGGTTTTGCCACCACACACACCCACTCCTGGGCACCTGCAGGTCCACCCAGCCACTGAGCTCTAATGAGACACTTTCACCCTCCCTTCATTTTTAAAGACTTATAATGATTACTAGGATTCTTGCTTTTTGTTTTCTGCAGCCTGTTTTTTTAAGACTGATTTGTCTGGGAATTTGAAGGAAAGATTGACCACAAGGTACTTTTGCTGAAGGTCCTTGGAGCTTCTGAATGGGCCCTGTTTTAGGGTGCCTGTTCCCATCAGGCTGTGCAAAATTGTGTCTGCTTGCTTCCTAAATCCCTGGGATTCATTTTCTACATGAAAGAACAGTTTCTTATTGTAGAGAGAGTAACTGCAGTGTTGCTCAGAGAAAGGTTTGTGTCTCGTTTGTGCTCAAAGTGTTCCTGCCCTACTTCACTGCCTGGTACAATCGAAGTGAAGGCACTGAGAAGGGACAGCTCAGACCAGCTTCTGAGCTGATGTTGACTGAAAACTCATCCCTTCCACTTTGGGCTGCCTACAAATGTCTAGATCTAAAATCTATTCCTGGGCCTGCTACACAGCATGAATTTGGGGAAAGTAACTTGAGTTGTCTGTGTCTGACTGTCCAAGTATGCAAAGTGAGGATAAGAGGAATTACTTGTTGGGGTTTATAAGATTTGGTGTAATCATGCTTTAAGATCTGATTAACAGGATAGAGTTTGAGCAGTTATTGTTTTCTTTGGCTCAGGTGTCTCCTTATACAGAGTCACAGTGGTCATGCTCTAAAGCTGTTTGTCTTTGAGGTTTGGTACAAACCCTTAGAAGGAAACCAGAAGCCATGGAAGGAAAATGCAGACAACTGCCTGGGGAGGGAAGAGGCTTTCCTGTAGAGGTGAGTCAGTTCCAGAGGAGAAGGGTGGCTGTGTCCAAAAATAACAGTGCAGAAAACAGGCACACACCACTGCCCTAACATCATCCACTTGACAAAGATGTTTGGTTTCATCTGTAACTTTTTTCTCTTTGTTAAGCAAGCAGGTTTCTCATCTGCACTGAATTCTACCAGATCTGAGTCTATATTCTTGGAGTCCATGTTATCCTGGCCTTTGGAAAATACCCTGGCCACAATCTTCTCTTGTTCCAGAGGCACTTCAAAGTGACCCCAAGGAGGAATTTATGTTCAATTTATATTGTTTCCTTATATATTTCAAAGGCTGGGGTTGATTTACATGCATTAGTGTTCATATTCTTGTAGCTCTAACTAATCACTCTCTTGTGTTCAAGCTGATTATACCAAGCTCAGGATATTCTGCACTGTTAGTCTTTGGATAATGCTGGTAACAAGCTTCTGTTCTTCAGTGTCCCTGCAGTGGCATTGCCACTGAAGAGCTTCTTCATCCTCTGTGACTCTGTAAGTAGTGCTGGTCATAACAGAAATATTATCCTGAATACTTAACCCCTCGCATGTTTAAAGCAAAATCTAAACTATTTGTGTGATTTTTAACTAGAGAAAAAAAGATGGGTTTAAAATATAGATTCTTTTTGTAGAACAGGATAACAAGACCTTCACATTCAAAAGTTGGCAGGTAAATTACCTTGCATGAAATGAAGTCTAGCAATACCCATGACTGCCACTTACATGGGAGTGTGGAAGCAGAAGTGAGACAGAAATTATCTCCCCTGCAGAGAACAGGCCTGGCATTTTACATACTTTTGTCTGTCTCAGGAAGGGAGTCAGGAAGGAAGAAAATCTTGAGACAAGGAAAAGTAGTGCCTGTCTCGTCTGCAAGACGCCTAAACCCCCCATGAATCTGCTGGCCTGCAGGGAGCTGGCTGGCCAGTCTCCCCCCAGCCTGCTTCCAGGGCCCAGGGTACATGGCAGCCTCCCCCCAGCATCTTCCTAGGGCCCAGGGTACATGGCAGCCTCCCCCCAGCATCTTCCTAGGGCCCAGGGTACATGGCAGCCTCCTCCCAGCATCTTCCCAGAGCCCAGGGTACATGGCAGCCTCCTCCCAGCATCTTCCCAGAGCCCAGGGTACATGGCAGCCTCCCCCCAGCATCTTCCCAGAGCCCAGGGTACATGGCAGCCTCCCCCCAGCCTGCTCCCAGGGCCCAGGAGGAACTCCCAGGAAACAACAGCTTCATGTGCCACAACAGTGTGGTACAGCTCATACAAATGGCAGAATTCATGAGCCAGGGCCATGACATTTTTGGCCAGACTTGAGCCTGGTATGTCCCATGTACTATGGTAGAGGAAGGCATGAGGGGCAGGAAGAGCTTCTGTTTCAGCTGGCTATAAATAACTGGACTCAGAAGAGAACAGAGCCTGCTCCAGGTATTCTCAACATTCCTCCTGATCCTGGATCATGTCAGAGTGATACACCAGGAGCATCACTGTACCATTCAGCAGCTCTCTGGTCATTTATTTTCAGTTACAGGCCAGATTTTCTACATCAGAACCAAATTTAAAGTAATTCCATCTGCTTTTGTACTTAAAAAACTGGTTGAAAGGAGTCCTTTTCCTCCTTTACCATACAATGCTCATTAGTAGTGTTTGTAGGAACACAGCACAGACACCTCATTTATCAAACCACAGCAGTCTGTTCAGCCCAGCCTGCTGCTTTTACATTGCGCAGATGATTATAGGCAGCTATTGCTCACCTAATGCCTTATCACAAGGATTGCCCAGACTATAGCAAATGACCTCTTAGAGAAAGACTCTATCAGATGATGCTGCCATCATAGTAAATGTAAATATGCTTCATAAGACATCCAAATTTTAGAAGCAGTTGAGAAAAACATGCACTAAATATTTCTAAGCATTTGTTGAGTGAAAATCTGAGTGTTTTGACCTTTGCTGCAGATTATTCTATTAGCACCTCATTTTAATAACGTATTTATCAACTGAGCACAGCTAATGACTTATGACTTCAATGGAAACAAGTGTTAAAAAACTAAGAGTTTAATGTTGAAACACAAGCTCTACCTGACTGAAAAGATAAGTGTAACTCCCTCCCCAGGACCTCTTTGTGCACTGCATTATCTGTAGGCTTGTTTTCTTGATACTGATTTAATTTTTATTCTGCTTATCTTCGCTACGCTTTAAGAGGACCTGGCAGGAAGCTTTTGTCATTTAAAGACAGAAAATATAAAATAAAAGTGTTGTTACTAACTTAGTTATATGCACAGGTCTTTAATACACATCTCCAGACTTTAATCAGATAATAATAATAATAATAATAATAATAATAATAATAATAGTAGAAAAGGCAGTACACCTAGAGGAAAAACAGCAGAGTGTTCATGAAAAAACACTGTGTCAATGTCAGTCCACATTAATGAACAAAGAGGTGGATTTGTAGGAACTGGAAAATGCAGGGCACTGGCACCACAACCCAGCCACTCGCTCCAGTGCTACTGGTCTGAACCCAGTTTGTGCTGCATGCCTCAAGATGTGGCTCCTCGGGGCAGCCCAGTGGCTGTGGGGCAGTGTTTAAATGCCAAACCAGCTGCAGAAGAGGCTCACTTCTGTTAGCAGAGATGAGCTCTGCATGGAAAGGGCTGTGAGCACCCACGGGCAGAGCAGACCCTGACGGTGGCTGCAAGGGGGCACGTGAGATCTTCAAACTCATCAGTGTTTTTTGTCACTCTGCTTCCTCAGGGAGCCTTTTCAGCCCTGCCAGCTCTAACAGGCCAGAATCACTATTTCATTTTCAGACTGAAGCCATTCCTGAGCACAGCAGCCCATTTGCTCTGGCAGAGCAACTGGTGACACCAGCTGTGCCATCCCCAAGCTTAATCATCATCCTTATCCCTAATGTTTGCTGCACTAATGGAAATCATTACCGTCCCCACTTTTCCCCAATTTACCAGGCTAAATTCAACTTATTTTCTTCGTGTTGGCCAAGCTTTCCCTCCCAGTCATCCCCAGAGCCTGGTCTACTTTGGATTGCCATAGGACAGTCTGTCCCTACGCTGTGCAGCACTGACTCTTCACAAATGTCATTGTCTCCCTTCTTCCTTTCATGCCAAGGTAATTCTTTTATATATTAAATAAAGTTGGCTCTTAAACAGTAAAATCAAAGAAGCACATTGCTTGAACTGGGAAATTTTTGTAGTCAGAGCAGGGATGGAGTCAGCCTTCATGCTGTGAATCCAAATAACCTCATTGATTTCAGCAGGTTTATACTGATTTAAACCTGTGACATTTCATCAAATTTACACCTTGCATTTTTAAGGATGAACCTAAACTGGGATCTTCATGTAAAAGTTGTCTGGATGTCTGTGGATTTTAAGGTAGCCTCCACCCATAATCTCTCAGAACCTGGATGTTGTAGGCCAGAGTGCACAGGTAAGGAAAAATTACTCTTCAGGCAGCAAACAGGGAACACAACAGATCAGTCACAGACCTTTCTGTGGCAAAAATCAAGGTAATCTGCTGAGGCTGAGGACACCATACACAGCTCTAGGCTTTTACTGTGAGATTAAAGCCTGCTGTTCACAAACTACTGAAGTGAAAAGAGAAAAATTAAAAAGAACCTGTCTATAAAGCAGCAGTAAAAGCTAGCCTAAGACATTGCCCAAGAAGCCAGTTTGAAAGCCTGTGTTGGGAAGTTTGGGCTCTCATTCTGGTGATACTAAATTGGGAGGGGCTCTTGACTCCCTCAAAGGCAGACAGGCCCTGCAGAGTTAGAGGGCTGGACAACGACCAACCATATGAAGAGTAAGAGACACAAGTGCCACATTCTGCACCTGGGATGGGGCAGCCCTGGGTGTGTGGACAGACTGGGGAATGAGATGCTGGAGAGCAGTGCCATGGAAAGGGATTTGGGGTCCTGGTCAGCAGAAAGTTGGGCCAGGAGGGCCAACCCTATCCTGAGGGCATCAGGGACAGCGTGGCCAGCTGGACAAGGGAGGGGATTGAGGGGATTGTCCTGCTCTGCTCTGCTCTGGGGCAGCCTTGCCTCCAGTGCTGGGGGCAGCTCTGGGTGCCACAATGTAAGAAGGACATGAAACTATTGCAGAGTGTCCAAAGGAGGGCAACAAAGATGGTGAAGAGCCCTGAGGGGAAGCTGTGTGAGGAGTGACTGAGGCCATTGGCCTGTTCAGCCTGGAGAGGAGGAGGCTGAGGGGAGGCCTCACTGCAGTCACAGCTTCCTCATGAGGGGAGGAGGAGGGGCAGGCACTGATCTCTGCTCTGTGGTGACAGTGACAGGACCTGAGAGAATGGCCTGAAATTGTCAGGGGAGGTTTAGGTTGGATATTAGAAAATGGTTCTTCACCCAGAGGGTGGTCAGACACTGGAACAGGCTCCCCAGGGAAGTGGTCACAGCACCAGCCTGACAGAGCTCAAGAAGCACTTGGACAACGCTCACATGCACATGGCTTAATTCTGGGGGTTGCCCGGTGCAGGGCCATGAGTTGAACTCAGTGATCCTTCTGGGCCTCTTGCAATGTAGGATATTCTAAGCCTGTTATTCTATGAAGAAATTTGCAGTCTAAAATCCCTATAAAACAAAAGAAAAAATAAAAAGCCCAAGCCACAAAAAAAACCAAACCCACAACCCATCAACCAACCAAAAAAAAAAAACAAACCCAAAAAACCAACCAACCAAAAAAAAACCCAAAAAAAAAAAAAAAAAAAAAAACACAAAAAAACCCCAAAACAAAAACAACAACAACAAAAAAAAAGAAAACAAAAAACCCCAAACCCAAACAAACACATAAAAAGAAAGGAAAAAAAAACCACAAAAACCAAAATGTTTTATAATCAAAAATTTTTAAGGTATAGAGTGGTAAGATCAAGTAAAGACTGCTGTGCTGCTTCTCCAAAGAAACCAGTTAAGCATACTGTAAAATCACTTATAGCCTGGGCTTACTTTCCATATTTTAGTGATTGACTTCCTAACATGAGCAAATGTGGGATTTTCCAGGCATGTCACAACAGCACAACCCTTTCCCAGGAATACCTGGCAAATAAGTCTGAAAAGGGGTGAGGCCACATTCTGAGACAAAAATTCTGGGTAAGGATGGTTTGCAGACACTTGGGTATGCCTGCCTTAAACCTCACTCATTCACTGACAGCTGTGTTCTGTTGTGATATTCCTGGGGACTATCAGCTCTACATGCTTTTCCTAGCTCTGATACCCTGAAAAATAAATGCAGCTGAAAGGGGAGGACACCCACAATGGCCAAGAGGCCATGATGCAAACTTCTCTCATATGAGACAACCAAGAATCACAGCAAGGTTGATTTTGGTGGGAAACACAAGACAATCCCTGGGGACTTAATGTCCTTCAGGAGGTGGCTGCACTGCTTGCTTTGCCCTGTGTCTCATGGTGCCAGCCCTTGCCTGGGGCATGGGAGTGTGTGTACACCTGTGATGGAGCTGATGGGGGCAGAGCAGGCTGAGCTCTGCTCTGTTGTGGCCCATGGCTCATCTCAGTCGTGGTAAACACCTTCCTTTGACTTTCATAGTCCAGCTGCATCATGGTGTTGCTGGCAGAAGACAGAATAAGCCTTTGATATTGAAAAAGAAAGAAGGTGCTGTGAAACTGTGTCTCAAGGGCCATTAGACAAATTTATCTAAACTTGCTATTTTGGATATTGCTGGGTGGTTTATTGCTGCATTTAAGCCAGACAGCTCTCCCAGACTTCTGGTGAGCATTGGAGAGCCTTCCTACCCTCTAGCAGCTCCACACTGCCACCCAAATTGATGTCATTGCAGAGTGACTGAAGGTGCTCTCAATCCCCTCATCCAGATCCTTGATAAAGATATTAAACAGGACTGGCCTCAACACAAGCCTGGATCACCACTTGCAACCAGCCACCAGCTGGAGTAACTGCATCCATCACCACCCTCTGGGCCTGGCCATCCAGCCACAGCTTTACCTATGGAACAGTAAGTCCAAGCCATGAGCAGCCAGTTTCTCCATGAAAATACTGTGGGAAACAGTGTCCAAGGCTTTAATAAAGTCCAGGTAAACCACATCCATGGCGTTTCCCTCATCCATTAAGGTCTCTCTGAATTTTCTTAAAGAGAATTTCATTTTCTTTCCCTACAGAAGTTGTAATTTTGAGTAGATTTTCTCCCCGCTTGTCAGGAGAGCAGAGGCTGCCAGCTAGCTCAGACAGAGAATAGTGGCTAAAACCACCACTTCAAACTGCACATTAGAAAAAGGATTTTTTTGAAACATGTAATCCTGATGTTATGAAACCATGAGACACGCAGGGTTCTGCATATGTGGGATTGGTCACACTGGAAATTTAGCAGATGTGTTATTATGAGCTTGGTGTATTAGCTGGAGAGAGTGGGAGAAGAACTAAATACTTCGAGTGATATCTCAAAAGCAGAGAAAGAATAAAGGCACACTGCCATGGCATGAGCAATTCTGATAGACTTGGTTGAACTACTTATTATAAAATGTATTTGTTATGCATTCATTTCCCTTCTGGCCAGCATATAGCCCATGAATCAGCTCTAATTTTTTTCTAATTTTATTCAGCAAACCTTGTTTAGCAGATTGAATGGAAGAAAAATTTTTAGCCTCCTGGCTTTCCAGAGTGTTTGTCTCAATTACTTATTTTACAAGGCCATTCCCCAGCACAGCAGCATATTTACCTGCAATTTAGCATCTGTCCCTAGTATTTTTACAGCTAGAGCAAGATGAATGCTTAATAAGCAGAAAATGTTATTCTGCTAAAATCAGGGAAACACCAGGACTTGCAAATGTGGCATTAATACCTAGCAATTGTTTGAAACACTCTGAGCAGTTTTTCTCAAAATCCCTTAAACCCTCTCTACATTAAAACTACTCTACGGGAGTAGTGTACATGAAATGCATAGATTATTCGTGCTGGTTATTTACTTGCAAAGCCTTGACAGCAGCCAGGAAGGGAACTAGAAATGCTCTGCATCTCTCCAAGCCAAGAATGTGGATTTTCTTGCTGTTCATCCCCAATTCTCTCACTTTATCTCATGACTCAGCTGCCTGATGCAAGGGTTTGCAATTACAGCTTGGCTGATTAGCTTCCTGAATTGCGTGCTGTGGTTTCTAGACTTCACGCAATTTTGACACATATATGGATTTTATAAATTCACTTTCAAGAAGCACTTTGTTGTCCTATTTTGTGAGTTTTCCTGCTGATAAACCCTAATGACCTGAATATTTAAGCCATCTGGAAGTGAAGACACAAGAGCCAGTGATAGGGCAGGCCAAGACTCAGTTCTCCTCTTAAAAAAACACGGAGTTGTTTTTTTAGCCCAGGTGAGAACCTTGGTGGAGAAAAGATGCCTCAAGCAAGCTACCTCCAAAAGCCTATGAGCCTGAGACACCATTGATGCAGCCCCTGGGTTTCCATCAGCCAGGATCAGAGCTTGCAAGTAGGCACTGCCTCCTGTCAGGGGTTAGTGCTCCACAGAAAGAGCTGTAGCTAAAGAGCAGAGGAAAGTTCCTCCTGCTTGTGCCTGCAACCAAAATAATCTCTCCCGAGCAGTCGGCTCAGCTGGAGGAAAGGCCCCGGGGGTGACACAGTCTCTGCTTCCTGTTTTTCTCTTTGCAGAGTAAATGGGTTTCTAAGGTCTCCAGAGACACGACTGAACGAGAACCTCAGACCTGAGCATCCTTGAACTTTTGGCAAGTTTGGATTCAGATTTGGATGCAAAAATTTCAGCTCAGATGTATTTTTAATACTATTTATCCTCAGAAAGATCTGCTCATCCTCCTGCAGTGCCCCACACAAGGCCTGCAGGAGAGCTGCTGTCCCCATGAGCCAACACACCGTGTTCAAAGGCAGGGTGAATCCCAGCCTGCCCGCTGCTGGGTGGGTTTTCTTTGCCATCGTGTGTTGTATGAATTACAAAAGTATGCCTGTGTAAGGAAAGGTCTGTGGTTGGCAAACCCTGGTTACACTCTGGAGGTAAGCTGGGGAAAGAGCAGCTCTTCTGTTCTTCCCCTTCCCAGCTATGGGTGAAACATCCATAATACATTTTAGCATTCAAAAAAAGTAATTTCCCCTAAAAGTCTTGGTTTTATTAGATTTTCATTAGTCCTCCCTGTATTCTTAGATGTTTGATTTAGGGGACACAATCTTTATGAATGTAGATGTCAAAATTAGTGTTCTGGTCTTAGACATAAAATGGAACATTGTGTTAGTATTTACTGCTGTCCCAAGAAATAGTGCAAGTCAGTGGAACCAGACTGTTTGGCCTCATGCCATAACTTTTCAACCACGATTCATTTGATTTTCAGTTAGCCTTTTGCTCCAAGTGGTCATTAAGTGTTGATTGTTAAAACATGAACTAAGAATTAAGATAATTATAATTATCTTTGGAGCCTCATGGAAAAAGGCCAACTTGATAAATCCATTCTTCAAGCTCCTTAGCCTGAAAAGAAGCATTTTTCCTCTTCAAAAATAAGGTCTGGATAGCCATTTTAAATTTATGCTATTTTATTTCATTAGTAGTTTTGTGGTCTGAGGTGATGAGTTTGATGCCAGGTGTGTGTCCTCACTTGTCCCAGTGGCTGCCACTGGTGCAGGCATGAATCTGAGCCCTGCCAAGTGCAGTGTGGGCAACTGGCCCACCTGGGGTTTTGTCCATCCCAGCTATGTCCTTCTGTTTATAATTTTGGCCACACATCCCCTGGAAATGTTCAATGTGATGATGCCAAATGGTGCTTGCAAGTGCTTTGGCAAGGCTGTGTGTCAAATACAGCTTTCTAGGCAGGCGAGCTGGTGTCAGATGATGCTTGCTTGAAGTTTCTTCACACTTTTCCAATTACAGCCTTAAAGTGTGCAGGTGAGGTTTGGGCATCCCCTTGCCCCTTATGCACAGTGCTACAGTCCTTCAGTAAGCTACAGCTACAGGGTTGCCAAAAGTACGTGCAAGTTCCTGGGTGCAATCTCAGCAGTATTTGTGTTTTCATGGTGTTGTGATGTCTTCCCACAACATCATGATGTTGTGATGTTCAGGGAGAAATAACTTCTGACACAAGGGAAAGCAAGGAGCTGGAGCCTCCTTCTGCAGCTTCCCAGGATAAGTGAGGCTTTCTACCTATTAAAACACCAACATTTCCTCCTGGACAAGGAGAAAGCTGTGTGGAAGGGGTTATGTTTTTCTCATGCTTTGTGTGCTTTGTCATGCTTCTTTGGGTATTCTGGATGGTTACTCCACATCATAAGGGATTTCATCCTCCCAGTGTTACCTGGAAGCCAGTAGCATTGGAAGAAGGGAATCTGCCTCCTGATTAGAGGCATTAGGAATGTAGATAATGGCTTTTGGCTTTCTGGTTCCCAAACACTCTCTGTCCCTGTGGGGGTTCCATAAATCACCCTCCCCAGAGCTGGTCTCCAGCTGCTCCAGATGTGCACAGTGTTTGTGAAAGCCATCATGCACAGAACAGGTCAGTCTCACTCAAGGGAGAGACAAGGTTGTGGCTTCTCACTGGATGGGAAGGCTTGTGCCTCCAGCTAAATGCCACATCCATAATCTGGGAGAGCCTGAAGCCCACAACAGCCAATGCTTTTCTGGGCTCATGAAATGTTGGTAAACATGAAGGACAGAGCCATTGGTGGACATGAGGTCTTGCAGGGAAGAGCAGTGGTGTGACAGGGAGCATGTGGCTGCTTTGTTGTTCCCAGAAAAGTTCCAAAGAAGACATAGTGCTAATTAGATTTTCAGAATTAACTTGTATTTCTGCTGTTTGTTGCCCACCTTAAATTCTCACCAGCAAGAGTGAAAGGAGACCTAGACCTGCTCCTGTTTCCTACTTCATTGAAGGTCTTCTGCTGGAAGTGCTCCTGCCCACATCTGAGGGCAGGGAACCAGTCCACATCCTCCAGCCTTCAGGTCATCTCCTCCTATACATTGTTTAACCACTTCCTGACCTGTGCCACCCTGAACATGGCCTTGCCTCTCCTGGGTGGCACTGCTTCTCCAGCACAGCTGTGCTGTCCCAGTTTGGCAGTCTGGATCATGCCCAGTTCTGCACTCGGTCCAGTGTGGGTTGTGTTGAATTGCCTTGTGCTATTTTTGTTATGTAGTGGCATATTGATCCAGAAAAACACCTTACTGGACCCCTTGGTAAGAAAGTCTTTGAGAAGCCAGCAAAAACTAAAAATCCCTCCAGAAGAATTCAGTGAGGCAGCTCAAAAATCTTCCAGTTATGTTGGTGCTTTCCCACACCATGATGTGTTTCTTCATGCCCTTCTGCAGACTTGGTACAAGCTTATTTGAGTAACCCTGCTGTGTTCTGAGGAAGATGGGGAAAAGTTGGGCAGGTTTTGATGTTCTGACCTTTGGTACTGACCTTTGTAGAAATGGTGTCAGGAAGTGCTCAGAACAAGTCTCCCCTGGTGCTAATGACTCCACAGTGTGGGCTTGATGCTGGGCAGGGAGGAGAGCAGCAGGGGGCATGGAAGGGGAGGCTGAAGACATGCCATGTCTATTTGCTGCCATCTCTTATGGCAAGCAGCAGTCTCTCAGCGTGCCACATATTTCAAGCACTGGGCTCACGGTCTGGCAGCCCTGGTGAATAGGTGATGGTAGGTAGATACAGGCTGTACTGTGTCCATAACCACCTTACTGCCTTGCTTAGGTGAAATTACCCCAGTGACTGTAATGGTTCTGGATTTGAGGGTAGCCTTTCAGCAGCTCTGATGTTATGTTAGAGCAGACACTATGTCTGAAAGCTCCCTAGACCACACTTGCTCTTGCTCATGCCTATTTCATTGAAAAAAGCACTTTCAGGAAAAATGCTTTTGAAGTAATATGTTCCAGGCACCACAACATGTAAAGGAAGTGACACAGCAGACTGCACAATAAATAGGAAAGCAGATAAATCCAGAGCCAGATTTATGAAGCAACAGTTTTCAACAGTCTTAAAAGAGTGAAAAGCACACACTAATCAAAGCCGCAAGGTCTCATTTTGTATTGCTCAGTCTGCTATGTAGTGCCTGCATAGGTGAAAAACAGTCAGGTGAAAACATTTCAGGGCACTGCCACAGTATGGGCTGGCGTGGCCCTCCATGCCTTTTGGAACAGCCCTAATTCCTCCAGGGGCTACTGCTCCACAGGGCTGCTGGGGTCCTGTTGCACAGGCAGCTTTGAGGATGCACACAAGCACACCCAAAGTAAGGAGCTCACTGAGGAACAAACACTGGGGCTAGGACAGATGCACGTGTAATGGAGTTGGACACCTATATAGGATTTTTTTAAGGAAAGGCACAGTGCTGCAGGTGGCATGGGAAGCCCTGACAGTCTTATTTCAACTGCTGTGATTCCTAATTATTTTATATTTTTTTGCCTCTAAATGCTCCTTGCTACTCTGCATTGATCATAATTATTTACCTTGCAGAGGCTATACAAGAGCTGATTAGCCCAAATGTGCAATTTGTTTGGAAAATAGGGAATGTTTCTTCTTATAGGAGATAGATACCATTCGCTCTAGTAATTGGAATAAGGCATCAATTTCTTTAAACTAATAAAAATAAACAGGATATTATTTCTTTGACCATTGATACAGCTCATAATTCTAAAGGGATTAAATTATGGGTGGCTCAGAATGCCATCCCCCAGTCCTTCTCAGCAGGGCTGCTCTGGATTGATACCAGGGGTTGCCCTGACCCAGGTGCAGCACCTTGGACTTGGTCTTGTTAAACCTCGTGAGAGTCCCATGGGCCCAGTTCTCGAGCTTGTCCAGGTTCCTCTGGATGTCATCCCATCCCTCAGGTGTGTCAACAGCAAAACTCATCTCTGTGCCATCTGCAAACTTGCTGAGGATGCACTCGAGCCCTTCATCTGTATTATTAATGCAGATATTAAATAACCCTGCTCCCAATATGGGCCCCTGAGGACACCATTGGTCACTGATGTCCATCAGGACTCTGAGCTGTTGACCACAATCTCCTGGATATGTCCATCCAACCACTTTCTTATCTGCCTAACAGTCTATCCACTGAATCCATCTCTCTCCATCCAGAGAGGGATGTTTTGGGGACCGTGTCAAAGGCTTTTAATCCATGTAAAATCCAGGCTGGCAGTGTGTTACTGCTACTGCAGCTGCACAGCTGTGTGGGTACAACCCTACCACCACCTGCTCCAGACCAGGAGTGCATAGATTTACAAAGGGCTGGAAATAGATATGAAAATTGGGATCTGCTCCTTCCACAGTTCCTGCTTTTCCTAAAGCCATTGACAGGATGGACTCACATCCCTTAGCTAGACACTAATAACACAGTCCTGGGTTTCAAGTAATTGAAAATGTGGGTTTACCTCCCCATTCCACTACTGTTATAAGTGTGACAAGCATCCCATTCCCATGGATTTTTCCCCATGTGCTAGCACTCATTTCAGGAGACACCCAGGGCATGGGTCTATGTGTTCATCCCTTAAGGGTGGCTGCAGGGAGATTGAGGAATCAAATCTTGAACCCTCTTGAGTGGAGACAGAAATATCCATTTCACACTCTTAAATCACCAAATGCATCCTCTTTCAGTTCCTTCCTCTCTTTGGGTGATTTTCAGACAGAGGAGATGTTAAGCTGTAAACAACTTTTTTTTTTCAGCATCATCTCAGTCCATAAATGGTTATTCTGGCTTCACAGTGGCAGGTTTTATTGTTATTGTGTGATTAGGCTGACAATGTGCTAATGCCCTAGACCTTCCACATCCTTAGACAGAATTTACACATTGAGAAAAAAAAAGAAAACAACCACAAACTGAGGAAGCACTTTCTGTACTGGAAATTTTGACCCATTTCCATGCCTCATTTTGCAAGGTCAGTCTCTGAACATTGCAGACTTTGTCAGCTGCCACTCCAGCATCCCCTGAGCCGTTTATTAGACTCTGAATGTCATTTGTTTCCCCCCACACCTGCAGCCCTGGATGATGAAAGCAAAGGAGGGCTGTCACTGGAGCAAGGTGAATGTGAAATGCAGCCCCTCCATCACAAGGCAGGGATGATGTGAACACAGCACAGTGGCTTTGCATCCCTCACACTGGCAGAGCTTCAAAGGCAGAGGTACCTGGGGGTCTCACTGTGAAATGGTCCAAGTCTGTGTTCCACTTTGCATCCACAAGTTTTTCCAGATACTGCGGAAGCTGAGGATTCCACCACCCAGCTAATACATAAAATATAGTTTATTGAAGCATAGTAATTTTCCTTTTGATAAGTTATCCTAGAACTTGAGTGCACTGAGGGAAGCATGTCCATGCTTGGAGGATGCCTGCTTTTCAGTGCACTGATGTGGTTAAGTGCAGTTCCTCATGAAGACAAGCCCAGATTGTCCCTCTCTGGCTGGACAAGCTTTGACCATCCCTGGGAGCCACTGAAGAATGCTGGCAGTGAAAGAGCCGTTTATACCTACTTTGTCCCAGCAAAAGAGGGGGTTTGGGTAGGAGGATGACCAACACAAAATAACTAACAGTAGAACTTCTTGAAACAGTGAGAAAGAGACTTTTTCTCCCATCTTTTGCCATACCAAGGTTTGTTAGAAAAACCCTACGCTCTCTTGCAGTTTCCCTTGTGGGCAAACTTTCTGCATGATGTCTCCCTGCTTTTTCTGCTGTGGTTTTCATCTTCTGGGTGGTTTTGCAGTTGCAGGTTTGGGGGGAAAGGGGCATCCAATGACCACAGGCTCCAGCAAGTCTCAGGGCAGCAGAGACCCTTCCCCTTAGCCCACACCAAGTGAGGACTGGCATAATCTACCATTGAGAAGACTGATACAAACATTTATATCCCCAGTAGTCTGCAGCTGCTGGTGTGGGAAGCATCTCATTTCCAACTGATGATAGCCTTGTTAGGATATTTTTTTTAGCAATGCTAATTGACAGTTTCTTGCTTCTGATTCCCCTTATGCAATTTCCAAGGGGAAGGGAAAAGCAGGGAAAGCACCAGGGAGACCCATAAAAATATTCAGATGTGGAAATCACAGAGATGCGTGCACTGGGATGTGACTGGTGCTGGGTAGGGAGTGAGTGGGTGTGAGTATGTTTTGAGGCAGGTGGAAAAGGGCTGAGGTGACCTATGGGGGTTTAGTGTAGAGGAAAGTGGAGGTTATCTTTGCCATCATTAAAATGATAAAACTGCACCTCCTTTCTTGAAGAACATCTTGCAGTCTGGGGTGGTTGCTCAAACCCTGGATGCTATAATGAAATTTCTGATACATTGAATTGAGAAACTCTCATGATATTGCCAACCAGCTCTCAATACAGGACTTTCCCCCAGCTTTCTCCTGTGTGGACATGGACCTGTCCATGCCTGAGAAAGAATGCAGCACATCTTCCTCCAGTGCTGTACCCAGCTGAGGGGATCAGTGCCTGTGCAGGTAAAAGGGGAATCCACAGGTGAAGGTTGTGGTTACATTCTTATGAGCAGTTGGTTTTGACTTATCCATGATTTAATCATAACACGAGGATGGGAGCAATTCTAATAGGAGACAACTTACTGACTCTTATTGCTGCTTCCTTATACAACTTGGACAACCATATTTCAGTTTATTTTTATATTTACCCACACATATGTACTCAAGGGATTCCTATCACTGTACCATGCCAGCTTTTGGAATGGAGATACCACCTCAACAACCAGGAACAAGGCTGTGGCTATGCAGGGTGCTCTCACAGACCCCCACCTCAGGACAGGGTGTTCTCCATGTACCTGCCCTCTGCACCAGCACAGAGGGCAAAACCTCCCTACTCTCCTCACTCTGGTGTGCCAAAAAGGACACTCCTGTGGCACTGACAGCAGCCAAGCACGTTGTGAAGGTTTTTCTATGCCTAAAAATTAAAGGAGTTTCTGAGGTGGAAGGGAGGAGCTGAGTCTTTCCAAGGAGAAGTCAGCACAAAACAACAGCTCAGAGCTGGATAAAAATCCCAAGCCTTCCTCAGCTAAAGCCAGGTTTGGGCTTCCTTACATGTGAAGTGAAAAAAGGCAAATACACTGTTGCAAAGAAGCTAGAAAAAGAGAAAGGCATAACATTTTAGCTTGACAACTCTTTCTACTACTGTGAAAATATATAGAAAATTTTGTTAACCTCAAATGCAAGACATTTTTATTCAAAATGTTATTGGTTAGTAAACCCACTTAATATATGAGACATGGCCATTTTCTATACACAGTCCCTATTTTCAGGTGATTTTTTCCCCAGAAGATGTGTGGGTGGACATGTGCACAGTCATGGCTCTGCAGGTGTTAATGACCATCACTGGGAGGGGAAGGTTCCATGAAATTGCAGATCTCACTAAGGTAGCAATGGGGCCAAGCCAGCAGAAGGAGCAGCCAAATGCCTTTAGGTATTAAAAGCAGCTGCAGACAAGGACCTAAGGAAAGTGTTAGTGTACCTGGCCTGAGCAGGGATAAATCAGGTGGGTTAACCAGAGCTTTTCTGATCACAAAAGCAGAGCAAGGGCTGGAGGGCTCCTCATGCAGACACGAGACTGAGTGGCCTGGAGGGAAGCAGAGTGCTGGGGCTCCTTACAGTGCTCCTTGTGCTCAGAGGGATGAAAGGAAAATGCCTGTTTTCAGGTTGGAAGAGTACATCCAATTTACATGGGCTCTCACCTGTCCCATAGCCTCCTTCCAGCCAGAGGATGAACCATGGTGCCTGCATGGGGCAGTGCAGGCTGCATGCCTGGAGAGTGGGACCCACGGCCCAGGCAGGGGAGGAACAAATCACCCTGACTACAGCATGGAGTGCAGCCAGCAAATCACTGAGCCTGAGGAGCCCCAAAGAGTCCAAAGAGTCACTGATTGCACGGACAGCTCTGTCCACCTGCTGGCTTCTTCCTTCTCCTCCTCATCCTCCTCTGCTCTGTCATTTAGGATTCTGGTCTCTATCTCCATTGTTACTCGTCAGGAAGGTTTGGCTAACATCAGCTATGTGTAAAAAGGTACTAAAAAAGTAATTCCAGTGTAAGGCTGGAAAAGGAGAGCTTATCCACCGGGGCTGGAGCATCTGCAATTTTCCACTGATAGAGACCTTAGGGGTTTTGCATGAGCCCTGGATGGAGGACTTTAAACCACCTAGTTGCAGATTGAGTTTGTTTGTGCCTTTTACCATTTCTCTCCGAATCCTGCAAAACTGCCCTCCAGGTAACTAGGAAACTAATGCACCAGAGATTATAAAGTGCTGTGTTTAAAACATTCCAAAATTAGCTTTCCTGCAGTCCAGATGGTGCATCGTGAATGCTTAATGGCATGGTATAAAGACTTTACTGGCACTCATGAGGGCTGATCTGAACAGCTGACTTGGTGCCTCTTCCCTCCCTGCGTAATGCATCTGCTGAAGGCCATGCCAAAACCCACATCCCACCACTCTGTGTCTCATGCATGCGTGTGTGTACATACAATTACTAAATGACAGCAGATAATATTGACAGAAAATCTCGGCAAGCTACACTTTACACTTGTTATCTTGAATATTCAGTTAACTCTCTGTCTCCCTCCCTTGTGCTGACTTCTGCTCTTTAAGTGTTTCCATCTCCTACAAGTCCAGGCCCAGAGCTGGGGTAAAGCAGTGTGGTGGTCGTGCTGTGGGGTCTGGTCCTTGCTGTGCTTCCCATTTCCCAAGGGATTTTCAGACTGAAGCTCTGAGACTGATGAGCCCTAGGGTGGGCTGCCAAGCTTGGAACAGAAACCCTGGCTGGGATGAGGGTCTAAGCTCCATCAGGTCCTTCCACATCCACACAAATCTTCTTCCCATCCAACAGAATAATTAAAGCTCCTTACAACAAAATAGCTTCTTCCAAGGATTATTGAAGTACTTGCATACCGCCAATATTGACATTTCTCTGGTTTTAACATTTGTATACCCCTCCTTTTCTCATTTTATTTTCCAAATAACATCACAGATGACCAAGACAAGGCACAGCAGTACTGGGGAGGCAGTGGTGTTGCTGAGCATATGCTAAGAGTAGGGTGCCAGCAGGTTTAGCTCTGCCCTGGCCAGCAGCTGGCATAACAGAATCCTGGACCTCTACAGCTCTCTGAACTTCCACGAGAGACACATTGATGAATAATGAGATGTGACTGTCTGTGAAATGGTTTGCAACACTGCTGCAAGGAACATTTCTGGGATGAATTCTACACGAGGCCACTGAAGAATAAAATAGCCGACCCTCTCTTAGCTGTACTCATCAGCATCAAGGTTGCAGCAAGTCAGGTGGAGCATCTTCTTGATCCTCTGCATCTTCTGGAAGGAGAAGAAAGAGAGCAGCAAGCAGCCTGGCACAGGGCAGGGTATGGCTTCTTGAAAGTGGGCATTGCACTCAGGAGCTGCAAGCGAGCAAGCACAGAGGTGTGTGAAGCTGGGAGTGTTGGATGTCAGCCCCTTCCAGTGGGTAAGGGGCTGGATTTCTACATCTCTGGTGGAAGGAGAAGCTCAGAACTGAGCTGGACTCACAAGTGCTTGGGGGCCATGTGGTTATGCCTGAAGCAGTGCAGCAGCTGTGATTCACCACGACACAGAGCCCAGCTGCTGCAGATTGATGTCACTGGCAGCAGAGGGAATGTCACCAGTTATGTGATGCCCACAAAGTGTTATTTATTTTCTTTATTTTTGTTGTGGTTTTTTTTCAGCATGCCCCATAATGTTGACATTTATGGAGAGGTGAAATAAAATATATTTGATCAAATAGCTCCTCAAGGTCATATATAAAACATGGACTCAACTAGATTTAATTGGGAGGGGAGAAACAGCCCTGCACTGCTCTGCCTCCTTGGGGTTTCCGTGCAAAAAGCAGATGCCTTGACAAAGATTCCAGTCCTGCTCAGCCACAAGTGTGGATATTTTCATGTGGACATGACCCCCTCATGCTGCAGAGGCTGTTTGTCCCTTCCGTGTGCACAAGGACAGAGAGGGAGGCTCAGGGAGCCATATCAAAAAGTACAGCCTCAGCTTTGTTTTCAGTCCTGTTACAGGGTATCCATGGAAACGAGGATGACTTCCCAATCCTTTTCTGGGGAAGGCACAGCATTCTCTTCAACTAAAATTTTGCAAAATAGCTCCCCAGGGTGACTGGTTTTTTATCCAAAAAGCCTGCAGTACAGCTGGTTGGAGGGAGCAGGCCCCTTTTAACCTTCCCACAAAAGGTGGCATTTCTCAGCAGGTCTGTGGATCCTGCTTTCCAGCTGGATTTCATGGGAGGGGAGGGCAGCCAGCATTCCCTGCTGACACCAAACCCCTTCCCAAAGTGCCTGAGGATGGAAGGAGGGCAGGGGTGAGTGGAGACCCTGGGGCAAGGGGGTGCTGGGGGAAGGCAACCAGATGAAATACTCACCTGGCTTCAGGAGCAGGGCTGGTTTGGGGACATCAGGGCTAAAGGCGGCTGGCATGTGTGACTATGTGATGCCAGGGGTCTGACAGGGAAATCTTCTTCTGCCCAGAGATGGAAAATCTCTGGAAGTTTTAAAGGCTTAAGGAGGAAATTTTTTTTTTAAAACCCCACCAAATTTACGAAATTCAAATAATTTCAGTAGTTAGGCTGCTTATCAGAATTATTGGTTTTTTAATTCTTTAAGGGTGAAAATATGATTTATGCAGTTAGCTCAACAAAGGAGCTGATGGATACATTTACAAAGCTGAGTTTCAGTTTTTATTTTCAAACTATGAGAGATATGACCACTATATGCTGAGGTACTTACTTGTACATGTCTTGCCTACTAATATATTTCTAACTTAAGGAAAATAAAATGCTGAAAAATTAAAAGGAGCCACCTAGCTGTTTTTTTTAAGTAAGAAAGAAGGCTGTATCCTACCACAAGACATCAACAAATTTAAGAGAATAGAGCAAAAGCTTGAAAAAATAACATTTGCTCTCTCTCTCCATAGTCTCTGTGAGGCAGCTGACACAAGAGCAGCCAAAATCATCATTAAATTGGGTATTGAAGCCGAGAGTCTGTAAGCATTTTAATTGCTTGATACCATGCAGTTTTGAAATAAAAGACCTTCATTTGAAATATTTTAGTTATTGAAAGCATTTTGAAGAGCTGAGAATGGCAGCAGTCATGTCATGTTAAACATTTCTCTAACCTTCACTGTTCACTCTGAGCAAAATTAATTTACAAGAATGTTTCTTCTACATTTCTTCTCCAAGTATACAGTTTTCTATAAAGAAAAATATATTAATTAAACTGGATTTTTTTTTCTCTCAATCCTGCATTTTTCACAGTCTCCTGTATCTCAGTTGGCTCCTGATCCTCCCACACTGAGTCCCTAGACTGGATTTGATCAAGGGAATGGGGTCTTGTAACCAGACGTATCATAGTTCACTTTTTCAAAGCCATTAGTCACTTTGCTCCCATTAGTAAGAAAAGGGATTTGTGCATCCAGACTTGGTGAGATTTGGCCCCACTGTTGTTCTGTGCCTGTGTGCCATTACTGAATAAAGGAGAAGGATTTGTTTTGGATTATTTGCTTTCCTAACAATTTGCTGCTCTGGTTTCCCATGGAAATCTATGACTCCACCTGCAGGTCCTCCTAGTCCAGCTGCCACAGCTGGTGACACTTCTCCAGTTCTTGGCCCCTGGGGTCTGTGACTCTTGACTGAGAATGACCCAGGAGCAGGCGGGAGGCAGGATTGCAGAGGGAGAAAAGGTTTTGTTCAGGAGAACTGCACGGTTTATACGGAGTGATACAGTACATTCCATTTCATTGGCTGCTTAAACACCTTTCTCACACACCGTCCTTGAGAAGAACAGAAAGATGAAGCAGAAAAACACCACCTGCAGATTGTTTATACTTAACAAGTTATCCCATCCTTACAGCTCCCTGAAAGTTCTCACAAGCCCCTGTGAGAAATGCTTGCCGTTCCTCTCTCTGTCCCATGGCATCCACAGGGCTCTGGTGGGCAGTGGGGACACAGGACAGACAGGGGATGTTTCTGGCCATGTCATGGCTCTGTGGGCTGGGGCTTGGTGGCCCTGACCTCTCCTTGTGTGTGAGAGAAGGATGGTTGGAAAAGCCATCAGGCTGCATGACCCCGAGGCAGGACGTGACGGGCTGGGTCTGCATGCCTGAGCCTCTGCCATCCCCCTTTGCAGCACTGCTGCCCGAGCAAAGGGATTATATTGCAATCCCTCCCATTGGGAATCTGCTTTTCTGTGAGGAAACATGCTCATTAGCCAGGAAAAATAAAGATGCTTAACAAGAGATCACGTTCTTGGGCTCCTGTGAAATCACATCTGATGGCAAGTTTCTCTGTGGCTCTTTTTTCTCTGAGGCACTGCTTAATTAAACTTGAACCCCACTGCTCCCCAGCCAGGCTCCAAAAACAGAAGACAGGTGGCTGGGTGGGCACTCCTGTGCTGCAGCTTTGTGCCAGCCCTTCTCCCAGCTCCAGCAGCACAGCTGGGACTCCCTGGTGCTCACCGGGGTCTGTCTCTTCCCAGCCCTCGGTCACAGCATGGGGGGACACGGGGAGGGGGAGAGGAGGGGACAGTCCCCATTCCTGGTGCTCTTTTTCAGCAGTGCCATCCCTGGTACACAACATTACACCACAAATCCAGCTGTAGAGTTTTGTCCCACCCTGAAGAAGATTTTTTTTCCCTCTCTGCAGGTCATTTTGTTGGACCTGGTGGTTCAGAAGAGCAAAGCAAAGCACAGAATAGGAGACAGAACCAAAACCACTAAAATCCCCACTTCTCTCTAAAGCAGACTATCTTCTGCAGCTTTCTTTGTCACAAAACTCCCTTCCTTGCATCTGATGTGGGATTCAGCAGCCAGACAGCAGCACAAAAAGGCTAGACTTGATGTTTGTTTGGTGGCTGCACAGAGCCCATAGAAATGTGTCTGAGGGTTTTTTCCTCCTATTCAAAGCTTTACCTCCTGCTGAGTCACCAGAGGGCTGGCTGAGGGAGTGCATCATGCATAATTATTTGGAGAAGCAATCTGACATGCTAACTCCTGTCACAAAATGTGCAATTTGTAATATACAGAAGGGCAAAAAGCAACATAAATGCTTTAGAAGATTCCTTGCCTCATTTAATTATCTCATGGCAGATTTAACCAAGAGACCAGGAAGATACAGGACTCAACAGACACTTCTAGAGCTCAGTTCTTGGTGCTTTCCAAACACCTAAGATGCCCTGGTGCAGTGACTGGGAGGAGGCAGCTGCTTCAGTCCTTCTCTCAGCAGCAAGCACCAGGAGGTGTGAAATGACAGCCACGGAGGTCTGGGATCAGAGGTGCTCTGTCTCCCTCAATAACACAGCAGGCAAATGCAGGAGCTGCCTTCCTCTCTGCTGAGGAGCTGCAGGAAGGCAGGGTGTAAGTGGAAGATGTGCAGGTTCACTCACATTTCTTTTTGTCTGGGTATCTCTGCTGCACAAAGCAAAAGTTCCTTTGGTTTTCTCTGGCCAGGAGATATCTCTGCCAGGGCAACATGGCAGGACAGCATTCCTCAGCAAACCCTCCTTGGACAGACACTTGCTACTGTGGTGGTTCCAGTGCTCTAATGAGGGCTAATTCAGCAGGAAATAATTGGTGTTTTGATTTTGAAAAGCAGCAAGGAATGAAGGCAGGCAGTAACACAGAAATATAAAAATTTAATAAAATGTCAGCCTTTTAGATGGCCTTATCTGGCCATGTCAGCCATTCTGTGTTGCCTCTTCTCCCCACACAGGAATCCAGCTCTCTATGGTACAGCATCATTTGGGCTGTGTGTCCTCACGCACTTTACCTTCTCCAGTGGGAATGTGGTCAGAGTGATAAAAGATCAGATGCAAATTTGTCTGTTCCTCCCTCCCCTGATTTATACGACTTATGAAGACTCCCCCATCCTGAGCCCAGATGTGCCTTTCCCTCCCTTCCACCCAGGGAAAGTCTTCTTGTCTGTAAACCAAGCATAGGACTGGTGTCAGACTGAAAACCAAGAAGGAGGAAGGGGAAAGAAAAGTGGAAGCTGCAGCTCTGGTGCAGCATGGACTGGAAAGGTGATGGACCAGGGCACCATGGAGCTTGGTGCAGTTTATGATGGTGTTGCATGTCAGGGACATTGCTGATGAACGTGATCATCAAATGAAAAGAGTTGCTTCCAGGAAAAGAGAATTTGCTAATAAAAATGCCCATTTTTCTAAAATGCTGGAAGCCTTAAATTTCCTGGAGAGAGCGTGTTGATAGAATGATGGGATCTCTCCCTGTCTCCCGTGGTTTGTTTGCAGAGTGCCACTCCAAGGGAGCAGCTCCCTCCTGGATGCAGGGCTGGGAAGGGCTGTGAGTCACCATTTGCCTTTCAGACAGAGAGCTGGTTGTCAACAGCTTCACATTTAAGAGAAGAAAATAAAGCAAAAGTCCACTTGTGACAAAGGTTGGTTGCCAGTGGGTTGTGGTGGAGGATGGATGTGGAAGAACAGAGATGCGCAGGCAGAAGTTTTGACAGCATTTGATGGGGAGTGGATGGACAGCACGCACATCATCATTTGGCTATGAGTAAAAAGTTATCTATTTTTTTAAGGTTGCAGAGTTAAAACTAGTTGAACCAGTTGCTGTTAAATTGAAAGTTAGCTTCATGTTGCAGTCCCCTATTGTTGAGAGTTCTTCAATTACCTGTTAATGGCTGGTGATCAGCCTGGCTGATTGCCAGGGAGTAGCACCGGACCCTGCAGGTAGCAGGGGAAGGGTGTGACATCAGAGCTGGTATGCAGATGAGAATGCATTTCACCAGATTTTGCAATTTCCCGGAAAAAAAACCCCTAAAACCAACGAGCCAACATAGAATTAAAAGATCTAAGTGATGTCTAAAGGTGAAGGACTTAGTTCAGTATCTGCTAAGATGCTTTTTACTTCTCACCCTAACCTAAAAATATGTTAACTAGAGAGAGGACCTGAAATGTTAGACTGAAAAAGCGGAATCTCCTAATGTCCCGGGAGGATGGAATCCCCAGCTCTGCCTGCAGACCAGCAGACAAAGCTGCATCACCCTCCTCCTCCAGGCCACTCCTGGGAGCAGCGGCGGTGTGGGTGCGACCCGTCGATTTCTCCCCACCTGAGCTGATTCTCTTTAATAAAGGCATTAAAAAGGAGAAAGTTCTCCTGCCCTGTTTATTTCAATTTCTCCCAGATCCCATCACTGAAACAGGAGGGAGACTTTTTCCCAAGCCGCCAAGGCAATACAATCCTTGCACATCAACTCCTTACATCACTTGCTGCAGTGTAACACATGGCTCAAGCCATGCCAGACACCCCAGGTATGCTTCATGCACGAGCAAACCTGCAGAGTCTCTCCCCAGGGCCCAGGGTCCCGGTTTGGGCTGTTCCTGCC
Organism: Passer domesticus; assembly: GCF_036417665.1. NCBI lineage: Eukaryota > Metazoa > Chordata > Aves > Passeriformes > Passeridae > Passer > Passer domesticus. The sequence continues at coordinate 15,790,747 of NC_087476.1, read as the reverse complement.
TTTGTGAGAAGCCTCATGGCATGTGGAGGAATCCTGTGCAGGACAATCCCTCTCCAGACAGGAGAGTCCTGCACATCCCCAGCAAGCAAAACATCAGTGGGGTTTGCTTCCCTCATTGCCACATAGAGTTCACATTGCTCGTTAAGGCAGGCTGGTTAAAAATAGCATTTATGTCTTTCAGCGTTTTCATAAATAGCTTCATGTGGCCATTGGCAGCTTGGGGCTGCTCTACATTGAGTGGGAAACAGCTCAGTCCACCTGCCAGTGTCCTCTTGCAGCCCATCATCCATGGGAGGAGGTCAAAGCCCCTGCTCTCATGCTGCAAGCAGGGATATGCACTAGCCAGCATGGCTCTGCAGCTTTTGGGGTACCCATGGTCTGGCTTGTCAGCTTGCCCAGTACTGGAAGGCATTGCTGTGTCAAGCTGTGCTCTCAGCTCTGAGCTCCTCGAAAACTCACCCAAATTAAAGGGCAACTCAACCTGCCACCAGTTACTGGCTGCCAATTGGCAAGGCCTAGTGGGAAAAAAGGCTGTAGCCTAAAGACACTTCAGAGAAATTATGGTGTCTCTGGTTTTTACTTTAATAACAACACAGAAGGGTGAGGGTGGGTGCTGCACCAGTAGCAGCACAAGTTTTGCCAGTCAGAGCCCAACTGGATGGTAGCAGTACAATGCAGAGTAAAATGTCAATCCTTTGGGCTCCTCGAGCCATGGAAAGCAAAGTAAACCCCTGCAAGTGCAGAACAGTGCCCATGCCGTGATGAGCAGCTGTGAATGAGGACAGAGCTTGGAGCAAGCTCGGCTGTGAGCACAGCTGGATGTGCAGCTGCACACAGGGCTGTCCTGGCTGGCCAGGAGTCCCCACAGGAACAGCAGGGCCCTGACAGGAGGGGAGGGCATCACCAGTACACTGAGGGGGATGTCTGTGTGGGGATTTCCCTCAGAGTCTCAGTGTGTGAAAAATCAATCCCCCATCCATATCACCTTTGCAGCCCTTGGTAACCAAGGAGCAGCAGCGATCGTGTTCTTCTTATGATGAAGAGTTCAAGGACAAGCTCCAGGTTGGCTCCTGCCAGTGCTTCCCAGGAAACTGTGTCCTGTCATTGGAGGGGCATAGGAGTTCTGTTTGATAGAAAACATGGTAGACCAGCTGCCATACTCAGAAATGAGCAGAAAAATAAAGAGGCAAGGCTTTTTTTTTTCTGTTTTTTCTTCTTTTACATTTGACATCCTGCTTGTATCAGAAGTCGTGTGGCCAGCAGAAGCAGGGCAGTGATTGCCCCCCTGTACTCAGCACTGGTGAGGCTGCACCTTGAGTGCTGTGTCCAGTTCTGTGCCCCTCTCTTCAAAAAGGACATTGAGGTGCTGGAGTCCAGAGAGGAGCAACAGAGCTGGTACAGTGTCACGGCAATTTCCCGCCAGGCTAATGCCCAGTGGGGTGCCGGAGCCAGGATAACTCAGTGGAGGCTCAGCACAGCAGCTTAAGCAAGCTATAGTGATTTTCAGCTCTTAGTGATTATTAGCTCAGTGATTTTCAGCTCTTTAGCTTGCTAGGTGCCGCAGCAGCAGATGCAGGGAGAGAGAGGAGAAGGCCGTGTGAGGTTCCACAGGGTTCTTTATTCGGGTGTTCCGCGAAGGTTCCCAGTGACAGCTCTTCTGCCGAACCAGGCAGAATCAGGGGTTTTTATACCCTACAGGGGTTTTGGAAACTGTCCAATAATAAGGGTCAGGGGAAAGTGACCTATGGGCTTACAGAGAGATAAGCAGGGTCCGAAAGATGGAAGAGAGTGGCTTCTAAGGCCCAGTCATGATGACTCGGCATTTCCTAGCTCAGGCTTCTAACCTGGAAGGAGGCCGTGCGGGCCCTGGGCCTGCTACAGTACAGGGTCTAGAAAAGGTCTCCTATGAGGAGCAGCTGAAGGAACTGGGGTTGTTTAGCCTGGAGAAAAGAAGGATCAACGGAGACTTTATTACTCTCTACAACTCCCTGAAAGGAGGTTGTGGCCAGGTGGAGGTCAGTCTCTTTTCACAAGCAGCAAAGGACAAAGTGAGAGGAAATGGCCTTAAGTTGTGCCAGCGGTTTAGTCTGGATATTAGGAAAACTTTCTTCACTGAAAGAGTTGCAAAGCATTGGAAAAGACTGTTCAAGGCAAGTAGTGGAGTCACCATCCCTGAAAGTGTTGAAAAAGTGTGTGGATGTGGCACTTGAGGACACTTTAATGGTGGTGGTATTGGGTTAATGGTTAGACTTGGATGTCTTTTCCAATCCAAACATTTCTATGATTCTGTGATTTTGTTTATGTTTCTCTTGCTAGAGGTGTGTGCAGGTGCCTGTGCTGGTACTCATATGACAGCAGCTGTTGCACATGCACTGGGCTGTCTGAATCCCCTACCTGCATTCTGTGCATTACTCTCAGTCTGTCTTCATAATTTTTGCTTCCATGAGCTTTTTTTCACCTTTCCCTCATTCAAGGACCTTTCTACCCTTGGCCTTTTGAAGGTGACTAGACTATTCTGTGAATCTTGAAAAATCAATAGAGACCCCTTCCACTTAACTGACACCACTTCCAGTCAAAGGGAGCCAGGTATCAGAGGGGTTCCTGTCAGGGAGGACCCACATTCAGCTTTCCCCTGGGACCCCAGATGGCTGCCTGGGGGCTGCTGCTGACCTGCACTGCTCAGGGGTGTCTGCAGCTCTTGCTGTGCACAGCCCATGTAGCTGGGCACGGGAGTGGGTTGTGCAGGAGTGGGCAGGACCCCACCACTCCCCAAAGGTCTCCAACAGAGCCGTGCCAGCTCATGCCATTTGTGAGCATCTGGGAATCACTGGTGTGAAGGGAACGGCTCAAGGTGCTCGTCTCCCAAGCACTGATCGTGGGGTCGGTGCTGAGCCCGAGTCATTCAAGGATCAGGATTCAGCCACACAGCTGTGCCTGCTGAGGGTAGCAGGCAGGCTGCCAGCTCCTGCCCTGGGGATCAAGAGGGTAGTGCCATGCAAGTAAGGGAATCACAGAGATAGCACCTGCACTGATGCCAGGGGGCTAGGTCGTGATGTGTGAGGGAAAGTTGTCTAGGTGACACAAACAAAAAACATCCTCCCTGTCAGATAACACAGGCCTGAGTTCAGATCACAGAGATGCTGCTCTGATTTATTGAATTGGTCAAACAATTAACCTGATTTTTCATTTTCAAGACCACACAGGTCCCATAAGAATTTAAATATTGACAAAGAGCTAATACCACATGTGAGGTTTAAATGTAACCTCCTGCTAGCTGTTAAGAAAATCAAGGAAATAAATAAATTGAGAAGGCATGTGTTAGTGAAGAAATTTTTAGAAGACTTAAAACCAAAATGGTCTGGGAGCAAAATTAACCTGGAGTGTCTGATCCTGGACTGAGGAACTTATAAAGAAAACAAATGTTTTGGTCTGTACAAAGTCAACCCAGTTAGTGGCTGGACCAGAGCAATTCTTGCTGTTCAGCTCTCAGCCCTGTGCCTGTGCTGTGAGCACCCCTTTGGTTAACTGAGCATCAGCTGAGCGTCCTGAGTGGGATCTGCTACCCAGCACTCTGTGCTCAGTGGGATGTTTCCCACACTTGCTGTTATTTCCTTAATCTCCAGCCATGGGCTGGTATGAGGGGCTCCTATCCCAAGGTCCCCAGAGCTGCTGCTCCTGAGCTCCCAGAGGAAAGGCCAGCACACCAAGCACCCCAGCCTGCAGGAGCAAGTCCTTACAGCTAGACCCAGTTTTCCTGAGTTTTAACCCAGATCCAGTGTTCTCAGAATCAGCTCCTCTTCTTCCGTGGCTGGTGGTCTGCTCCTAGACATCCAGTTCCTGTGATGTCAGACCATGCCTCCCCTGCAGATTTCTGGGCAGCCACGACCTCCCACAGTGATTTTTCTAGCTGCATTATTCTGCAGAGACACTGAGTAGCTGCTTCATGCTGAACATGTGAACTCCTGTCTGCACCCCCAACAGTTACCCAACAGTTTAGTCAGTCACCTGGGGACAAGAAATAGTTTTAATGATGTTGCCCTTGTTTCTTAAAATGCACTTGTCTTTCTGTAGATTTTTTCTTCTGCCACAGTGCTGCCATAAGCAGGAGTTTGCTGTGAGCCTCTCAACACACCTCTCTCAGCCAGCCTCTTCCCTGGCAGCACTTTATTTGCTGAAGGTGAGTGACACATGGACACATATTAGGAACACATGGGAAATAGCCAGAGGGGCAGTGGGTGGTCATTTTCTACATCCCCCCAAATCAATGCTCACCTCTGTGTTTACAGGCAGAAAATAAGGATTTGAGCTTTAAATGTATTTCAGGGTAGAGTTTGGCTTCAAAGCTGAAAGCAGTTTACTAAACTCTTACTGTCTAGAGTGCTGTTATGGTTGATGGTTGCTAGAAATCTTGGGAGGTTGCACAGCATTCCCACCAGCTCCAAGTGGAAAATGGAATATCATGTCTTGGCAGTAGGTAAGAATCAGTGTGGGAGAGCTGGTATGGGCTTGAGGGCTGCATCACATGGGCCTTCCCTGATGTGGATTTTTGGTGGTAGATTTGAGGAGTGGCTCTGACTGCTTTCTGTTGGCATGGAAAGCCTTTAAGCAAATCAAGAATTGTATTTTATATTGCGTGATGCTGAGAATAAAATCTGCCTCAAAATGACATCCCCATCTCAAATTTTTACAGTGGGCTCTGCAGAGGCAAGAAATTCAGAAGGTTTTCTGAATTCTGCTAGGGGCTCTAGTATGGATTAGAGCCCTTTTTTTCCTTTCAGCAAGGAGGAGACACTGACCCTGATACAGCTTTGCAGAAATGCTTGAGCTCTAGAAATGAAAAGTGTTATTTTGCCTCTGTTTTGACTTTTTATTGTATTCACTTGCAGCACTCCTGTAATTATTTTGCTTTGTTTGTTTTGTTTTCAAACAAAGAAACATCTCTTCAACCTAAATTTAGTGCCCCCATGTTTGTGAGCAATTTGCAATTAGCAAACAATATATCTCTGTGTGTGTGTGTGAGGGAAAAGGACCCTGGTAGTAGAGTGGGTGATGTGTTTTTCTCCCAAATAAGCAACATGCAGGAAAATACAGTTAAACGTGCGCATTCCTGCCTGCTTCTTTCCTGATGCAAACATGGTATTGATGATAAGGCTGTTGTCAGAAGCTGTCCTGAACTGATCCACAGATTTCACCAATGCCCTCCCTGGCTGGCTCCTTGCAGTTGCCTCCCCATGGCCCTCTGCATCCTGTACCCTGCACCCCTCTCTCACCCACTTAAAAGGCATTTGCACACTGCTGGCTGCTACAGTGATATTTAAATCAGGAAATGAAAGCACTGCATATCAACAGCCTCCTCTTAAATGATACTCAATCCCTCTTTAATCTAATTTCTGCAACCCCCACAATCCCTGCCTAACTTCAATTTTTAAATTGATCTGCACCAGTGCTCAAGTTTTCTCCCTTGCCTTGTCTGCTACAGGTTGGATACACCTCTGTCTCTCCCTCTTCCCTTCTCTCTGCCCTATCTTGAGGATGTTTCTGGCAGAATATGTGAGTCTTATTATGAAAGAGAGTGGTTATTATCCAGTGCAGTAGCTTGGAAAGGACTGGAATTCACATTTTAGCATGGAGGAAGGAGATTTGCTGCCATCTGCACCTGGTGAGAGAAAGAGCTCCACAGCTGGAGGCAGCTGCCAAACTTCTGCCAAGCACCCTGCCTGTGAAATAAAGCAGGCTGCTCAGTTCTGCACCCAGCACAAGTGTTACGTCTACAAATACATTATCAGGCAAAGTGCTTTTAATCATGGAATATATTTGGATTGCATACAGCTGGATCTAGACATGACAGGAAATAACCATACACATGCAGAAAGAGGGGGTTTTTCCATTTCCATAGTCTAAGCAGTGAGATCCATTGGGTTATTATCCTGGTATTCACATGAATACTAAACACAATTCATGTCTGTCACAGGTGCAGTGCAGAGCAAAATGAAACTCCTGGAAATTTTACATCAGATACAATTAACCTCTTGTCAGCCCATTGCTTGGGGCTGCTAATAAAAAAAGGGGACAATTAGGAAAACAAATTTACAATGCTCTTTCCTTATTCCATGGGCAAATATTAGGCACAGAACTTTCCAAGAGCAAAGTCCTGGACTGGGGGGGATATGGCAGAAAGGGGTTGGTGCAGTAGATGATGACATCATGGATCAATGATGCCATCATACTGACTCACATAATCTATCTAGGTAGTTAAATAGACAGAATTGTCCAGACATAGACAAAGTTTTAATGATGAATGCTTTTGGGTTGCAGCCAACAGCTGCTACAGATGAGGGCTGTGCAGAGGCTGCAGGTCAGTGTTGGGGCCAGCTGCTGGACTCCCCCAGAGGGCTCTGCCATAAGCAAATCCTGCAGCCCCGGGAGCTCCCTGAGTGGTGACTTGTGGGGTGTTTCTGCCTTCCCAGCAAAGGGGAGGTGGTTCCAGTTTGAATTCAGGGGTACGTGTGGCACTGTGGCCTATCCCAGCTCTGCAAAAGCTTCACCTTCATCCTCACCACCACCCTGCACCACGGGGGCAGAGTCCACATCTCAAGGACAAGGTGGTCCCTTCCAGGCTGCCTCCAAGGCACTGTGGCTCCTGGCCCTGAGCGTGCCAGTGTGTGGACACCTGCCTGCCAGCATCTGGGCTGGGGCCTCAGCCCTGGTTAATGTACCAGCACTCAGCATTTCTAGAGCCTTGGAGCAAGAGCTGGGACTGCTATTTGAGGATATTCATTTGGGTAGTTCAGGGAGTAGAGGAGCTGAAGGGCAAGCCAGCCTTATGCTGCCTGTCTGCAGGAGCAGCCTGCTCTCCCTGCAGAGTCCCAGAGACTGGTGCCTGGGTTTCTCACCCTGGGGGTTACTAACTCAACTGCAGATAAACAGAGAACTCTTAATTCCCTTCCCTTATTTGTTTTTCATGAGTCGCTCAGTAAAATACGGTCCATGTTAAATGCTCAGGTAGGAAGGTTTCAGTGTGGGACCTACCAATACTGTGTTGCTGGTACTGAGGGCCAGCATTCCTCTGGGCAACCTGTCATCATGAGCTGCAGGTCAGCTTGCAGGTAGCCTTTGAATACCACCAGCAGTACATACATTTGATTCCTCAGGTAAATACAAATTGAAAAGGTAATATTTAATTGGCATTTAAGTAAGCAATATAATAGCATGTGATCTCTCCTCAAAGTTGTTTTTTTCTGGTTCAGCTTCTGTCCAGTGCTGACCGAGACATTGAGAGCTCTGCTGTGCTGCTCCCAAGTCACATCTTTGTCTCTGTGTCTTGCTTTGCAGGAGGCTGTGCTGCAATCACACTGCTCTGATACATGAGCCTTGCACACTCCTGTTCATCTCATTATGCTGTAGTAAATCAGGAGGAATCTCACTGGCATCCATGGCATCAGCATAAAAGCAATAAGAGCCACATCCAGAGTAGCAGGATGATTCATTGCCTTACTATTTGCAGGCTGGGCTTGCATGTCTGCTGTGGATGCAAAGGGAAGGGAATTGCCACAGCTTGGCAGTACTCTTCTCCTGCATGCCTCTAGTGCCATCCTTTTATCTGCCTTAATGAGGAGGTTCAATGTGTCAGTGGGAAGGAGATGGGCTTACAGGAGTCACACTGAATTCCTAGTGCCTTGTACTTCCATGGCTGTGGATGGTGCACACCAGTTGGTAAAATGATGCAGGATCTTTCCACCCACCCCTAAAAAAATTTGTGTGTACAGACCCTTCCAGTAGTGACTCTGCAGGTGGACCTGGGGAGAGGCTGGAGGCAGGGAGTGCTGTGGCTGCACGTGAAACCACACCAGGGCTCTGGATGGATCCCAGCACCAGGAGCTGCTCCAGCCCCCAGCGTGCGAGGCTGCAGCAGGAGGAGCAGCAGGAGTGGATGAGTGGGTGCTGGGCTCCCACCTCTGCCTTCCTCCCTGACCTCTTCCTCTTTGCTTTCTTCCTGTTGCTCAGAGCAATCTGCTGAGTCAGAGTAGCAGGAGCAGGAAACTCTGTGTTTGGAGGGTGAGATCAGAGTGTTGTTCCTGCTAAGCAAAAGCAATTTATTTTGCTTTGCTGGTGATTTCAATGTGCCCAGGAGGCTGGGCAGCGTGCTCAGTGGTCACCATGCTCACAGGCTGCTTGTTTTCCTCACACCATCACAGATAGCAGAGATTGCAAATACAATTACACCGGTTTCACAAACTAAGTGTTTCGTGTACTGTAATGAGGTGTGAGTTGGATTATTAAGAACAGGTCAGAAGACTTTTTCCACGCCCATTTTCACAGTGAGTAATTATAATTATTCCATCCCATCCAGAGGACTCTAAATTTTAATGATATTGTAAATTGCTGCAAAATGCTTAATCTAACACAAGGGAAAACACAAGGGGGAGGGAATAAGAAGCAGCTTTTCATCTAGTGATGTTACAATGGTTAACAAGATGCTCTCAGAGGTTTCATTAGCTAAGAAAGTGGGACTTTATATTGATGGATGAAGGTTTGAATTTAATTGGTTTTGGCTCTGAAGGCTTACAAAGAAATACTTATATTGGGCTGCAAATTATATTTTGCTTACAATGCAGAAGATGCCTTCTCTCTGTCTAAAAGAAAAGCACAATTATGTTGCCTTTCTTCATAATGGTCCTTTCAGTTAGAGAGTTTGCATGGTGAAGCCCACAAAAGGGAGAGCAAATCTGTTTCTCTAAGAGCCTCTCTCATAGAGCAAAGTCAGGATTTTCTTTCAAAACTTTCAGTGCAAAAAACAAAAATAAATTCTTAATAATTTATGGCAACACTGCTTTGGCAGTACTCATTTTGACCAACAATATTTGAAATTATACTGTTTTCCCAGATGCACATTAATTTCCCTGCTCCCACGGGTTGTGGTAACAGACCCAAAGCCTTCACAGTCCACAGTGCCCGCATGTTAACTTATATTCTTAAATCATAGCTAAAGTCATCATCCTCTTTTTCCTTCTCCAAAACTATTTAGATGAGATACCCACAATTTTGGTGGCTGAAATCAGGACGTGTATCTTGCCTTACATGAATATGTTCCTCAGGAAGAGGAACCTGACGAGCTTTTGTTTTAATAGGGAAAAGATTTAGAACTGGATTTCTTGCTCCCCTTCAATTGGTTTTGTGCCTTGGGTAGCACAAAACTATTCATAATTTTCCACGTTTCTGGACTTCCTCCACCTAAAAAGCATCTTATGCTTTCCCCAGCTTCCCCTCAGAGAGCTGGGCAAGCCATGGTAGCACTGGAGTCAGGGAAATCTGGAAAGCTGCTGAGTTCTCCCAGACCCTCGTAGTGAGAACATCAAAGGACCTGGTCCAGGCCCCTTGACTCCTGCTCTTCCTGCATGCTTCTTGCAATGATGCACATCTTGTTGTTCACTCACAAAAATGCAGCCTTGTTATTATTTCAGAGTTGTAAGGGGAGGAATGAGCGTGCTTCCAGTTGCTGCTTTTTCCAAAGGTTATTCCTCAATTCAGAAAAAACAGGACAGATTTTTTTCCCCCAGTGTGAAACACTGCAGCATCTTCTGCTGGTGCACAAACCAGCTAAAACCCTCTTGGGTGAACAGACTGCTGGTGATCTCCTCAAAGAGTGGAAACCCCTGGGGTTTCTCACTCTACCTACCTGTGCTCTGTTTGAGCCCCCAAGATCTCACTGCACCTTTTGCAGACGTGAGGGATGAGCTGGGAAGGAAGGAGCTTTGCTTTGCTGAGCACCAGGGAGTGCAGCTGGAGGTTGTTTGGTGGGGTCCACCTGCAGATGGCTGAAGCTGCTCAAGCTGTTGGCCCCTTTCACACTTCCATGGAGGTGCAGAGCAGGAACTCATCTTGGGCGAAGTCTTTCTGGGCACGAGAATTAAAGGATTAACTAAAGGACAGCATCATTAAATAGTGAGTGATTACCATCTTCATTTCCTGTACCCTGCCCTGGGAGGATAATTACAGGTTAGGACACATCAAAATGTTCTTGAATACCTTCAGTGACACGACAACAAAAGCTAACTGCAAAAATGTCTAGAAAATCATGGAGTCAGCAATGTCTCTTGGCACTTCACAGTTCAGGTCCCACTGCAGTGAGGCAGCTCCTTGGAAGGTGTTCACAAGTAGTGGTTTGGTACTAGATAGTGCATTTGCTTCCAGAAAGACTGCAAAGCCTTCTGTCCCTCTCCAGTAGCAATGGTTACATGAGGGATCCCATTCACACAATGTCTCCTTCTGTAAAGAAATATTTGGAAAGAGGAGTATGGGGTAAACAGAGTTTTTCATGTGCAATGCAGAACAGATGAAAATAGGATTGTCATCTCTATCAGCCCTCTAGTGATAAAATAGGGCTGTGAATAGCATAACTGGTCAGTGAGACAGCTATTATCCACAGAGTGCTGTAGATCATGCTTCTCAAGGGCTGAATTTGTTATGGAAATTGGAATTCATTCCCTAAAGAAACACATCCTAGAGCAATCCCATTGTAAATGCATGGCCAACAGGTGGAAGACAGCAGCCCTTGGTCATGGCAAACACCAGTGTGGTCACTTTAGCTCTTTGGTTGTTCTCCTTCCTCCCGTGCCATTGCCCATCACTGTGATGCTGAGATCTGTGTTGCTGTCCTGCCCACAGGCCAGTGATCCTCACAGCCAGGCACTGCACAACAAGATAATGGAGAAGCTCTCCTATGGCTATGGGGCTAACAGTTTGGTGTTTTCTACTGCACTGCTTCATCCTTCAATCATATTATCCCAGCTCAGCAAGCAACACAAAACCAATTTTTAATTCAGGAAAATGGCCAAGACATTTCTTCTGGGTGAAACAAACACAAAAGTTGGCTGTAGGTTGTCACCAACTCCTACTCATTTTCATCCTGCTGCACTGGGAATTAGAGCACAGTTTAATAATACATAAGGACAGGAATGATGCGTTGAGGGTTTAAAACTGATTTTTAGTCCTCATACTTTACCACAGAATAGTGCAGCATTGGGATGCTGTGTGTTCATGGCTACATGGGCAGCAGCATGGGTTGCAGCAAAGGATGTGCCTCTTTTGGAGGGAAAATGGATGAGTTTCTAATTTAATTGGGGTGTTTGTGATGTGCAAGTGCCATGTAGGATTGGCACACATCACAAATGGGTCAGAAAAGCAATGTGCCCAAAGTGCAAGGGGTGTGACCCCATTGCCTTCCTGACCCCTCCAGCCCAATCAGTGGCACTGCTGCACCCTCAGCTTCTCTGGCTCTGTCAGCAAACCAGCTATAAAGTGGATCCTGATGTTTTTCAGGGGGATGGGACCCTGCACTTTGCATTTGCTGCCATGGGGAGCCAAGTGGCCACTCTATTTTCCTGAATCTGAAGAGAACTCATAAAGAAGCAAGCACAATAATTGATTGGTTCTATTAATATGTCCGGAACTGATTTCCTGCACTGACCACAGCTTAATGAATAATGTTCCCAGCAAAGTTTGAAGGTGCAGGGTGGGAAAATGATGTTGCTACAGATGTCCTCTGTGATGCTAAATCCTCCTTTTCATCATGCTCCAGTGCTTTTGCATGGAAGCTCTGTACTGCACACATCCTCACACTTTGACCAGCACTCACATAAAAATTTCTGCTGCTGCTGCTAAGGGAGCTCATATTGTGTTCATGATGAAAGCTGCATCAACAAGATTGCTGCAGGAGCAGGTCTGAAAAGATGCTGCAGAGCTGGAAATAGCTGGGAGGGGAGGCTGGCTGTACCACTGGCCACTGCTGCTGACAGCTCACTGCTGCTCTGGGCAGCCAGAAATCAAGGCAGGTTTTGCCCAAGGGTGAGCTGAAGCACTCAGCGCCCTTGTGCTCAGGTTTGGGCCAGCCCAGCTGTGACTCCAGGTGCTTTATCTCACAGAAAAGCCACCTGCCAGCAGTGGCCAGGTGACTGCCTTTTTTTCCTTTCCTGTGAAGCTCCAAGCTGTGATGGTCCTGTGGAGCACTGGCAGCAGTAAAACGTGCAGTTGCTGGATCCCTGCCTCCCTCTTGGTGTCTCCCCTTCCCTGCATCCCAGTCTCAATGGGTCTCTGGGATGGTGAGTGGAACAAACAGGAGAAGCTATCTGTGAAAAATCTATTAAAATAATGTTCCTGATAGTGCATTTGCATGTGTAATGGCTGCGGTGCTTTCCCTGGATTATGCCACTGCCAGTTTGGGAATGGCCATAAGGCATGTCTGCTCGAAGCTACAGTGAGCAATACTGGAAAGTGCTGGGTGGAGCAGGGAGGGGGACAGCTATTATGTGCACATGGTCATTACACATGTAAACACAATATTAAAAATAGAGCTGGTTGAATTCTGCCAAGCATTTCTCTGGCTACCCGTTGGAATGAAAGGCAGACGTGGGTTTGGCTGGAATCCCTGCCATTTTGTTCATCAGTCCTGTGACCATTTCAGTGTGATAGAAAAATGCCTGCAGAAAATGGATAACAAACTCCTGTGTGTCAGTATTTAAATGAGAAAGTTTTGTTCCATATGGGGTGGGACACTTCAACACAGCAGTGGCAGAACAGGATTTCTGAAACCTCCTGCCAAGGATTTGCATGCCTCCCTCGAGGAGCAGAGGCTGTTGAGATGCAGTAAGTGAACACAAATCACACTGGAGAGCACTCAGTAAATAGAGCTCCTGGGGGACTGATTCACCCTGGGGGAAGAGTGAAGATCAGCACGGTCACTCCAGAGAAAAGCAATGCCCTGCATTTTCACCCATTGTCACAAGAACCTCTTCATTGCAGAGATGACATGGAAAAAGCGGGAACCTTTGGACTGAGAATTAGCAAACTGGGACAGAATGTGAAAGAAAATCTAAACCCAGAAACCCTCAGGCTGAAAGGATGAAATTGATCCTGAATATTCAGAAGAGGTGAAGAGCCAGTAAAATTATTTGAAAGCTTGGAAAAAAGTCCTTGCTCATGAACACTTCAGTCTATTTAGTTTATGATAAAAAGGAAGATTGAGAGGTGATGTGATCAGGGTGCAAAGATACTTTCCTAGGGAGAAAGCAATGCATACTAAAAAGTAAGCACTACTGTAAGCAATACTGCCTCCTTATATTGTTTCCTTATATTTTCCCATCTGTCTGTCAAGTAGTATAGCAGAAAGAAAAAGAAGACAGAGCTGGGACAAACTTTCATAAATTCAACTTCAATGTTTGACAATTGCAGCCACTGTATTTTGCAGATAAACTGCTATATACCAAGTGGGTGCCCTTCAAGGGTGAAGAGGGGATTCCATTTTCACCATCCAAAATTTGGAATCAGGTGAATATCCTAGAAGTTTTCACCTGCTTACATCTTCTCTTGCCTTCCATGTAAGGAGGGTCTGGACCAAATGTGATGTTTTCCCAGGGTTTGGATGTAAGGGAAGGTCCTGGCACATGCCAGATCTCCTCCAGGTCTCCAGCAGACAAACTAAACCTGTGTTGCTCACAATGCTGCTGGGAAGTGCACTCTGGAGTGGTTAATGGGGTCATTCTCAGACTTCTGGAAACCTTGAGTGGTTTTTAAAAAGAAAGTGTTTGAAGAACTGATTTGCTTTGAAGGAAATTAGAGAAGTAGAAAGAAAAAGCAACGCAACCTCCAGCTGCCACCTCTGCTCCTTGACTCTACCTGAGGGATTAAGCTGTTAAAATCTAATGTGAAACAAATATTTTTCAGGCAAGTGATGGCAAGATAAAAACTTACTTTTGTTGCTAGAATTGACAAAACTAAAACCAAACCTGACCCCTCCACACTTGCACACTGACAGAAGTAACTTAGTCCTGGCATGAGATATAACCTACAAGGTGTTTCTGTTATTGGAAACAGGCATCCACGCCGGGAATAAATGGTGCAGCTTGATAAAGCAAGTAGCAGGTCAGGCAGGATGGCAGCGCAGAGGGAGGATGGTTTCCAAGGCGATGCAGAACAGCCGTGAGGGGAGGTTTCCTGTGTGGGCGGCAGCCGCGCTCCAGCAGAAGTGCTTAGTTGCTTTGGAGACAGGTGCGTGCTCCGGAAAAAGGCACCTCCGAGGGAGTGGGACAGAGACAAAAGGGACTGCAGGACAGCAGCCGTGCCATGGGCTAGCCAGGAGGGGAACAAATGAGGCGGTATCGAATGTGATGCATTTCGGTCATTACAAATTCTCTTTTGTTCCTAAAAACCGCAGCCGTGAGCACACGGTCAGGGAACAGCACACGGCTGGAGGCACAGCACCCAGCTGACAGCGGAGAGAGCAGCGAAGGGGTCTACAAATTAAACAGTAAATAAAAGCACAGCTGGTGGGAGGAATAAAATGACATTTCAGAATGAATGTGCACCCCTCACTGAAGTCACCGCTGCAGCGGATCTTAGCACAAGAGCAGACCAAGGCTCCAGGAGCTGCTTCTTGGTCTCCCACAGCACCAGGAGAGGCCCACAGGGAGATGCCAGCAGGGAGATGGTTGGTGGGATGGTCTCTCTCCTCTTCCCCACAGTCCAAGGCTAGGAAAACAGACAATTGATTATTCAAGCTAGAGTTTCCCCCTCTACCCAAAGAGGGTAACTTCACATGGTGGAAATCATTAAAGGTCAATACAATGACACAGTTCATGAAGTGGAGGAGTCTTGCTTGGTGGGCAGCACATATACAGGTGATGTTTGGGTATGTAGTGGAACCATCTCTCTTCAAGAGGAAGCTCTAGTTTTCCCCCAACCTGTTCAAACCTGAAGAGATCCTGCCTTGTCTTTGGTCCTGGATGGCTTGAGACTAAAGAAGAGACTTTGCCAGGTCCAGACCTGTAAGACACACCTGAACTGCAGTGTATAGAGACTCACGTTTATGAATCCTCTTATTAATGTCTGTGAGGCCCTTTTAGCAGCTTCAGGTGCCCTTATGGCACCCACACAAGGTGGCAGCTCTTGCAGTTTGCAGAGGCACAGACATGGACAGGAGTGAGGAAGGACGACACCTCTGTGTTGGCACTGCCTGGCTGGCCATGGGTGCTGGGTTCACATCAGGCTGGTGAAGGGACAGGGCCAGGGGCTGCTCCTGCCAGTGCAGGACGGGGTGGAGGACAACCTGAAGGCACCCAAGTGGAGCAGCAAGAGCAGACCCTGAGCTCCCCCCACGCTCCTCAGGGATGCAGGAAGGGAGTGAGGGAGCTGCTCACTGGCCATTCCCAGGCAATGAAGCACTGGCATCCATCAGCAGTGACAATGCCAACACTACTCCAAAGCTGCCCCCATTTCACATTAATATCCTGCTGCACTCTACCACCATTAGCACCACTGCATGAGCAACCTCAGCTCCTCCTCCCAACCCACAGGCCTGAACAGCAGGACCAAAGATAAAGGATTATTAGCGACCAAAATGGGACCAAAAGAAGTTTTTCATCCATAATGGAACTTGGGATGCTGATCATTTATCTACACTAGCCCATTAGTAGCAGGGCTTTAAGAAGCTGAAAATGGCTTTAAAATGTAATTATATTTTGAGAACTACAACCACAAAATTTATTGTGCTTATGAAGATTTAATTAATATTCTTCCATATATTGACTAATATAATGCATTGTGCAGAAAGAATTGATAATTTCGTACTGGATAAGTGGTTGCTTAATAGAAAAATGCAGATTTATATAGATTCTCTATTTAACAAATTTAAACTTCTTAGTAAATTTTTTGACCAGTTCCTCATATATGCAAAGTTATGCTCCTTTTTTTGGCCCCAGAATCATACCCTTTTGCTGCTCAACACCATTTTTATTGGAAAGGATTTATCAACTGTGCAATAGACTCAAATGGTGTGTTTGGTCCCCTCCCAGAGCTGCTTCCTGCCCCACCAAGGACATGGACTTCAGTGTGCCAGAGTGTCCTCCCTGGCAAGTCCTTGTCCTGAAGAGTAACAAGAAATAAAATCTTTGAGAATGAAGGTAAATCCTGAATATGTCTCCTTTCCCATCATTTCAGCAGCATTCACTTTATTTTGGAGCCATTTTCTCAGCAAAATTCCTCACAGATGTGTTGTTGAAGATAGTGCTAATGTTTGTTTTTCTTCTTCAGTTACATTGTGGTGGAAGATGATTTTTACAGTAGCTAGGCCCTCTGTTTTGACCATTTTCCTCAAAGTTTTTTGTGTAGCCATTGCAAATGAGTCCTTTCCACAGCAAATTCTCTCAGGGAGCTAAAATGTAATTGCCTATGTGTGATACAATCCAGGTGAATTTGTTACAGCATTTACAGGGCAACTTCTTTCCCAACCCCAACAAGAACCTTCCTTGGAAAATAAGTGTCAAATAATATTACTCATGCCCCTAAAGAAGTATTCACGGGGAAATTAAAGACAAATTCAGCGTTATGAACAGTCATGGCTATTAGTCATCAGTCGTCACTGTTTGTGAGAGTGATTGTGTTTCTGCTTTATTTTATGTTTTGTGTTCACAACCGCTGTCCATTCTCCCTTACAGAAGAGCATGGATTTTTAAACTGAAAATGTGTCTTTGATATTTCTGAATCTCAAGACTGAAGAGTTTTTTTTTAAACTTCAGTTTAAAATGGAATTTAATGCTGTACAACCCTGCCTAACTCTCATTCCAAGTGACTTAAGCCATGCTTATTGTTGTGAGCTACAGGACAGGGTCTGCAGGTGAAATAATGAGATCAGCCCTGGCTACATGCAATATAAATCCAGAGTGGCCTTTTCTGTGGGTAGAACAGCAGTAGCAGCAAATAATTACACCAAAGGAATTCTCAGTAAGAAGCAAATGTTAAGTTTCAAGAGTTTTACCCAAAGGAAGATACTTGTCATTGCACTGGAATGGGATTACTTAAAGGCTATTTAAAAACTAATTTTCTCTGAGATTTATGGAGATTATTATCCATCAGAGCAAAATGTGCTTCATGAGCACCATAAACACATGCCTGAAGTCAACTGGAGACCATGAGCTATTTATGGAAGGGTGCAAACACTTGAGACAGCTCCAGGGCAGCAAAAGGTTCCCCCTGGGGAAAAGGAAAAAAAAAAAAAAAAAAAAAAAAAAGAGAGATCCTCCTGCTGTGGGGCCCAGATGAACTCTCCTGCTCACTTCCAAGGCTTCCTTGCAAAGCTCCCAGCCACACATTGACACCCATGCATCTCCTCTGCTCTTCTCCTCTGACAGGTAACAGGGTCACAGAGTGGAGTGATTGACAAAAAGCTCCTTGTTGTGGCCCAGTAACAAGTGTGTACTAGTTTACAGCATGTTTCCACATGGCTATGCTGAAGTCTTCTAAAAACTGCACGTGCAGGCAGGTCATCCTATAAATCCTGTGCAAACTGTTTGCACCGTGGATGGTTGGCTGAATTCAAATGTGCAAGGCATATACATTGAGAAATGTTATATTCAAATGGAGAAAACTTTCTAGAAATATGATTATTCACCCCCTGCTATCAGATCATAGCAATCCAACAAGACCTGACTGCGTTGAATTATTATTCATGTATCATAGAATATGTATTTTAAAGTAGCATTGTAAATTAATGTTAACAAAAATGTAATTTGTAATTTAAATGTAAATCAAAACTGACTAAGAATATAATTAAGCTTTGAATGCCTAGGTAGTATGTGCAGACTATTTTGTGGCACGTTTTTTACTACAATTTTAAAGCATATTATTTGCCCTGAATACCTCAATGCATATTATCTGTATATGTGTGCTATAAAAATGTAAATAATAATAAGACATAAGGTTACACACTGTTGAATTCTAGATTGATATATTTCTGTGAAACTGAAAACTGCTTCATGCAGAGTTTTAAGGGATTCTTGACCAGTGCATGGAGGCTGACTCAGGCAGGGAATATTAGGAAGAAAGAATCCCCTCATAAGTGGTGCTTCTGCTGCTTGAATTCAATATTTTAATAGAAGTAAAACCCACAATGCCTTCTATTTTATCAAACAACACAGTCATGTAGCTCAAAGTAGTACATATATTTATAATAACATTGGCTTCAGTGCAAGGCAATCACAAGAGCATAGAGAATATATCTACCAGTCTATTCTCTTACTGAAATCACTGCGTGGTTGCATAAACATTTTGGTACTGGCCAAGTTGGTGTGCAGAGCTGTCACCACTCGCCTGGCCCACTCCCCCCTCAGCACAGGTATTTCCCCACTGATGCAAACACCTCTGGGCTGTGCTGTAATGTTGGACCACAGGTACTAATGAAATTATCTCAGCTGAAAAAAGACACAAACCCATCTAACTACACTAGCAGAGACAACTACCTGTGAGGTTGAAATGTAATTCAGATTTTAAAGTAATAAAAATATTTTCTTACAGAAACAGGGGCTTTGTAGCAATAAGTTATTGCCAATACTATCTCCTTGACAAATTCAGAGCATTATCTTTCAAACAAAGTTGAAGGTCTGATCAAAATGAAATAAATTAGTTGAAAAAGGGCAGGACATCTCTAAATTCTTTTAAACAGATGAGACTACTTAAAAATGCCTTTCTTGATCTCTGCACTTGGGGCAGCTATCAAATTGCTGCCATTTTCTTCCAGAAGGCAATGGGACCTCTTTGCTTCCTGTTGGCACAAGCCCAGTAATTGGTGTTCCTGAGGGTGTCCAGTATTGGATCTCAGCTGTGCTTCCACACACCGCCTTGGCATTGCTGTGGAAGGGTCTGGATCCCCAAGAGGCAGTGGCTGTTGGATTTCTTGCTCCTGAATATAAAAAACATTGATGTCTTCTTGTTCTTCAGTGGCAACTATACAGATTTTGAAAGGAAAAGAGCACAGAGAGAAGGCTCACAGGAAGAGCAGGCAAAGGCTTTGAGGACCAAGTGTAGACTGCATGTGGCAGGTTGATCCCAGCTGGATGCCAGGTGCCCACCAAAGCTGCTCTGTCACTGCCCTCCTCAGCTGGGCAGGAGGGCAAAAAGAAAACACAGGTCTCATGAGTCAAGAGCAGGGAGAAATCACTTGCTAATGACCATCATGGGTATGAGACTCCACTTGGGGAAATTAGTTTAATTTACTATCCATCAAATCAGAGTAGAGTAACAAAAAATGAAAGCAGCTCCTAAAAAACCTTCCCCTCTGCCTCCCCTTATTTCTGGGTTCAACTTTCCTCCCTAACTCCCTCCCATCCTCCCCCCAGTGCTGCAGGGGGATGGGGAATGGGGGCTACAGTTAGTTCATCACTCCTTGTCTCTGCCACTCCTTGTTCCTCAGGGGGAGGACTCCTCACTATTCCCCTGCTCCAGCGTGGGGTCCAACCCTCTTTGACAGGCAGAAGTGAAATTATTACTGACAGCTAAAATTAAGATTTTAATAATTACCTGAGCTCTTCTTTGCTTAGACCCAGCAGGAGAACATCCTACAATGTGCAGCATGTCAACCACTTATCCTGAAGTAAATGAAAGCTGAGGCTTTGCAGCATTGGAAAGATGTTCAGTAACTTTCAGCATTAGGCTCAAGAGTATTTTTTTAGTATGAAGAGTTCAGCAGGAATTTCACCTTGTATGAGATGAGCACAGACAAATAGTATTCAGAGTGTAAATGATGTTTAAGACTGCCGAAATGGTAGAGGGGGCGAAGACAGAAAGGGAACAAAATATTATAGAAGATTAAGAGGTGAATTAAGATGATGGCTTCTCTCTTCCCACACATAGGTAGTGATTTCACACCCTTTCAGAGTTTGTATTTGACTGCTTGCAGAGCCTTTCAGCATTGCTTTGTCTGGTCTGTTCAGTAGAGAAGTGGTCCAACCTTTGCACGTGGACGAGCCCCGAGTACGGCTCTTGTGTTCTGTAAGGGCTCTCCAGCCACAATTTTGATTGTCTGATCCTTCATGTAAAGAAATCAGCTCCTGTTCCAAGGGAAATGCCATCTGCTTTAAAAGTTACAAAACAATTCTTTTGTTAGGAAATTCTGATGCTGCAGGGGTGACCAAAGTTTGAGTGAGGACGTAGAGCCAAGGGACACTGGAGAGATGGTCTCCCATGTTGACTACTATTTCTTCTTGCTTGAGAAAGGGTTGTGAGGTGTCTCTAGACCAAGACTCATCTGCCACTTCACGGCACCTGCTTGTCTTGTCAGATATGCTGGCTGAACAGCCCTCCAAGGTCATCTGCTTCTGTGAGTTGACCTGGTGATTTGGGGTTATGAACCTCAAACTTTAGTTTCTGCAGTTGCTTCCAGAAAACCTTGCTTGGACTGATGTGGGATTTCGTAAAGATGTTCTCTAAACTCTGTGATTTTGCAGAATTAGTGTTTCATGGAAAGGTGGGTTAGTTGCAGAGAGAGAGAGAGAATTTGTGTGTGTGTCTGTGTGTCTGTGTGTGTCTGTGTGTGTCCACTCCATGATGCTGCTTAAAACAGCAAAGCAATTCACCCATTTCCTCCCCTAGCTGATCTAGAAACCTCCATGGACAGACTCCTCCCTAAGAGATGCCTGTCCCAGCTCTGTGCTACCCTCCTGGAAAAAGAGCTTTCCTCCTGTCTAGCCCAAACCTCTCCTTGTCTGTCTAACAAGGGGGCAGCTGCCATGGCTCCAGGGAGGTTTAATGCCTCGCTGAGATGGATGTCTGTTGTCTGGTGTGCAATCTGCTTCAGCCATCACTGAGGAAGAGGAGTTAGAATTGGTTTGGGTTTGAAGTGACCTTAAAGGTCATCCAGTTTCAATCCCCTTGCCATAGACAGGGACACCTTCCACAAGATCAGGTTGCTCAGAGCCCCACCTGGTCTGGCCTAGAACACTTCCAGGGATGAGGCATCCACAGCTTCTCTGGGAAACCTGTTGCAGTGCCTCACCATCCTCACAGGGAAGAATTTCTTCCTAATAAGTAACCTAAATCTACCCTCTTTCAGTTTAAAGGCATTTCCCCTGGTCCTATCACTTCAAACCCTTGAAAACTGTCCCTCTGCAGTTTTCTGTAGCCCTCCTTTAGGTAATGGAACATCACTCTGGGGCCTTCTCTTCCCCTGGCTGGACAGCCCCAGCTCTTTGGCCTGTCTCCATATGACAGGTTCTCAGGCCCTCAGAAAATCCTTCTGGCCTCCTCTGGCCTCCCTGCAACAGGTCAATGTCCCTCTTATGCTGGGGATTCCAGAGCTGGATGCAATATGCCAGGTGGGGTCTTACAAGAGTGGAGGAGAGGGGGAGGATCACCTCCCTTGAGCTGTGGGTTGAGCTTCCTGCAAGAAAACCCACCTGTGGCCCCTCACCACCTCATCAGGTACAAGGTGTCTTCTTCAAATCTGCTGGTTATAAATTGCTTTCCCACAGGTTTCAACTCGCTGCAGCACATCTTGTGATTTCTAAGGGGTTGTGGCTTTGTGATCTTCCCTGCTCAGAAAAACTGGTGATTAGTTACATTTCTCCAGATAACTTAGAGTGTAGGTGGATGCTCATCCAAATAGCAGAGGGTATTGAAGAAAGGGTAGGATGCTATAAGCCTGACTTTTGTTTTCAGTGAAAATTTTAAAGAAACCTACATAGTACACAGTGTCTAAATCTAGAAGTCACGTATTTGAGTGCATAAAGTGTTATTGTTTATATGCAGGAATGTTTATACGCAAATTTTAAATAATTCATCACCATAACAATCTCATCATCTCATCTTAAGCCCTTAATTTAGGCCTACATGCATTCAAATAGTTTGTTTTCCTGCTGAACCTATCCTCCACACTTTGCTACTCTACCCTGACTTTTGAGAGCTCAGTTTCCTGCAGGGAGTGGAAATGCTGTTGCTGCTTTTCTGTAGCTTCAAGAAACACAGTGACTGAGAGGCACTGCCCACACCACTGACTCTGTCAGGACCCCCAGGCACATCCAGCTCACTGGCTGAGATCAGGAAAAAGCTGGCAAGCTTTCAGCTAACAGGGCAAGAGCAAGGAGAGGAGAGAACACCGGAGCACTTCAAATGCTTTTCCAACTAAAACCTCTTCTTCTTTCCCTTGGCTTGGTTGTTTTGTTTTCCCCTTTTAAGTGTCACTGACTTGAGGAAGATGAGGGAGAGGCAGAAAGAGCAATTTTTTTTCACTTCAGTGAAACGTGTGACAAGAAGTCTCCATCTCCATTCAATACAATCACCATGGTGCAGGTCCTTCCACAGCAAAAAAGTGTAGGGGGGTACTCCAAAGGTTTCCTCATACAGCAGACAGTGTCAGAACAAAACACACCCTCAGTGTCCCTCCTGAAACTCTTCTAGAGAAGAATCCAGCCCTGGAAGGGAGAGAGGCAGTGTGCTGCAAGCCAGTCAATTATATCTGTGCTTTATCACAGTCATTTACTTATTTGGGGACAAACAGAAAGGATTAATCTTAACAAAACAGGTACAAAGAAGGAAGAGGGGAGTAGTTGGGATAAGTAAAATGACACTCAGCAACACCCACATATCTTTTTCTCTCTGATTCTTAGGGAGTTAAACTGTGGATGCACTGAACTAGTTTGTAATTGAATTGTGTCTTGAGGGTGAAAGTGCTCTTGTGCACTGACCCCTTCTCACAGAACATGGGCTATAGGCTGGAGATCCTGGGCATCCTCATATGTGGCACCTGTGGCTTGCAGTGCACCAGTAAACTGGAGCTTTTCAATTTTGCTTTCACATGTGAATAGTATTTTTCTCACTGGCAAGGCAGCCTGTCTGACCCATCCAGACTTTACAAATTTGGGCACCACCTGGTGCAGAAAAACAAGGAGAAGGAAAAAAAGGCTGAATGGACAGGAAAAGCTATTAGCACACAGAGTTTTGGCGCAGAAAAACATCTTCATTCAAGCACAGCATCTTCCCCCTCTTTATTACTGTGTCATCTTTCACAGCCTTATTTCTAATGAAGTCATGATTTCTGCTTTTCAGCTGGTATGGGTTAGCAGATCCCCAGTGTGGGCAGATGCCCAGCAAAATCCAGCCTTGAACCTATTGCTTTGTTGAAATGAGTTCAGTCAGACACACCAGGACTGAGAAGGTGGAACAGGGTAACTCTGTTATCTGTGAGAGCTTCCCCATTTGGGGCCAGCCTTCTGGCAAGGGGAAACTGCCCAGAGGGAAAACCAGCCACTCTACAGCTTTATCAGTCATCTCTAGCTTAGCTTTTAAGTGCTAAAAGCGTTCTTGATGCAGCAGAACACAAACTGAGCTGTTCCACAACCAAAAGAGAGAAAGAGAGAGGACGAATTGCAACTAATTAAGAAACGCAATTCATCCAAGTGGTGCACATAACAATCCCATGGAAGGAATGCTCTCAGCGAGGTATGAGTGAAGGAAGAGATGCCCCACAGCTCTCTGAAAGACTCTGGCCCTATTGCTCTTAGTCTGCAGTGGGAGAGGATTCATGTGGAGCAGCTTGGGGTGAGCTCAGTAAGAGTGGGCTGACATCAGATTGGATGCTGTATAAACAAGATCAAAGACATCACAATGTGGGGGATAGAAAATCTTCAAGTTTTGTCTCTACTAGAATGACATTAGATACAAAATTTATAATAACTTGAGACAATTTGCATTTACTCTGTTTATAATAGTCATAAATAAATTGCTAACAAATATTTATAATATTATTGTATGGTTCATAATCATAAATAATTATTCAAAAATACTGAAAACAATATTTCATAATGATCACCAACCAGTTAACCTCTTTCATACACCATATGAAAGAAGACTGAGGTATTCCATGGAAAACAGTGCACATTTTGGGAAACCTTTTTTGGTCTGTTCTGCTTCATCTCTAAGTGGAGTTAGAAAAATAGTGACAGGTGAAATTATTGAGGGGGAAGAGAATTTCTGCATCCAGAAAGAGACTGTAGTGCTTAGGCTCAGTTTGCCTAATAGCCAGAAGGAAGAGAGGGAGGATTAAATGGATTTCAAAATTATGCTGATCAGAGAGAAAGGAAATTGTACATTGTCATCACTACTGAAGGAGCCAGGTGACTTTCAAACAGGCTGAAGCCACCAAAACCATTTTCTGCAAGTTTTATCCATAGTGGTGGTACTTTGTGAACAAATCCATTTGGTTAATGATAACTGCACTTTGTTTTGTCTTGGTTATTTTTGGGGGGTTTTGTTTTTTTGGGGTTTTATGGGTTGGGTACTTTTTTGTTTTGGTTTGGGTTTTTTGGTGGGTTTTTGTTTTTTGGAGTTTTTTTGTTTTGGTTTGTTTTTTTTTAATACCAAAGATGCTGTGAGTATAAGTATATTGAAATTCCAAACCCTGCACTGAGTCCTGAGCCCCTCTGGGATATATCTCTATTTCATCCAGAGATTAGCACCTATGTGGCCACACAGACAGCTGGATTAAGAAACTATTACAGCTGGAAGTTAAAACTAACAGATTTTGGCTGAAAGTTACTACTGTTCCAGCAGCTGTGGCCACAGTAATTATGAAGCCATAAAGTTAATGGAAATATTTAATTCTTAATTATACCTTTTCTTAGAAGTTTGCAAATGGATATCTGATAACTTCACAGCAAATCATTAGGGCCCTGAGAAAGGTATTTAAATGGAATATAACATTGAAATGGGCAAAGAGCTGTGCTTAGAAGTACACATTGCTCAGGCTCCCTGAGGATGTTCCTGGTTGCTTTTTCCTCTCCAATTGCACAATATTAAACAGTCCCTAATCCTGCTGTGTGCAATAATATACCTCCCTAACAAGCAGCATTTACAGCGCTTGACATCTTCAAAGGTCTCTACAAACCTTAGCTAATTAATCTGTTTCAACACCCCTGTGGGCTAAGCATAATTATCCTGAAGAAGCTGAAACAGAGAGGTTCAGAGAGTTTCTGCAGGCCACACAAAAGTGAGGGGCAGAGGAGGGCTGGGAGCGCTGCTGCTGGCACACTCTGACCCCATGCCTCTCCTCCTCACGCCCTTACATGCCACAGACACTCAAATATGTGTAAGGCTGACAAAAAAATTAGCAAAATGCATATTGTTAAGGTTTCTATATGGCATTGATTTGGAACGACCTGCCACTAAGGATAGTTGTGTCTCCTGGAAGCAAAGTGACCCTAAGGTCACACACTGCAGAAAGTCACATCCTGCTCGATGCCACCAGTAACAGTGCCCATGGGAAGCAGGAGATTATGCCTCAGAGTTAAAACCAGACTTAAAATCCAGCATCCTGGTTTGGGTTTGGTGCATGAGTTTGCAGTATTAGATAAAGTTTGAGTCTACTTCCATAGTTTGCCAGGGGAAGTTTTACAGCATCTCTTTCTGGAAGCATGTCCATGCCTCCACAGATATGTATCTGTTGTGTTTATGAGAAGCTGGTGTTTGATGATTTTAGCCCAAATTTTTTTATTAATGTAGATGTAAAAATTCAAGATCATATTCTGTAGCACATGCCTTTTTGTTTTAATAAATTTCTTATTTTAGAAGAATAAGGTTTATTACCCATACGTTTTTAACAGAATGTTTGGAATTTTCCAATCTGAATTATTTTATCTACATTTTCTCTGCATATTTATGTTTAAATAAATGCTTTTAAGAACTATTTTGCACTGAGATTTTTTTCACAGCCATGAATGTCTTTAGAGGGGCATTTCTGAACTGCCTGAAGCAACCCTCCCCTTGCAGAAGGCAGATCTGCCCTGGTGACCTCAGCAATGCAGATGAGATCCACATGTCACAGCTCAAGCATGTTTTTTAGCCCGTGCTTATACATCATCCAGTACCCTGATTTTCAAGGGTGCTTCATGCCTTGCCATCAGAAAGTCAAGGGTGCTCAGCTCCTGCAGCAAATAAGCACAAAACTATACAACAAAAGTGTAATTAGTGGAGGAGTCATTAATTCTCATTATTCTGCAGCAGAATCAGAGCTGTTCCATTGGGGGGAGCAGGTAGCTCTAACTGACTGTTAGCAGTGTAAAACACATCCATCACAGTCACTGCACTGCCTCGGGGGAGCATCAAGGAAAGAAAGACAAGGATGCTGGAGCAGACAAGCCCTGTGAGACCCTCATTCTGCAAAGCCCTGAAAAGGGGCAGGTGGTCATGCTGACCTCAGCAGGCAGGGAAAAAAGCATGGCCCTAGACACTCAGCATCAGCAAAACACCAATTTATTAAGATAACCAGGCCTAAGGGGAAAAAAACCCCCAAATTCCTGTAATTTATACATGTATAATCCCCTGATGCCTTTTGGTTGTGACTGTGGTCCCACACCAGGCCCAGAGTGTCATTATCCTGTGGGATTTTATGGAGCTGGTCCTCAGCCACCTTGGGTGAGGTCAGGGCTAGCCCATGAATGGAACTCTGTGCCAACACCAGAACTTTTGCATATGGTTTCATAATCAGCTCTTTAGTAATTCATTCTTCAAGGTGCCTAGTTTAAAATAAAATGATTTTTTACTTTCCAGCCCAGCACACTGAATAGCAGAGGAACAAGAGGTGGTTTTCTGCTAATGCCTGGTACTAAGAGCTGATCCAGCCAACATGCTGGCTCTGGGCATCTTCAAAGGCTTCAAAGATTTTTAGAAAATATTGTATCAAAATCACTCCTGTTGGTTAGGATACACACTGACTGTGGGAAATCAAATTAATCCCTGCGTTTACTTTGGCCCTGTCAGTGGATTAATTCCTGGAATTACTTTAAACTATTACCTTTGCTTTCATTTTCTATTTGTAAAAAAAGATCAATAGGGGGGAAAATGATGCACAGATAAAGCAGACACAGAAGCAGAACTAAGAATAACCCAGTGAACTGCTCTCACTGGACAGTATAAATATTCCTTTCAGGTTAAAAATATTTCTTTGAGGATGCAGAGCCCTTAAACACCAGAATAGATTTTGGACAATGACACTTCCTCACAACCAAGGGAGTAACATGTTTTTGCCAGTAAAGGATATGCTCTGCTTTGCAAAGGAAACTCCTGTTGGCTAATTTCACCATGGAAACTCCAGGTCTGACTATAAAAAGACCACCTTATCTCCTGACAAATATCCTTATGCTGGGAATAGCAAAAAACTAAGAGCAACTGCTGTGAACCCCAAGCACAGGGGTTGCAGATGATGTGGAGAAACCATAGGGACATCCTGGATTAGGCTGGTCTGCCTGCAAGCCAGCACTGAGCCCCCAGACATCTCCAAGTCAGGATTAACCCCAGGCTAAAACCAGCCTTAGAGTCCCTCTGCCCAAATCCCTCGTTCCAAAAGCGACCGATGCATTTCCCTTCCACTTTTGGGACAAACATGAATGGGCCAGATGTGGAAAAAAGGCCCAGAGTTTTCAGCTTCAAAGGCACCTCTGACCAAGAGGTTTCTCACGTTGCTGCCTTGGTCAGTGACTGTCTGAGGCTGCTTTGTGTGGGCTGGTGGCAGAGCAGTTGTGTGGGGGGTGAGCCACGTGCTGGAGGAGCTCTGATTCCCTTGGATCCATCTGCAGAGACTTTGAGGTTGCTGTTTGCCTCTGGCACAGCTGCCTGCTTTGATACATCTTTAACAGAAACATTTTCAATTCCCCCAAAGGAGCAAATATAGAATTATATAACATAAATACTATAATATTGATTATAATATAATAATACCAATAATGCATACATACATAACATAAATTATCAAATACACTTGATGATGGTAGTGGTAGAGGACCAGTGTGGTCACTAGAATACTTACAGTGAATCCTTTTGCAGATGTAATGGTTTCCAGGTGTAATTATGAGCTCTGCCCTGCTGTCTCTGTCACACTGAGCACTATTGAGGCACTGTGGGTGACAGACTGATGGCTGATGGCTGAACACAGCTAAAATGAGTACAGGTTAGGGAAAGACTGGTGCAAATAATCAGAAAGCAGACAAACTTGTGATAAGAGTAACCAAAAATAATTTACCATTTTTTCTGTGTTATCACAACCACCACAGTGACTTACAGCAACCAAAGGCAGTTTACACAGGTTTCATCTTTCTTCTCTGCCACAGAACTTACATTGTAAATAGTAATGATTTTACTTTCTATTGCACCAGATGCTGCCATGTCTTTGAATGACCTGAACTGTGTCAGGATGACCAGCAGGCTGCTTGGACTCCACCACCCCTCAGTGAAATAAGAGGCAGCATTTAGGAAAAAGGAAGCCTGTAGCCCACAGCACCCTGCACTATTAATCAGAGAGATATATTGTACCTCTTCTTCTCATATTTCAGAAAATCCAGAAGAAAAGATGCTTTTTTTTCTCTAAATTAAAAATCCCAAACAATCCCAAACCAAAGAAAAAAAATTATTTGCAAGTGTTCAGGAGTGTTGAAAATTATTTTGGAAAGTGCTTTAGGCTAATTTTGTAAACCACAACAGAGCTATAGCGGTTAGAAACACGCTTTCATCTCATTTATTTCTCTCCATCTTTAAATTCTGGGTTTGTTAGGGTAAGTTTCTCTTTCAAATCTGCTCAGCATGACATATACTTTCTTGGTTATGGAGTGTCTGGCCACACAAGTACAGACACAGACATGCCCAATGAGCTTATGAGCTTTCTGTCCCATATTAACATTGTGCCGAATTTGGCTTCACTTTTCCACCAAGCTTTTCCCTTCCAGTAGTGCAAAAATCAATGGAGCTGATTTTCCCTAAAGCTGGGACTGAATTTTTTCTGTGTGCCTGTAGCAAGACGAGTAAATTGATGCCAAAATGAGGAGGGATGTGCTGCAGTGTGCTGTGTCCAGCACAGAGGCTGCTGGGCAGATGGAATGATGCACCAGTTCTTGACTGGGCTGAAGATCACAGGGGTCATCTTTGAAAGGAGGTGAAACCCCACTTCACACGGCTGTGGGCTTAATCTCTGCAACCCCGTGTTGTGACCACCTCCAATGTCCCCTGTGAGTCCTCCTTGCCAAAGAAGTACAAGCAGGGGCTCGTACACCTCTGAGGTCTCAATCATTGTGCTTTGTTGTGACAGAAAGCGGCCAGCAGGTTTAGAAACCTTTTCCCTCCTCTCCTGATCATCCTCCCGGCTCAGAGAATTGCTGGGGATTTCTGTCGGCTTTGCCTGCAGCAGAGTGTGCCTGCCCCGGGCTGCCTGTGCTCTGTGCTGCAGAGATGAGCACCTCCAGAGGGAGCATTCGCCCCATCTTAAAACACCATCCACACACTATTTTAGAAGGTGGAAAACGCGTGAAATGCTCTCAGCAGAGCTGGTAAGTGCCCGTGCTCTGGTTGACTTTTGCACGTGTAGAATCGGGGGTGAGAAATTGCTCTTTCCATGCTGCCAGAAGGTAAAGCAGCCCAGGAGGGACTGTAGACACCTGGATGCATTTACAGGCGGGTGACAGGAGTCCAGGCCCTGCTCACCAGTGACAGATTTCTCACTGTGTAACACGAGTGGAGTTTTGAGCAGTAACCGAGTCCTGAGGCAGAGTGTGAAACACCTGATGCTTGGTTGTGTTGAGTGGGTGCTGAAGCACTTACAGACTTGAGAAGATTTTCCAAGAGGCAAAGGAATCCCTCCACAGGAGGCACAGAGCTGCTCCACATAATTTCGTGGCATTTTGGGGTGATTGCAGCTGGGTTGCAGATAGCCAGAGCCCTGAGAGGTACCAGCAGGAGGGCAGAGCAGTTCTGCCACATGTGAAGCAGCTCCTCCTCAGCTGGCAGGAATTTGTTTGTATGTGGTGCTCACTTAGTCCCTCATAGCAGTGACACACTCTTATGTTTACAATGATGCCTTACAGTGCTGTAAAACATGAATTTCAGCTTCTCAATTTAGATTGATTTGTGTTCCAGGCATTTTGTACTTTATGGCAAGTACATCAGGAAATTGTGATTCATGATTTTACTGTTTGGTCTCCAGTTGATACCATATCTTATTTTTGTACTTTTATATATGGGGAAAAAAAGGAAGACAACACTGAGATTGAGGTCTTCTGCAGCAGGAGAGCTGGAATTCTGCAATTCTCTTTGTAGCAAATTTCTTCTTTCAGCAAATTAACTAGTGCAAGGGTAGGAGCATTCACTTCAAAAAGAGGATAAAGTTCAATATGATGCAGTAAAACATCCATTGCTTTTCAATAATTGGGATCCTATGTCCAGAAGAACAAAAAACCCCAAAACTTTTATTGGTTTTTCCAAATTCATAAAGAAATTGTGCTATGCTTTTAAATGTGACAGGGAAAATATAAGATTTTTGGACTGTTTTGTTTCAAAAAAAGAGGAAAGACTTAATAAAACCTGAAGACCCACAGTTTTGGCAATACACAACTAGTTCTCCTTAATTAAACAAGACAGACACAAGATCTAAATAAAGTCTTTTCCTGTGTGGCATTTATACCTCTGCTCAACATTCACTCTTCAGAGATTGTGGTAATCCTCCACAAGAGATATCTACAAATGTGAGACCATGCTAACTGTCAAACAGGTATGAAGCAAATGTGTAAAATCTTCTGGAAGTACACAGGCTAAAACTGAGTCATTGCAAGACCCTCTAGTCTTCCCCAGCTTTGTCCCTTCCCTGTTGCCATCACTCTTTGGGCCAGGCAAGAAGTTACCCCGTGGTGGTTTCTGTGTCTGCTTGCTGAAGAGCAGAATGTTTCTGAATAGAAAAGGCTTGCTGAGATGCAGCCCTGGGAATGTCAGATCTCTGACTGCCTTTATTTGCAAAGTAGCTAAAAGCAATGAAAAAAGTAGCCAGATTCTGATGGATCCTTCTCCAACCCAACAAGAATTTTCAGGCTGAATCCTGCAGCCCCCATCCAGGGTCCAAAAAAGAGAAATCCAAACACATGATTTCACCAATAGTTTTATTCTGGGGCAAGAAGTTGATTTCCTGTAAACTGAGGGGGGTGGTGGCTGCTAAAGGTCTCATTTTGGACAGAAATTTTGGGGGAATGAGAGGCAGAGGAGCTGGGCAGGGAGTGCTCAGGGGGATCTTGGTCCTGGTAGGAAGAGAGAGCATGGAGGAGGGTGATGGGGGATAGAAAGGCCAGGTGCCCCAGGGTGAGGAGGGGGAGAAGGGAGAGACCAAAGCCAAAGATGTCCCCAGGTACAGAGGAGAGAGGCAGGGCTGGGGTCTGCACAGTGAGCTCAGCTCCCACAGGGGCAAAGGAGGAGTGGGACATCCCTGTCACTCATAGCTTCTACTGCAAAGGACCTGGGGGCAGAGGGGGCACCTTGCTTGCTTGCTTGCTTTCCTCTGGGACCCATCTCTCCCCCTGTAAAAGACAGAACCACAATGTGCTTTACTGGGCTCGGTGCTTGCTCAGGAATCCCTGGAACATGAATCCTCTCTTTGTCAGACCACATTTGCTAAGAGTTGCATGTGACAGATGGGCACCTGCACAGGGCAGCATCACATCTCTCCTAAGGGCTCTGTGAAACTCCTGGGGAGAAATGCATTGAACCATCCCTGGGGTACTGCCACAGACCTAATAGCACCCCCTGCCTCCTTTTCCCCATCATCTGCCCATCCACAAACCTTCCCTGATATTATTAAAAGAAGATAGGTCCTCCTTACAGTTTCTGATTAGGTTTTATAATATAATTGGAAGTAATATCCTTCTCCTAATAGAATCTGTTATAACAGCCTTGTTCAAAAATATCAACCCCAAAAATGTGCTGTAGGAATTTCTATAAAAGCTCTGAGGCTCCTTCAATTAGTTTTTAAAGAAATCCTGAAGTTCTTGTGGAGTGGGCACTTCCAGACAACTATGGAAAAATAGTCACAATCTTGTAATTGAAAGTCAAAAGGCTCAGAGATGCTCATGGAATGCTCAGTTCTGCCTCTACAACTGGTGTGATTTCAGGGGACTTGGGTGGAAGCAGGTAGGATAGTCCTTACAGCAGGGTAGGGGCAGGAAATATGCAACTTTGGAAATTTATCAATTAACTTCCATTTTTACAAAAAACGGTCCTGATCATGTTGATAATCTGATAATCTTTTTAAATGCTGTACTAATGCATCAGATAATATTGATTTCCCTGCAGATTTGACCACATGTCCACTACACAGACATGTAAGTAAATTATAACCTACTTTCCCATCAACTCTGCTTCTACTTAGATTACTTCCTTCTCACCCATGCTGCACACAATAATTTTCAAAACAAAGTGAATAAACTAGCATAAGCATTTAAGTGCATTTCCACTGATTCCCATACTTAAATTAAACATGCAAATGCAAACATTAAAAGGAATGACTTATTCATGTTCTTAGGCAAAGCATACATATTAAATTAATGTATGTGTATCAAAGAAGACACTAAGTGCTGACTCTTGGAAAGCCTGTGTAAGAAACTGTACTACAGACTGTTCATTTAATATTTTTTATTGCTTAATGTGAAACTTAGAAGGACTGACTGTATTGATTCTATCTTAAATATTTGTCAATATTTTCTCATTTAGAGCAACCTCCTCATTTCCAAATACATATTTAATGAAGCATTATTATAGTCTTAACCATTTTAAGAGTATATTTCACATTAACATCTATACAAGGGAACAACTTTGCTCTAGTATGTCAGATGGGAAGTTATCAGTAATACAAAGCAGCTAGGTAGGATTGCATGTGCAAAGCTTCACCAATACAAAAAACCATATTTTTAAGAGTGACAGAGATTAGTTTTAATTTATACTTTTTCTTTGAATCTTGTTTTTATTTGTTGCTCTGGGGAAAATTCCATGTACATGCATTTTTAGATCTCTTAATGCCATAAGAGAAGACTGGGAGGGGAAATCACCCAGTGATGTTTTTTGTGAAGTTACTTCTTTTGTCTGCCAAAGAGGTGAAGGCTTAAGTGACCCACAGTTTAAGTCTCAGAGTTCCTAGTTCCTAGCGAGAAAAGGTGAAAGCTTTTCAAGCTTATAAAACCAACAAACAGCTCAAGGACAGAGCAGGAAAGGATGGTTTTGGCACATCAAATTACTGGAAAGGTTTCACAGGAGGAAAATTGTCTTCAGTGAACTGAACTGCCTTTGTACATGGAGAATTAAAGTGCCAAGGTTAAGGCTGGAACAGACTCAAGTTATCTCACCCAAGTTAATAGGTAGGAAACACAAAATGGAATAAGTGAAGAAGAAGGAAAAAACCAACATAGCTAAGATAGGAATCTGCAAAGCAAGGAGAAAACACAAAGCTGTATTCACAAGATGGGTGGCCAGGTAAGCAAAAGGCAGTGGATCAACTTCACTTGCAAGGAAACTGAGAGAGGTTGGGGTGCAAGAGCTGATTGCCTGGACACTGTGCAATGAGCCCATGCAGTGAGGTGCAGGACAGAAACCAGGAATTTACAACACAGTGGGGCAAGTTCAAACGGAGCGAGGATGTTATCAAAGAGGTGGCTGTAGAAAATAGCCCAGATCAAGCAGATCACAGCCCTTTCTGAACGGAAAGACAAAAACCCTGCACTTTTCTGCCTACTTGTGCTTGGCTTCTTTTAGTCTCAGAGGAGTGATGGAACACTGAGACTTGGCTGCAAAGGAGATCCTTGAAGTCAAAGATATATAACTGTGTCTGCATTTTGGGAAGGAGAAAAAACTCATGAAGAACTCCAGACCCAACTGGTGACAATCCAACCAGAAAGGGATATGAGGAGCAGGCAAAGAGCCGACAAGAAATGGAAAAAAACCGGGGCTGACTAACATGGAAAATTGTATCTTATAGCTCAGAAAGTGCAGGGAGAAAGAGAGATCTGTCAAAAGCAGGGCTGTGTTACACCTTGCAAAGGAAATTAAAAACACGTTGTAAAATATTCCTTAGTTGTATAAACAAATAAAGAGCAAAAAGAGGAAGTTGAGGCTGCTAAGCAGTAAAAATTGGGGGTTGGGGTAAAAGATAATCTAAATATGGGCCAAAAAATAAAATGTTCTCAGTTTTCAGTCAGCACAGTGACATGCCGAGATGGTGTGACTCAGGTGAATGAGAGAGCATCTGGAGCAGAAAAAAATCCAAGGGCTTAATATTTTCAGACAAAGAAATTCCATTTCTATCCAAAACCCTGACACAACCAACACAGGAACCTGCCCAAACTAGTAAATCAATATGTTACCTCAGGAACAGATGTTGGGAGAAAAACAAAAGTATCTTCTATATTTTAGAAAGCATGAAAAATTTTGATCTAGCTAAACACAAACTGTTATTTTCATTTCAAGAGCTGGCAGAGATAGAGAAAATAATATAGTTTAGCACAGCTTAATCCAAGGTAGGTCTCTAACCTGCTCTATCTGTAATAAGCTTAATGGATTCTTAGCAGAGAAAATTCCCAGTGTTTTTCTCATCCTAGGTAAAGTATTTCATATGATGTCGCCTTAGAAACAACTAAATGAGGAATATATCAAAGATAGGTGAAGAAATGGCTAATATAGAAATAGGAGCTAAAAAACTATTGGGGTAGAAGAAAAATATTTAGGGTGCTACTAAAAAACTGATCTTGGAATCAACTGGTTTTTGTTTATTACTGAGCTCAACAAAAACGTGGCAATGCTAATGACAGCTGTCACTGACAAAGAGAGAAGAATCAAAATACAGCTCAGAAAAACCTGAAGAGCTTTCAGGGTTATAAGAATAAGTAAATGATGGAGTTTCAAGGACAGCACCATGCACAAATATTTTTTTTTTGTGATTCTGCTGTAAGCTTGAAATTAATCTATTGCTGGGCAAGACACTTTAGTGGATTAGCTGACCACTGGTGCCTTTAAGCCAGGTAACTATGGTGAGGAAAAATGCAAACTTGGCATTTGCAACCTTAGATTTCCCTTAATAGTCAGTGACAAGAAATGAAACACTGCAACTTCCTGTTATAAAATGAAAATGACCT
This sequence comes from Passer domesticus, assembly GCF_036417665.1. Taxonomy (NCBI): domain Eukaryota; kingdom Metazoa; phylum Chordata; class Aves; order Passeriformes; family Passeridae; genus Passer; species Passer domesticus. Next base: position 15,756,008 of record NC_087476.1, on the reverse strand, counting down.
GTGTATGGAACTTGCCTTAAACTTAGACTACAAAGTTTGAGTGTCTGAAGTTAGATTAGATGAACAGCCCTGAGAAATATTTGGCATGAAAGTCCTGCTTCATGCAGTATTTCATCCTGTGTGGCATTGTTGACTTTTTCTTGAAGTGATTCATGGGAGGTAAGCAAGGCTGTAAAAGCCAGACACCTAAAGTTGAAATTATTTTTTAAAGGACTGAGTGTCTCAACCCTGTCTTTGAAACACTTCTGCTCTCTGCCTTTTGAAAGCAGTGGTGGTGGTGGTGGTGAGCTCAGCCCCAGCAAAGTGCTGCTCCTACAGAAACTTTCCCTGGGTAAGAGTGATGGATTCGTGCCACAAACAGCAGCTGAATGCTCAGCAGAGACATGGAGCCACACCACCAAGGTCTGGGGTCGTGTTTTCTGCAGTTGGTGACCCCTATTGATGGCTGCATTGCAAAGATGAAGGCGCTGGACTTAGCTGAAGTCCCAGGAGGTGGGTCGGACAAATGCTCTCCATTTATTTTGTGTCCTCTTTTCCTAGAGAAAGCTAAGACAAAGAGGACGCAAAACTGAGGTGCTGCCAGCCTTCCTTATCCGATGCAATGGGGCCCGCTGGGTGTTGGGAGGTTTTGGGTTGCAGGAAAAACTGGGGTACATCACCCTCCTCTGCAATCAGCAAAGATTCAGGAGCTACCAGAGGAAAGGTCTGGGCACTACTGCAAAACAAAAAAAAATTTGTTTCCAGGAGAAGGTTTATGGATGAGGAGGAAACAACCAGCATCATCCAGTGGAAAGCAAGCGTTTGGGACTGCAAGTCAGCCTCAGCTACTAGACTGAGAAGACAGAAAAGCTGTTTGGCATATACCACAGAGACTTGGGAATGAAGTCACCCTGCACCAAATTCCCCTGGCACAGAGCAAATCCCTCCTGCAGATTGCTTTGGGGGAGCCTGGCTCTCCACTGCAGTGCTGCACCTGCCCTCGTGATTAGGCACTAAATTCTGCCTGAGATCTCTCATCAGCCCAACTGCGACCAACAGGGGCAATTAAATGCTGGAGGAAAAGATAAGGATCACTAATCAACTTGCAAATCGTCTAATCAAACCACGCTGTTCACATCCCACTGTTCCAGTGGATTTATAACTATAATTATCCTATTTTAATTTTTTCCCAATCAATTTTACATGAGTATTTATTTTTGTGCACTAAACATATTGTCCTCCATAGACTCAAGGAGTTTTTTATAGTCATGCTTCTGCAACAGCCACCTTGCGTGGCAACTCTTAACCTTGATGCATATATAGACAGAGACAAAAAACATTTCTAGGATATGGCTCCTTGCTCAACTGAAGCATTTTTTGGTCTGTGTATATATATGTCTTACTTATATATATTTATTTTTCATAAGGGATTTGGGGAAAAAATATGAATATTAGTAGATAATTTAGCTGCACTATAAGATATGACAGATTAAAAGATATATTATAAAAGATTGCATGAATTTTTTTAGAATGCCTTGATTTTCAGAACAATTATAACCCTCACATACTCAGTGGTTTAGTTAAATGCTGTGCAGACCTTCCCTTTTCACATCAGCTAGACCTGATATATTACATATTGCAAGAACAGTGTTAATGAGGAGACCATTAGCATGTACTTAGGTCACCTAATATTTTATATTTTAAGGTTTTTAAAAGAACTTTTGGAAAAGCTCTTTGTTTTTCATGTGGAACACCTCCAACAACATTGCAGCAGTTACCATGAGGTCTCTCTTAGACCTCTGAAAAATCTCTTTTGACCTGAAGATGTTGAAAAAAATCAAGGACCCTTTCCTTTTTTGTGTTCCCCAGGACAGAGCCCCTTCTAATCTCAGAGATGCCATTTCAGGTGGATGCTGCCGGGTGGGATGGTTAAAAATGGAGCTCCTTCCTTGTAACTTCCACTCTCCAGCCGTGAGAGCATCTTGGATATGCAGAGAAAGTGAGGCAGGTATAGGTTTGGGCCTATGTGTCTGCTGACTGAGTCTTACAGCAGTGTGGTTTAATGACCTTTGATAGGATCTTGCAGATTACATGAGCTGTTGAATCTTGGCATGAGTTTTTTAGGTAAGCACTGAAATTCTTGGCAAGAAATTAAGAAGATTTAGTCAAAAATGGGATGGAAGCCAGTGAGTTTGTGAATTATCCTTGTAGGAAAATGTAGTCCTGTCCATTGTACTGAGCCAATGTGCTAAGGACAAAAATAGAATGAGAATTATTTCTATACTTACAGCTTGTCCAAAATAATATTAATGACAGAACATTTATCAGGCTTGCATTGTGTGTAAAGGCATGGAAAATTTTAGTTTTTCTAAGCATATAGGTTTGGATCAAAGGAAGGGAACTATTTTCCACAGCTATTAATGAGTCTTCACCTTTATGGAGCACTATTCAACCTGCTCTGACAATTCCCCCCATGAAAACCCTTGTATTGACCTAACAGCTTCAACACCCAGCTAAGGCTTTCTTCATTGCAATAAGCAAAGCAAGGGTCATCACTACAAATGTCTGACACTCAGGAAATTACAGAGCTTTAGTAAAAAGAAAATAAATCCCATTTTTTAAATCAAGAAGCTTTTGTGACCATTTGTGTTTCCATATGTGCTGATACTGCACACTGGGCCAAAAACATCTTTACATCCCCAGTCTTAAAACTGAAGAGGTAGCTGTAACACATCAAGAACAGCTCCGTGTTGCTCCTGGAATAAAAGCTTCACCAAGCTGCCAAAAATAAAAATAAAATTAACCCCCGCTCTAAAATATATTTCTGTATTCCAAACAGTAGTTAGAGATGACAAATAGCTGGCAAAGGCAGCAATTCATTCAATCAATAGATAAACTACACAAATTCCAGCAGAAGCCTGGAGAATGCCATTATGGAAAAATAAAGCACAGTCACTGAGGCACCTCCTGCAGTCAATCATACCACACGTTTAAGGCAATTCTGCTCTTCATAAGTTCAGGGAAAGTTGACTAGAAATAAAAAAATATGTGGAAGACCTACAAAACAGCAGCCTCTGCAAGCCAGATTTTAGGACTTGACTGAGGGTTAACCCAGACCAGTGCTTATGGAACAGAGTTTCATGGCTGGGCTCCTCTGCTGCAGCTTTACAAGCAGTAAATTCAGAAACACAAAATAAATGTGGAGACTGTGCAGCCCACAGCTCCCTATCTGACTCACAGCCAGCAGAGCTCCTGCTCCATGGGATTTACCATGTCTGGGTTCAGCTGCCAGGGGAAGCTGAGTATGCATGGAAGATGGGAGCAGGTGAACCTCCCCAGGGACCTGGGAACCCCCAGGACTGGCTGCCAGGGTGCTGGGCACACTTGTCCTGGCAGCAAAATCACACCAAGCTCCCAGATGGATAATGGGATTTTAAAATCTACTCAAACAGTAACAGTATGTAGCCCTGGACAGATTTAAAAGAAATATTTGTTTCTCTCTCTGCATTCCCCTTAGAAAAGAGTCTTCCAAGCTACCTAGTTTGGGAACATTTTTTCCCTAGGAGAATGATCATAGTCCTTCCTTGATGTTTGCCTCAAGAAAACTATGTGTAAACTGGAAACCATCAAAAATCCTTACATTTCCAACCTCACAAAGCAAATTGGTGTAATAAGTGGAAGTCTCAGACTGATAAAAACACTGGGAAGCCAAATATATTAAAGAAGTGTCTGCTTACAGTCCAGCATTGAAACAGCAGATACATGCTCACAGTATTTAAAATGTGTGATGAATATGGTCAGTCACTGCAGTACAATCCAGATAAACCAATGATGTGACATTGGGACAGTGGCATGAAAGCAATAGTGGAATTCAACTAAAGAAAAAATTCAAAATTACAGTGGAGGATTGCATTTCCATTGATACTTTATTCATCAGTGATTGGGAGAGCTACCTGCACCCCAGTAGGCAGCTATTTATATGCCAGAAAGCTGAACCCTTAGAAACACATAATTTGAAACCCCTGTTCCTACAGAAAGGTCTTTGTTAAGCACATGCTATGAGATTTTCCAGAATGGGGATGTAAAGCTATACACACACCTCAAGAGAATTCTAAAATGTTTGGTCAAGTGCAAGTAACAAATTATCTGAGTACCACAAGATAAACAAGGTGTTCTGAAGACAGTGGCATTGCATCAGGTAGGAATTCAGCCAAGTTTTGTTATTTAGAAATATGGCAAATGGTTGATTACTCTAACCATTTGCTTAGGGGCTCAATTAATAAATATTTCTGCAGCTGTTTCTGCTAAATGTGGTTTATCAGTAGTATGTCAGTGGGTATGAATGATGTAATTTAAAATCATTTATATATTTAATGGTGTGTTCAAGGATAAATTAACCTGTATAATGCAATATATGTTACTAATGTGATTTGTTGATTTTTTTACTAGGAGGCATCCAGATACATACATATATTGGAAATGCAAGAATTTGTTTATTTGATAGTTTAACTGCCTCAGAATAAAAAGCAGAATTATTAGGAAAAGGCTTTGAAGAGCACATCAGTACTTTGTGATCTATTAGGTGCACAATTTGATGTGAAAAAGTATATTTCTAAAAACAATATGCCAAAAGCTTCTTCATTTGCATTGCTTGGAAGTAACACAGGGTCATTTTATATTGAAGAGTGTGCTGGGAGACCTCATCTCGCATCTCTCTTGCCAGGTGCAGCTTCCACCTCCAGAAGGGGTTCACTTAGAGAATAACCCCCATGTTACAGCCCCCACAATGTCCTGGGATCTCTCTGAGGAGGTGATTCTAGCAGGAAGAAGGACACTGCCTTTGCCATTCCCATTGGCTAAGATGCTGGAAAGGATCTTGGCAAGACCTGGAAAGGAACTGGACTCTGTTTCGAGCAGTCTGGTTCCCTTGCCATCCTTACTACCTGAACCAACAAAAGGCAGCTGTGAAGGGAAGAACTGAAGCTCTCCTCCTGATTCAAATCTTGCACATCTTCTCCAAATGCTGCTTCTGCTCATCAGCCTACATTCCCCTGCTGAATGCTGTAATCTTACCTTAATGAGACAGCATGATTTTTTCTACCTAATTCATTGTCTCACCATAATACCAAGGTGCTTGTCTGCAGACTGGATCCACGTGAGATGACACAGCTCCAGCCAGCAGTAAATGTAGGAGCTGTTGCATGCACATGGCTTAGTCACTCTATCAGTATTTCAGAAGGATGTGTATTTCTCCACAGCGCTAAAATGCAAAGGTTCCATAATTTCTGATAGTCCTGAGGCTGCACCTGTTTTCCCAGCATGGAGAGAGTCATTTATGCATCTTTATTGCTTGTAGGAGTGAAACTAGAAGCAGGTGCCCACATACAGGTACTTCCTCACTGCTTCTCATTCTCTGAATTATTTTTTTTCTTATTTTTTATAAGGCAAGATCTCTGATATCTACTAAGCTTTTGCTTCAAGAGTATCACCAGCCCTCCCACAGCTGCTATTTATCAAGGACACAGAAAACACTGGTTGTATTTACAGCTCTGATGGCCACCAGCCAGCCTTGCAGCTCCGCTCCAGGGCTGGGCACAACTGCACAAGTTCTGCAAACCAGGGCTACATCTGAAGGCCTGAAAACTCCTTTGTGCTATTTGTATTTGTTTAACCATATTTATTGTTTCTAACTTGGCAACCAACCATGTAAATGTGTAGAAGTATCGACTTTATTGGCAGGCAATCTGTGTTAAACAAGGCAACATAATGAAACCAGCCTCGCTGCAATGCAGCAGCCAGACCTAACTTCTGTCACAGCACAGAGAGCTCTCTAGCTGCTTTATTCTTCAGCAACATTGAGAGGTGCTTTAAAAGTGTACAGTGTGTATCCATACTGATGCTTTATAAACTGTAATATGAGAAAAAGAACTACCAGTGTAGGGGATGGGAAAGGGGAACAGGGTTTCCTTGGGACAGGTTTGACAGCAGCTGCTGCAGCAAGGGCAGGTGCATCACCAATACCCTGTGCTGTAGCAAACCTCCACAGAATCTTCTAAGGGTGCTTAGAAAAGGAAATGGGAACTGATATGAAAATATTTTCCATTTTTTCAGATAGGGATCTGCAAAGTGTAGTAGTTTTTTAACTATCATAGGCCCTACACCATTCACATGAATGCACACAATTATGAGGGTATGGGTATAGTGTTTCAGTGGCTCCTATTACTTTGGGAGTAAGACATATTTGTTTATCCCACTGCTCACTTGGAGCATGTAACCCAAATATGATCCAAATTATTGAAGTTGGGAGCTTTATTATAGATGTTCCTAATAAGCTGAAATTAGAGGACTGGAATGTACTTCCTGAGTGTGGGTGCTATGGCACCAAGAGCCTACACTGCAGAAGCCCAAGTACAAGTGAATTTGGATAGAGCTATAGCACAGAATAATAGAAGTGTCATTGAAGTCCAACTCCTGGTCCTGCAAAGGACAAACCCAAGAGTCCCACCACATGCCCAAGTTCATTGTCCAAATAGTTCTTGAGCTCTGTCGGGCTTGGTGTTGTGACCACTTCCTTGGGGAGCCTGTTCCAGTGTCTGCCACCCTCTAGGTGAAGAACCTTTTCCTCATATCCAACCTAAGGCTCCCCTGACACAACTTCATGCTGCTAATCATGTGAGATCCTAAATACACCTGACACCTCAACACAGCGGGACAGATGTCCCCTGCCTCAGCAGCCTCCGTGCCACAGCACCCACCAGCACTGGGATACTTACTGGTGGCTGTCTCCGTTGCTTCTCAGCCACCAATTGCTTTTCCATTCAGCAGTACCTGAGATTAGATAAGAGATAAGACTAAGAAGGAAACTGCAAAGGGCTGTCAGCTGTTCTCAGAGGGTCCTCTAGTGAAAATCCTCAGTTAAGATATTGCCTCCTTCAGGTGCTTCACTTTGTGTGTCTGGGGTTAAAAGGCTACTGATAAGACTGACTAGGAGACAAAAGGTGTTAACACTCCTGAGAAGGGCAGGGAAGGTGAATGGAAAAGAAGACCCAGCTTGTCATAGACATTCTGTAACCAACAGTTTCCTGCCTGATCGCTGTGAACTGACCACAGCAACCACATCTCCAATGAACCTTGTGCTCCCCTGATGATAAGCATCCCAGACAGAAAGAACGTGACATACCCTGAGGTTCAGTGACAATCAACTTGTGATTCATAAATTGAGAGTTTCAAAAAGAAGTAACAAACATGATTTTTTCTGTAGCTTTCTGCCTCAGAAAAAGACTGAGAAACATATTCTGTCTTTTCTGGTTCTAGTGGGATTGTTCTGCATGATACTATTCTGAGCTAGGCCCAGAGAATGTTTAAACTATGTGTAACCCATCCTCAAGGCCTGCTTCTAAATACAAGACATCCCCTGAAAGTGATGTTTGAGTGCAGAGCTGTGACAATTGCAGCTACATATTAAATACTGAGATAAATAGTTGATTTTACTCCTTTTCACTCTTCTCACATATTACTTTACCTTCTTTAATGACGAAGTCTTTGGAGCCAGGAGTGCATAGCAGCATTTATATGGAAAGCACTGGGCAAACCCAGGGAGAAGCAAGGTAGTGGCTGTGCCAGCCTGGCAGACCCCAGCAGCACCTCCTCAGACACTGGGGAGTGCTCTGCAGCAGCTCTGGTCACACCTGAGTGGGACACCCAGACCACTGACATCAGGGGGTGCTGTGAAGACCTGGATCATATTTTCCACCTTGGGGTTTTTTTTTTTTCATAGCCAGAATGTGTATCAATTTCAGCTGTTCCTTCTCTTGGTGGTTACACCCTGCCCAAGGAGTGATGGAGACATAAGGATGGAGAGCCCAAACATGAGTGCAGGTCTCTGATCTGTTTGCCAGGTTGGAAGCTCTCTGCTACCCAGCAGAGAGCACTTTTTCCTTCACAAGGATAATTCTGGGCTAGACTGTTTTGTTTCCCTGTGTGCTACAGAGCTACTCCGCCATGTATGTTCTCCTGTGTGGGTGGAGATAATCTCTGTGCCGTTGCCAGCACATTCCTAACTCTTTTGAAGCTAAGGGTCACATACGAGTACTTTCTGTCATTGTCAGCCCATGCTTCAAAGTTATTTCAGATTTGCTTTGTGAATGGATTATTTTAACATACTTTACTATATAATTTTGTTGAAAGGACCTTCCTGCAAGCTTAGAAATAACAAAGCAAGCTAGTAAACCATGTGTTGTTTTTTTCTCATGGGTTTGAGAATGAATAAGTGTGGAAAGTGGGCAGATTTTCACTTCAGATGTTATTTCTGCACCAGTTTCATGTATTCACCTTGCATATGCAGTTCTTTTGTTTGACAGGGAAAAGGTTGCACTGGGCTGCAGTAGAGAATAAAATGTAGACAATTTCTCACTACCTTGGCAAAGTTTGAGGTACCTCAAAGACCGTCACCCAGAAATTTCAAAGCTCATGTGCCAGGCCCTAAGTATCAGGGAGCTATCTCAAATTTCTTTGGAGAAGATTATGTCAATTTTGAAGACGTTTCCAAGACCTTCTTGGGTATAGATAAGGGAAAACTGTGGTAACCTCTTATTTGGAATGTAGCTGCTGATACAGAAGTTCTCATCCTATGTTGTTTTTCCTTTTCCATTCCCCTTCCATTGCCTTACCCCAGCACTGCCCAACACACCCATCCAGCCCCATGTGTGCTCCTTGGCCTGATCAGGGAGACCACAAAACTCCAGAGAGGGGGGAAGAGAACACAGGCTCCCTTATTCCACCCTGCCAGGTCTGCGTTTGTACAGAAGGACAAGAAGGAAGACAAAGGCAACCTGAAACAGATGGGCTCTTCCAAGTGAGTTCCTGCACCTGGGAGGTTTACCAAGCTGAGGCTCAGTGGGACTGACAGCCAATGCAGCCTCCAGTATCCAGGCCAGCAGCACCACACAGGCCAGCTTAATACTGAGTGTTTTCACAGGAAAGTGAGAAATATTGAAATGTGTATGAGCTAGGGAAAAACATTTTGAAAACTTGACATGTTTACAATTTTGAGCCAGACAACTATTTCACTGTGGATTAAAAAAAAAATTCCACAAAAGCTTTTCTTACCTTTTTTTTTTTTTTGTCACTATTTCCATTGTCCAGCAGAAGAAAATTTATGAAAAGGTGAAAAACATTTCCCTGTCACATCCCCCAATTTATTTTTTTTAAACCTCTATGTATCTACTTTGGCCTTATCTCTCCTTCCCCCATTTTCCTCCCTCTTGAGACAGAAATGCTGATCAGGTGGGGTTTCCCTTCCAGACTGAGCCTTGTAGGACTTCTCCCATTTCAAAGATCAGCTCTAGTCCCAGCTAAATGCTATAAGCTACAGGGAAAAAAACCCAACCAGCTAACAAATGTTGGCGAGACCACAAAATACAGATTGTGTCTGTAGGAGGAATATATTCCCATGCTGGGGAAATACTGAATTTTCACAACATTGAAGCAGATAATCTGGAGGAGGATGGAATTTTTTTCCCTAGCACTCCCTTATACAAATAAACACCGCTGAGAAAACAAACTTGTTTAGGTGAGAGAGGGTTGAATTAAACAGCGGTATCCATTTGTGGTCACCTAAAGCTGCTTCTATGCAGATTGCTTATCTGTGTTTACTGCTCTAAATTGCCTAAATGGTGTGAGCAATTCTGGGGATGGGTGGATGTTGTTTATGCAGTTGTTTAGGTTTGTTTGCCCTTGTCTTATGGACAGGGATAGACAAAAATAAGATTCCTGGTCTGCCTTTGAGATCTCCTTTTTCTTCCTTTCTGATAATTGTGAAGGATACTTAGAGTACATTAGAATTTTGAAATCAGAAAATTATCCCTTCCCCATCTTGTGTATACTCTTCAATTAGCATGTAGTGCCTTATGTGTGTGGCTAAAAAGTAGAAATAGAATAAAGATGGTGAAGGCACCAGTAATTTGGGCACGTGGCCTTTTTACCACACATTACATTCATGTGAGAAAGAAAATATCTCTTTAGCTACCATTGAAAAAAAAAATCCCTGAGAAAAATCAAGACCCAAATCCCTACTCCACGAGGCCACATGATTCCCCACGTTACCTTCAGACTGTGAGCAGACCACTAAGCAAAGGTGACTTTATTACACAGAAATGTGCTGGATTTTCCTCTGGGCAAAGATGGGATTCCCAGAGCACTCCCTATGTTTGGGGATTTGCATCCCACCTTCCTGTTTTCAAAGTATCTTCTGAGTAAAACTCATGTAAATAGGTGCTGTAGGTAAGCAGCAGGGATAGGGAGAGAGAATTACTATTTTTTAAAAGCTGTATAGCCAAAGTAAAATGTTTTCTGTGTGTGGACTGAACCAAGAAGGGGAGGCTGTAAGGGAATTATTACTTAAAAGTTCTTCACCTACCAGGAACAGAAAAGCAGGTTTAAATAAATAAAAAATAAATAAAACAAACAAACAACAAAGACATGGCAGGGAGAGAAATCCCTGATGCAATAGTAAGCTATCGCTCCAGAATAACGTGCTCCAGGGTTATGGGTTGATCTGACTAAGACAACTCGTGGTGTGCAGATCTACAGATCCATCTGCACGTGGTGACAGTGATACCTCTGTTTCCCAAGGGTGAGCAGAGGCTAAACACAATCTTCTGGGATAATTGTTGCTGTATGCATTCACACACATAACCTATGTCAGTGTCCAAGCAGACATGATCAAAAATCCATTGAAATGGGTGACAACATTTCCACTGTCTTTTAACAAGTTTTGTGTAGGTCTTGAAGCTTATACTTTAAGAAGAGCCAAACAACTTTATGATTAAAAACAGAAAAACAACCACTGCAGGAATACAATCAGTACTTTTAATGGCATTAAAAGGCCACCAGATGGACAACTTTCAATCATAATTAAATTACTGTCCTCAAGTAGAAACAACACTGTTAAAAAACCATTAAGTTTTAAGATGAAACATAAAAAGCTGAAAATAACATGACTCATCCCTAGCTTTCTTCTTATTGCACAAAAGCACTTAAAATTTGGCTTCAGCACTTTTCTCCTAATTATAATGCATGATCCCTTTGTCACTGTGAAATGCAACCGCTTAAGCTAAAAATTTCCTAGAGCTGTACTGATAAAAGAAGGCTGAAACACAATTTGCAGTACTCAAACAGGTTCTCACAGAGTCTCAGGTGCATCCTGACTTTCTGCACTTTTGATGTCCCCATCATATAATTAATAATTAAAACAAAGATGTGCAGAAATAGGTTTAGATTAGAAATTAGGAAGAAATTCTTTCCTGTGAGGATGTTGAGACACTGGAACAGGTTGCCCAGAGAACCTGTGGATGTTGTATAACTAAAAATGTTTAAGGCCGGGTTGCATGGGGCTCTGAGCAAACTGACTTGGTGAAAGGTGGCCTTGGCCATGGCAGGAGGTCAGAACTGGATGGCCTTTAAAGTCTGTTCCAACCCCAACCATTCTGTGATTCTGTAATGAGTCTATGATTCATCATTGAAGGGACAAAGCTTTCCTCTGTGACCTTTCTGTGTACCTACAGAAAAAAAGTTGTTTTAAGTATATTATGTAGTGGTGAGACAAAAAAAAGAACCATCACAGCTCTGTCCCTTAGTCATTAAGGTCTATTTAGTAAAACCAGCATGACAAATACCCCAATGCACTGGTGAGCTCAAAACAGCACTGAGCCTTGCTGAGACACAATATGTTCTAGGTCCCATAGCATGCTGTAACTTACAGACTTAATCAAGCTTTGAATAGGGATGGTGACCTTTTCTTTCTTCAGAAAGAAAGGGACAGAAAAATGAGAAATAAAGGGCAAAAGCCATTGGGGAAATGAGATTGTAAATCAAAGCATAGCTATGCCTCAACTTTACTATATTTTCATTTTTATTAATAGCACCCACTACTATGTTTTACAGCCTACCCTTTAAAATAGTTCACAAATTGCAGGGGGTCCTATAAATTTAATTTAAATTTTTTAAAATATTGTAGTTAGAACAGAAAATTTATCTTTCTAAACTGCTCTTAAACTGCATATGCATTTACAAAAAAAACTATCATAAAAGCTGTGTATTGTGGGTGGGGAATAGAAATTAAGAAACAATATTCTATTCTTTATTTTAAGGGTGTATTAAGAACTATTCTTGTTTTAATTTTCTTCACTTTGCCAGAACCATGTCTAGTTTAGAACAGCATTTATCAAACATCCTTTGTACCCTTGAACGTGCGTGTTGGTTTTGAAGAGTACAGCACCCTGGCTAGGGTGATCCTACTGGTTCTTCTGGATTCTCCTGAATGCTGCTATGTTCCCTTCTTGACAGAGACAACTTGAAAAGTGCAGGCTTGAGACCAAAGCTTGGGAACATTCTGAAAATAGGGATTGCATTCTACTTATTTCTATTTCTTCTAGATTTGGCTCCCCTTCACCTCTACTTATTATAATGTGGAATCATCTACCATAGTTTCTTTGGAACAAACATTGAAAACCTGCTCCCAGTGCTCCATGCATCCATGTACCATGGCCTCTTGGAAGCATGATGGAATGAAGTATGACAGGAAAAGTTGCAGACTTTTTTTGAGATTTCCATAGTTTTGAAACCAGAAGCTGTTGACTCCTTGCCATAGCCTTGTGGTGTCTTTTTATGAATTTTCTCCTACTACCACATGTCATCTTATAAGTGGTTACATTTAAATTACTGGGGAAAAAATTAATCCAGTCTGAAGAAACCATTAATGATACCCATAGATATCTCCTGTTTACCAAAACAACATTTGAACAAAGGGGAAAACTGAACTCTATTAAGCATAAAGGATGTGTTAGCTTTGTCTGTTAAGACTTGGTCTAAAAAGAATGACCTCTCAGGTTGCTTTCACATTCTACTTGCTTTGTACCGTGCTTTGGGATATTAGTGACTGTCTGGCTAAAACAGAGATTTTGAAAGTAGTATCTGTTCTTAAGTTCTTAAGTTACTTTAACTCAACTTCAAGCTCTGCTAGTGTGTAACTAATTTTAAAAGCTTCTGGAACCTAAAATTCACTCAGCAGAAAACGGGTAAAGCATGTAGGACAGTTGTATCATGATTCAATAACCAGAATGATTATCAGTGGACTACCAACCATTTGCCTCAGCACTGGCTTCTCTAGCACCTGGAGAATGACTTGAGCATTTGAGTCCTGTTTTGTTTTGCTTTCGGGTGGGTTTTTTTTGGTTTTGTTTGGCTGGTTGGTTTTGGTTTTAGTTTAGTTTTGTTTTGAGTTTCTTCAGATACTTGAGGTCTACTACTCAGAGAGACTTTTAAAAATTTGTCCTTACATAAAATACATTTTTAAACTATCATCTAATGTGCTGAGGATAAAGTTGGTGCTTCATAAAGGTTTTGGAAAAGACCAAGAACATTTGAAAAAAAAGCAAATACTTTTTTCTTGGGCAAGATTATGTGCTGGTATCCACATATTAGTACTGACAAGCAGCTCAGAGTCTATCATGAGGAGTGATGGGAAAGAAAGGGTAAATGCAACATTTCATAGTCCCTGCAGCAGCCTCAGAGACTGAAAAGTAAAGACAACTCTCCTTCTGTGAAGAAATAAGTCTCACATAAGTTATCCCATTTTTGCTACTTCTCTGGTTATGGAGTATTTGAACTCTGGCAATCCTAATTCTCTATGTTAATAAATGACTGCAGAAGAAAATAAACCTGTGACAGAAATCTACACATAATTATTCCAAAAGTTATCAGCATTTTTGAGAGTTTAATTAATTATATGGTGAAAAATGCCCTGTGAGCAACATCCCCCACACACCAAGGCTGTGTAGGTCATAGTGAGTACCTCAGTTTGCTTCCCTGATTCTGCTGCTTTCTGCATTTTTCTGACAGTTTTACATTCCTACCTGCTACTGCCCACAAATACATTTCTTTGCCACTCAGTCAGCAGAGGAGTTCTGTGATGCACTGTGCACTAAATATGCACAGACATGTGCATGGTGCATGACAATCTCCAGGATCACACTGGACCTGAATTTCTAGCAGTGTGTGAATTTCTACACAGTGTGTACTGTTTCCAGCCGTATTATTTGAAACCCCTTTGTGAACCCCAGCTCCACAAGGTGGCTCTCGATTCCTTTAAAAATACCACTGCTTTCCTGGATTAAATATATCCCAGAATGATCTTGAGAACAATCATCATGGCTTTATGGATGCAAAATGCTACAGTGGAAGCCAAGATCCCCTTTAGTATGTGGCGTGTTTTTCTTTCAGTAAAGCCGAAAACTAGACAAAGTCTGACACTTCTGCAGTATTATAATTTGAAGTAAGGTTTCATGTCAATTGCTCAATAAAATCTGAAAAACAAGAAAATAAAGGTATTACAGATGCCTTTGTGAAATGGGACATTCAAATGCTGACTGCCTGCTCTGTTCCTGTGTGGTTTCTTTCCTACAAGTGTCCTTCCCTCACTCCACACCTCCACAGGATCTGGTTAACATAGTCACCAGGTACTGAGGGGTACAATCTCTGAGAGCATGGACAGCAGGATGGCAGGTGGTGCTCCTCAGGAAAGACATCTTGCCTTTGAAGGCCAGGACACACTATGAGATATTCACTTGACTCCAGCCAGGACTTCAGCATGCCCAGGCTCCCAAATCCCTCTGTGGCTGGCCATGTGCTAGCATGGCCTCCCAGAGGTTTGCCTGCTAGAGCATCTCACCTGAATGTGAGGTCCTGCCCTGAGGTGTGAGTCTCCAAAGCCCCTGGCTGGGTGACCACACAGCTGATCACCAGCTCCTTGTGGCAGGGAGAGTCACAGCAGAAACTGGGGCAGGACTGTGGCACCACAGTGTAACTCTGTGAGGTGGGCTGGGCTGCAGCACATGTGCAAAGCAAAGGCTGATGGTGTGAGCCCAAACTTAGTGCCCAAGACTGGATCAGTTTGCCCTTCCTCTTGGGTGCAATATTGCTGCTTTTGGTAATCAAGAATTCAAATTCCTGTTGCTTACATTCTAGGAAAATGCTAAGAAAACCTGAGTAAACTTTAGGAAAAAAGATTATTTGCTTTCTGGTGATTTGTATGTTTGAGATCATATTTTCAAGTTTTTCACAATGGAGATAGAAATTTATTTAACTAATAAAATTTGAAAGCTGAAGCTGCATAACAAACACTATTGCAAGGCAATGCTGGGTGTGTCTGAGCTATAACGTTAAATTCATTCTTCTTGTCGCTTCCTTCAAAGCCGTGCTGAGCTCAGCCCCTCCCTGGTTATCCTTCCCTGCCGAACTTGCTGTAACCCCCACGCCTTGCTGCTGTTCCCACCTTTGTCCTTGCACAACTTGCTGCACCTTTGCCTCCACTGCTGGCCCAGCTTCTCCCCCTGAGCCCTTCTACAGTGTGGTCTCTAAAGATCAGTTAGAGTGATCTGCTTCTCGTTCTCCTAATTTCTCTCCTGTTTTCTGTCTGCCTTTAAACATGCGTTCTTCCATGGAGAGATGGTGCAAAGATGAAATTTTGCCTGTTAATAACTGCATGCATTTTCTATAAACTTGAATCTGGTAGATCTGCCCTGTGTTCATGTGCACAATCTCTGGAGCAGCTGAGGCTGCTGTTCTACTCTCTTTGTAGTAGGTGTCTGACAATGGGTAAAGACTCTGGGGAGAATCTCTGCTACAGAAGTTTGTATCCTGGAGCCAGCACAATTTCATGAACAATAACCCAAAGGACAGGCCAAGGGACATGTCTTTCAGTCCAACATGTATTTTTTACATTTTCACATGCAGAAAGTCTGCAGTCAAGAACCAGAAATGTGATATCAGCAATGGAACTCAGTTCATTAAAAATTCAAATCAATGGAAACAACAGGACGTGTTATTTATCTAAGCCTTGAATCAATCTGACTACTATGCATAATGATCTTAATTAGAAAAGTGAGCCGAAGCAGGAAGACAGTCTGTCTCCTGCCTTTGAAATTATCATACCCCTATCAGTATGCTTGGGTAACTTGTAATTAGGGACAAAGGTTACACATCATTTTATATGCTGAAAAACCGGTTTTATACATGTCATTTCACAAAATATTTAAGAAATAGTTATAAGACTTGGTAACCCTTATATACTTTGGGGTTTTTTTCCTACCAGATTAGTAGTCTGCACAAATTAATTGATGGACTTCAGAAATACCAATAGAAACTTTGTATTTATAGGGAGCCTGGACACTAATAAGTAACTAACAATATCAGCATCAGTCTTTGTAGAAGTTCCTTTCCAAAATTTGGTACATTTTCACACCTGTTTCACCTGCATGGAAAATACAGCTCAGAGGAGCAGTGTGGGCTGTCCAGCAGCAGAGAGTAAGGGCTTTCCTGTTCAAAAACTGGCATGTTGCACTAGTATGGCCACAATTATACCTACACAGCTCCTTGTGCAGTCCCCCACATCTTTCTTCTTTTTTTGCTTATCTTCAGCTACTGCTGTTAAACATGAAATTATCAGGTTTTGACAAAATGGCAGTCCTGTGATTACATTTCCTCTAATATTTTATGGACCAGCTGTAAATAAAAAACAGAAGACCTAAGTCAGAGGTCCTGCCTCATCAAAGCAGTCAGTTCCACACTTTATTTAAACAAATTCTTCAATTTAGTTAAATCCACTGGGCAGGCCCACTGCCCGCTCACAGCATCGAGTCACACACGAGCACTGCTCTCAGCAGGAGCAATGCTTTATCTTCTGCATTGGAACACACCTCTTCCTCTCTTATTACATGTACTGATGTGATTTTTTTTTTCAAGGTAGTATTTAATCTTAGAAATACATCACAAAAAGATCAAACCCTCTCTGTCACACAAAATGGCCTTGCTTTCCCAGAACAGTATTTCCACAAACAAAAAATATGGAAATTAAAAACACAAGCAGGATCTGTTTCATCAAAGTATTAGCTACATTTCTGTGAGGTTGACAATCACCTTTTTAACATGGCAGGAATTACATGCGTAATTCTCTTTAATGGGTGTTACAAATGTTCAGCCCACACTGAAAAAAGATCACAGTTGGTATGAGTAATAACTTTTTTCTTAAACATAAACAGTTCCCCTCTAGCTCTCTACATATCCTCCAACATCAATGTAACCACAGCTGTCAAGGCAGCCTCACCTCTTTCTATGTATATTTTAACTTTAATTTTTTCCCATGCTTTCTCTTAGTGGACCTTTTTTTTTTTTTTTTTTTAAGGGCCTAAACCTGTTCTCCAATTTTGTGGGCAAATTCACTGCAATAACAGATCTTGGTGTTTAGACATCTTTAAACATTATTATTAGCATGCAAGAAATTAGAGACCTACATCAAGATCTGGAGGTTTGGGTGTTGTTTTTTAATTGAAAGTGGATTTCAGGTTGTAATTTCCTTCATTCAAGGATCTCCAAACACTTTTACATAGTTAAATGAGTTTTTGTGGCCTTCTTTACAGGCAGCAGCAGTCCCCTTCTCAAGCTTTGGCACAGCCTTGGTGGTTGCCAGCTGGGGCCAGCGAGGCGATGCGAGGATGAGGATGCAGGAGCTCTGTGGAGAGGGTGGCGATGGGCTGAGGCTCAGAGGGCACACACAGTCCTAGCCTTAAACTGCACAGGTAGTCATAGATGTGCCAGGGGAGGTTTAGCTTGGACATCAGGAAGAATTTATCCACAGAAGTGGTGATTAGGCTTTGGAACGGGCTGCCCCGGGATGTGGCAGTGTCACCATCCCTGGAGGTCTCTGAGAAGGACTGGACACGGCACTGAGCGCCATGGTCTAGGTGACATGGACTCGATGATCTCAGGAGTCCTCTCCAACCCAGCTGAGTCTGTGATGGAAAGCACCCTCCAGTCCTTGGGACACCGCACACTCCCTTGAAGCTCCATGTCCCCTCCGTGGCTGAAGCACAGAAGTCACAGAACGATGGAACATTAAGGGGTGGGAAGGGATCCCCGATCACCGAGCCCCAGCCCCCTGCCATGGGCACAGACACCCCCCCCCAGACCAGGCTTCCCACTGATGCCTTACGTTTTAGCTTTCGTATTTTCCAGATTCTGTACTTCACTAGTGTGTAACTCTGAACTTCATATAAAGTGTTACCAAGTTCTCCTCAGAGCTTAGTCAGACAAAACAATCCTTTTCCAGCACGAGAACCAAGGACACCATTGCAGCTTCGGGCCCAAAAAGTGTAAACATGAGCGAATTGAGGAGAGCAAACTGGGAGGACGGGAGTGCATAACCTGCAGCTGTAACTGGACAATTAACCCCAATATGTAAATGGACCAAAACTTATAAAAGTGTGAAAACTCATGACTTGGAGTCCTTCTTGGGTCGATCCATGGCCGGGCTCTTGTACTGCCCAGGGTGTATCCTCTGAAGGCCTTTTTAATGAATCCCTACTTTACTCCTTTAACACAGTCGAGCCTCTGCTCAGGGAGCCTCTGAAGGCATCAATCCAAGCCTTGAACACTTCCAAAGGTGCGGCATCTACAACCTCCCTGAGCAACCAGCTGCAGGGTCTCACCACCCTCGCAGGAAGGAATTTCTTCCTGCTGTCTCAGGTCTAGCGCCTGGATCAGTGTCCCCTCAGTGAGGCGCGCCATGGCCCCTCACAGCGCCCGTGTCCCGGTGCCCCGCCGTGCCCCCGCGCGGCCCGGAACGCGATCGCCGGGCCGCGGTTTCCAGGCGGGCCGCGGGGCGGCCGGCGCGGTTGCCATGGTGCGCTCCCGGCGCGGCCGCCATGGACGAGGAGGACACGGTGGGGCCTGCGGGGCTGGCCGGGCCGGGGGCGCTTCCCCGCCGGGCGGGCGGCGGCTGCGGGCGGCGGGGGGAGCGGGAGAGGCGGCCTGGCCCGGCCCGGTCCTGCCCTGCCCCTGGGGGCTGGCCGCGCTCGGTGCCGGCCGGGGATGTGCCGCCGGCCGCCCTCAGCCCGGCCTGGCGGAGCTGCCTCTCCCCAGCACGCACGTGGGCGTTTCTGGAACCACTCGGTTTTAATCTGCCGGTTTCCCTCTTCTCTCCCTCTCCGGTTTCTCCGGGAAGCACCGGCTCCTGCGGGCTTTCTCCCACCGCGTGTGTTTCGTTGCAGCTCCAGAAATCTGTTTTTCTTTTCGCCTCCCACTCGAGTTTGTGTCTCCTTTTTAATTTCTGGCGGGTGGCTGCATTTAAAGCCCCGGCACGTGCGTGCGAGGCGTGGACCGGCATCGCTGCTGTTCTGGGCTCACACAGGCGGCAGCTGGCGCTTGGCAGCCGCAGCTACGAGTGCAGAGCTACCTGCGGCTGACGGAGTGCGGTCATCCCTTGTGACCCGCCAGGGCTAACACAAAGGGTTACATCCTCTCCTCTAGAAATAACCTCAGGAGCTGTGCAGTGGCTTAGCAATAATGCCATTTGTTTTACTTAAGTAATTGTGAGAGTCTTCTGGCTTTTCTTTCTTTCAGAGAGATTTTAATGAACGCTGTGCTCAGTGTTCAGAAGTGAACTGGGGTCTCACTGATGGAGGCAGATTTTATTGTAGATCTTGCCACAACGTTACTGAGGTAAAAAGATGAGTTGCTGCCTTGGAAAAGGTTTATTGTGGTTGTTTCTTGACTTTATATAAGAAAATTACCAATTTTTCTTCGGCATTGAGGGCATTTCCTTTTTCATGCTTTAGCTGACACTATTTAAAATGAATGTTCCTTGAAATCACAACATTTGGAATGAGCCATCTTGGCCTGCTGTGTTGCTGTAGCAGTGTCAGTGTGCTCTCTAGGTGCCTTAGAAGCTTTGTTTGGCTGCCTTTTGTGCAGTCCAAATCTAGGCAAACCCTGGTGCATGTCACCTGTGTCCATGATAGTAATTGTCTATTTTTGAAATTTCTGAATGAAAAGTTCAGACTGTCTCATCTCCTGTTAGTTTAGGAAATTTGAGTGAATTCTCCATTATGTTTTATGATGGGATAATCTGTGCAAGTTAGACCTGGCTCTTTTTTTTGCTAAGTTGTGTTCCTCTTTTGCAGAGAACTAGAGAAGTTGTAAACACTGATTTTATTACTAATTCAAGAGTCCAGACAATCTCCAAAGGTTTAAAAAAGCAGGAGAAAACTGGTATGTATGAGTTTCTGTCTGTATTTTGCAAAAGGATGGCTGTTCAGCCACTGTTCACCTAGGCCTTTATGTCTTTGGTGGAGAACAAAAGCAGATAGGCAAGAAAGACTGTAGGAGTGGGAACAAGAAGCACCTCCCTGATGCTGTCACAGCCTTCACAGATCACATTTGGTGGCTTCCTGAGCCACAGATGACCTCTGGTGATCCCAGTGGTGGGAGATTTTTGATTGAATGGAGCTGTGTGCTGCTGCTGCTTTGACTTCTGGAGCAAATACTCACTGAAGCTGCTGGAGGCATGCATGCAGGTGTGGTGATCCTTTGTTCCTTCCTGTGATGGCTATCACAAAACCAGAGAGGTTGTTTGTCTTGGCAGGTGAGATGTGATGGTGGTCCAGCTCGAGGTGTCACCTGGCCCTGCAGCTTACACACAAACTGCACAGGAGAGGCTTCATGCAGGTCCAGCAGCTGAACCAGTGCTGCATCTTTCATCCAGAGGCACTTTTTTACTTTTAATTTCATGAATATTCAGAAGAGCAGTGGTCATTACGTAGGAGGATCTGGGCCATGAGGATGTAGTGGTAAAGCTGCTGCTAGGGATGTGTGTGCTCTGTGTTGGCTGGACACATCTCGTACTGTTGTGGCCACTTTCAGAAAACAAAGCTGCATTCAAATGCCACATAAAACAAGGGGTTATGTTTCTCTCTGATAAGGTCATCTACCTTTGCTCTGCTGCAGAGGCAGTGGTTTGCTACATTCCTTCAAAAAGAGCAATTGTGTGGAAGTGAAGGGAGGTGTGAAAAGGACCCCTCCACTTTTCCTTATCCTGTATTGCTTCTAAAGTCTGGACCACTGTGCTTTTCATTTATCCTGTTGAGATCATTAACCAACCCCAGGCTTCTTAAGAAAGAAATCCTTATCTTCACAATGCAGTCATGTTACACTGTACTCCATGGATGTACAGGAGTAGCTGTGTCTGTTAGCTCACTGGTTGGCAGTTAAGAGCAGCATCATTAAAGCAGGGCAGAAGCTTTGGGCAGATAATGTCAAAGATAGTGAGATGCAAGGTGTGTTTTGGAACAAAAATAGTGAAGAACAAGTGTGAAAGGAATGAAGAGGGAGTTGAGAAATGCAGAGAAAATTTCTAAAACCAAAAGCCTGAAAAAAAGGTTAGTAGTGAATTTAGAGAGGTAAGGGTGAAAAGTAATTGTAATGCAGCATGAAGAAATAGTGAGTAGATTGGAGCAGGCCCACTCCCTGTGAAATTCATGTTGTGCTAGGATTTGTTAGAAGTTGGGATATTCTTTTATTTAAACATGTATGATTCTGTGGGAGAGAATGGTAAAGCACCAAAGTGGTATTGGTTGTTTTTTGCCTGACTCACTACTGTAATGTTCCAGTTTTCTGTGTCAAGGGTGGGAAAGGAATGTTCATATTTCATTTTTAATGGCAGGTTCTTGGTTATTTTTAAGCTGGTAATTTAACAATGCTCTGTTCAATTACAAATGCCACACTAGACATTATAATGAATTATATTATTCTTGGGAAATGTGTGAAGTTCTTGCTCAGTAACTTTTCTTCTTGTTTAAGGCTGTGAACAAATGGAAGTTAATGGAGTGTTCAGTGTAGCTGGTTTATGCACTAGGGTCTGAAATTATTAAATAGAAATGTGGGGATAAGTGTGCATAAGGTTAAAGAAACCCAAAATAGTACAAACAAACATAGCCCCTTTTTTTTCCCTTAGATGGAGGCTGTGAATGGTATATTTGTGAAGGCTTTCAGCTTGTGCTCAAGAAACAAGTGGAAGCTCTAGAAGCATTAGGAGTATGTCCACAAATGAAGGTATGTAGATGTCAGTGTGAATTGTACACTCTGTGTGTGTGTGTGTTACAGAAAATGGGATTTTAAAATATTTTAATTTTTAAAGTGAATCACACAGGTCCCTGTTTAAAATCATTGAGCATATGAAATAAAAAATTTGTTTCTCTGGTAATTTTAAAACATATTTGATAAATCACAGTTAATAAAATTAGAGATGAAATATTATTCAGATTCCTGAATTAGAAATTACACTCTGTTCTCTCAGCAATTGATGATCTTGTAAACATTGTACCATTTGCCATCCTTTTTTTTTTTTTAATCAGGATGAAATTCTGTGCAATTTTTGGAGGTGTTACCTTCAGAAGAGCAAACAGGCATATTGCAAGAGACCAGCTGGGGAAACTGCCAAAGCATTATCAGTAAGTGGAAGCTCAAATTCCCTGAGATGTTTGGTATCTTTTTAAAAGCAACAACAGAAATCTTTGTTTAGGCAACATATCTTGCTGGTAATAATGTCACCTCAGTATGAAGGAGATCATATAGACAGGCTTGCACAAGTCCATTTTATTGGCTTTTGGAGGGTTTTTTTGAGTCTATTTCAAGAGATTAATATTTCTGTGACTATTTGAAACTGCTTATTTAAAAGTTTTGCTTTGTCTTGACATAGATAATCATTAAATACATATAACAATGCAAAATGTATCATCAGCTACCATCCTTTCCTGCCTGCCCTCTTGAAGTTACTCATTCAATCAAGCTTTGATTCTGTGTGTTGCCAACTTTCTGGTCATTGTAGCAGATTGAAAGGTAGTCACTAGAAGTTTTTTCATGCTGAGAAATCCTTGAAAAATACTTACTTTTCTTTTTTTTTTTCTTTTTTCCCCTTACTGGTGATTTGTGGAGTAAAATGTGAACAGTTTGGGTTTTAATTTTTGCTGTTAATTTTGCATCTGTCATGCTTTACATGGTTTGTTAAGATCAAAACTGTAACTAAGAGTAGCTAATACAAACATTTATTTACAAACCCCAGGTGTGTGAGAGCAGTACTGATGTGGACAGTGATCCAGAGAGACCCAGCCTTCTGCACTTGCTGTCTCTCTCTGAAAGTGAGGGGGATCTGCAGACCGACTGCAGCTTTGCCTCATCCGTGAGCAAGGTCTCAGGTAGGAGCAGTGAGCTGAACTAGCTGAAAACCAGTTTTTCTGTAGTTTTAAAATATAAATAGATTTAAAGTGGATTTGTGTACAGTGAATTGGAGGAACTGGTTGGAAGTTGTAAAGTTTTCAGTCTTGTTTGACACTGTACTACTTTATATTCTGCCAGAAATAGAAGATTTCCTCCTCCAACCCCCACCCAAGGAGATAAAAGTTGAACAGGACCTGGAAATACAGTGGGAAATGCAGGAGGAAGTTCTGGTTTATAGCAAGTTTGCTCCGTGCCTCCTGTTTGGAGTGGGAAAAAATTGCTGTTGTATTTGCCAAGCTAGATGTTCACAAACACAGCAGCTTTGAACCATATTTAACCAATTTTTTGAACTGTATTTAACCAATAGCAGAGCTGTCTATCATGACTTTGATGTTAAAACATATAAGTTTGTTCTTTAAGGGGATGTATTTTTTTCTATCCCATACATATATTTAGCTTTTTCATTTTTTCTTTACATTATTTTGGTATTTCTGTATCTTTTGTTTCCACAGTCTTTTTACTGCTTTCCCAATGACCCTTCTATGAAAAATCATATTTTAGCATTCCACCAGTTTCTCTTTTCTGCTTACAATAGCAGCAGGAAAATACCTACAGACTGCTGAACTTCTTCATTAAAATGTCGTAGAGAATTGGAGTGTTAGGTTCTGCTGGGCAAGTGTAATGCCAGACAATGCTGCAATGCCTGATACTGGAAATACATTGCAGGGCACATATGAAAGTTTTTGCTTGTGTTTTAGACTTATGATTGTTTTCTTTCTTGCTTTATTCTTTGCTTGCTTTTTTCTTCTTTATCTGTGTCTGTGTTTCTTATGCATGCAGTGTCCTTATGGCATGTTTCTGTTCTTCTGTGATATTGCCTCTCTGCCCTCAGAAGAATGAAATCTTGTTTTTTCCAGCTTTTCTCTTTCTTTTGTAAAGTCTAGAAGTGGTAATAGAGTGAGAAATTTGGTCAGCAGCAATTAGAAAACTCCAGACAGAATGGGGAGGGAGGGGAAAAGGTATAAAAATGGTGATGCAAATTTTTTAAAATACTATGCTAGAACCTTTCATCCTTATATATTAAAATGACAACATTTTGAGGTAAAGAGTCACTGTATGTTTGTGCATGTAGAATCTTGGATGTTATACAAATATAATACAAAAAGGAAAGAATTGAGTGAAGAATTTCTAGTGAAAGTATTTCCTTGAATTTTCTTGCCCTTCTTAATGTTTAGGGTAATTCCTTTCTTCCTCAGTACTTGTGCCTTTTATAGGTCTGCTGTTTAAAATTTTAGAACAGTAAGGTAGTCTTAAGTAGGCCACAATTTATTATCTTGGTTAGTTGTTTCAGAGATTGAATTCAGCTTCCAGAAGTCATCAATTTCACTAAAATCACTTGAAATAAGTTAAGAGTTCAGTGATACTTGAAGTGAATTTCAGTTCAGTGATACTTGAAGTGAATTTCAGTGAAATCAGACAAACATAGAAATAGTTTTGTCTATTGAAATTTAACATAAGTAAGTGTGTTCTAGTCTTTTGTAAACTCTTGTGAAGATTCATAAATATTTTCTTTGGGGTCGTTTCTGCTGAGCTGTTATTGCTACAGACTAGAAACCTGAAACACCCTTCTTTCCTAAGAGGCTTGTCCAGACAGCATTTGGTTTTTTGTTGGTTTTTTTTTGTTATTTTTGTGTGGGGTTAATAGCAATTTCCACTGAGTGTAGCACTGAGATATTGCTAGAGAAGCCTATAAAACTCTTAAATTATTAGCTGCGTGTAACTGTGTGTTGTCATGCCATGCATAAGCTGGAAGAAATAAAAGGAAATTGTGTGCCATCATTAAGGCCACAAATATAATGAGGATTATTTTAAATCAATTGAGCTGAATGTGAAATTAACAATGAAGCTTCAGTCACGGAGCTGCCTTAGAGCGCAACAAGTATCCATGTGAAAGGTGAAGCAGTCGACTCCAGGGATTAAAGCCGTGTTCCTGCCCTCGTTGCCTGCCGCAGCTGTGCGTGCTGGGATGCTGTGCTCTGCACTAGGGTTCGGGCCGGCTCTGGGAGCCTGTGCCGGGCCGTGCCGGGCCGTGCCCGTGCCGTGCCGTGCCGGACTGAGCCTGTGCCGTGCTGTGCCCGTGCCCGTGCCGTGCCGTGCCGTGCCCGTGCCGTGCCCGTGCTGTGCTGTGCCCGTGCCCGTGCCGTGCCCTGCCGTGCCGGACTGAGCCCGTGCCGTGCCGTGCCCGAGCTCCGTGCCCGGTAGGTGGCGAGCTCTCGCCATTCCTGGCTGAACGGGTGAACAGTTTGTGGGGAAGTGAAGTGAGGAAAATCTCTGCAGAGTCAATGCTGACATTTTGTGCCATTGTGCTTTAAATACGTTTTCCTTCATCCTGGCTGGGTCATGATGTAATTTACAGATTTACAGATTTTTTTAATTTTTTTTTTTTAATCCTCTTTTCCTGAACTCATGGGTTTCACTGCTGGAAAGGTTCCAAACTCATAAATCACTCTACTAAACAAAATTTTCTCTTTTCTCTGTTTCTCTTAGTTTTTAGTCATTCACCTGAGTAAGGAAGTAGAGAGGTTTGGATGTTAATTTAATTGGGTTTTTTTTTCCCACCCTCTTCACCATTTCCTACATTCTTGTTCTAAAGTTATTTCTTGAACAGTGAATTTATATACATATTTTTAAAAATAACTTTGTTTCTATAATTAGAGATTATAGGACAGATGGATTCAGGGAAGACTTTCAACATCAGTGACATTTCTGCAATGTAAATTACTTTTTCATTAAAGTCCTGTCTATGTTGAAGTTTAATGTTTTAATCCCAAACTCAGAGGCATTTATTTAAATACATAGAATTTTCCCTTGTTTCCTCACAGTTCCTTTATCTCTCAAATGGAATACAGTATTTCTGGCTCATAAGTACTATTAGTTATATAGGAGTTAATGTCCTAGTCAAGTGGAATAGCATTTTGTGAAAAAGGTTCTCATCTCATATTGTGGTAGATTAATAAATTGGGATTAAACTGTTTCATAGAAAAGCACACAAACAAGCAAAAAATTCAAGGTAATGATTTCAAAATGTTAGTAGTTGCTGAACAAGTCTTGTATGTTCCTTTATCTTGTTTTTTGTACATGTGGTTCATGTGTCTATCATATAAATTGCTTTTTTTCTTTTCTTTTAACAAAAACCCAAGAAAGCACCTCTGTGTACTCTGGATCAGTAGATGGCAGCTTGTATTTAATGAAGAACCAAAAGGAGAAACTGAGGATGACGATGCCAATGACACTTTCATTTTGTTACATGGCATTACTCTGGATGAGAGAACCAATTACACTGTCCGAGCTCTTAAGGTATGAGTAGTCTCTAGTGAAGAATTGTTGCTTTTATAAGTAATGATAATTTTTTCAAAAATAGCTCTGTACTATTGCCCTCATATGAATTTGCTCAGTAATAATGAGGAATTCTTTATATTTAGTTGTCTTTTCCTTTCCTCATAACCATTTGTGCAGCTGCTGTTGGAGGACATTCTCTGTTGATTGCAATGAATTTCAAAGACCTGTAAGAAATAAGTTTTTGAAGTTAGAGAAGTTTTTTATCCTTCTCCTTCAGAAATTCTTAAACTTGCTGGAGGTGTGTATGGCTACACTTCTGTGATATTTGCTGTTGTCAGCATGTCAGAATTAAATGAGTAAACATTCTCCAGGACTTACATCAGTGTCATCATGCAAACAATACCAGCAGTATACAGTGATCTGAAATGCAGCAAAGTAACTTCATGCAGTGGAGTTGAAATTAATATAAGAAGATCATTTTGTCTTCATATCTTTGTATCTGTAATTATCAGAGTTGAGAATAATACCTTTTAATATGGTAGAAATAAATTGTTCTAATAATAGGGTTTGATGTTAAATGGAGACTGTCAGGCTACTGCTGACAATGCAGCTGCCTTCTCTCCCCTACAACAAGGCCAAGAACACTTTCCTTATGGACTTTACTTCAGGAATGAAAAATAATTCATCAACTCTTTTGTTGGCAATAAATATTTTAAATCAGGCTGAAATAAGTTCAGAATTCCTAGATTTTCCTTGGAAAACCTTTCGTTTTCTGATACCCTTCCTTAACAACTGTTTAAATACTGGGTATTTCTAAACAGTTGATGAAAAAATATTACTTGGCCAAAATGTAAGGAGTAGAAATACGCAAGTAAATACATTGGCAAACCAAATTGAAAGCTCAGACAAAATAAGTGAAAAACTGATTTAAAATTCAGTGCTTTAATTTTTATTTTTCAAATATGTAACCTGTGAGTTTAAAGGCAAGGCAGTGGGTACACTGACCCCACCTGTGCTGCTTACAGCTGGTGTAGCTGCTGAAAGTGTGATGAATGCAAGGGGCTTTTTCCCCCAGAGCCTGATGTTCCCTGGTAGCCTCTCTCCTCTGGTGTTCCAGGTTCCACCTGCACTTCTCTAGCTTTGTACAACCTTTCCAAGAAGGATGGATATTCAAGGATCTTTTTTGAAAGTACTTTCCAAAATGGGAGTTGTTTATCTTGAGGTACAGTAGTTACTACTAGATAATCAATTGCTGTGCAAAACAGTTTAACAGTTTGATTTTACTTTAGGGGTGGCTGTTGCCTTCATTGATCAGAATTGCACAAACCACTGCATATTTGCATAACTGGATATGCTACTGCATAAAAGGTGCTTGTAAAATTTTTGTTAAAATGCTATAATATTCAGAATTCAAACTAATACCCTGCAATACAAAAGTATTTATGGAGTAGATTAAGAAATAGTAGAACTCAAAAGTAGTGCTCAATTACAAGATTTTTACTGGCTACATTCTTTCTTAGGAAATTCTGTACAAGTCAGAACTACCATAACATACTCTGTAGTTTTGTGAATGATTAGCAAATAAATAATCTAAAACCTGTCTGATAATGTTTGTATACGGCAAAAATCCAGTTAATAAATTACAATTTCTGGGACAGAGCAACTGGTTCATACTAAAGAATTATTAGTTACCCCCCATTCTCTTTGGAGAGAAAAATTAGTAATTAAATATATATACTTTGGTTATTGTATCTTGGAAACTGTCTCTGGAAGCATTGTTGGCTCATACCAGGCAAAGACATCTTCACATGTTTCTGTCTTAGTACAATGGTGTGGTTGGAAGAAAACCCAACCAAACAACAGCTGTTGAAGTCAGCTGTCAAGAGGGAAGATAGATACTTTTGTTTGCATATGAATGGTAAGTTATTGTATTTGGCACTTTAAAAATTGGAGACTGCAAAAAAGATCCTGGAAAAAGAACCTGGAGACTATCCTTTGGACTAATATCTTTAAGAGATGATCGCACTTAAATGGATTTAGAGAAAACATGAAAGCAGTAAAAAGGTTGGAAAAAGATTTTAAAAAATCAAGTAGCAAATAAAGCACAGGCATAATCTAAAACTAATAATTGGAAATTGAAATAAGATTATTTGAATGAGAAGATGTAATTAGATACAATTTATGTGTGTAAGACTGTGTAAATCACAATGATTCAGTAACTTTAAATGCACTGAACATATGAACTGGATTAAGTACAGAAAGTGAAGTTTAAAAGAATGTTATTTGTATTGCAAAGTTTTACCATGATATGATAGTTATATAAGATTGTAATTATGTTATCATGCTTCCCTCCCTACCCTTAAGGTCTTGTCCTTTCAACAAGTTTGATGAAGAAGTAGAAAGAATTTTAAATTGCATGAACTACCATAAAATATTGTTTTCTGACTTCTGAATATTTAAGTTTAAAAAATCAGACAATGTTCACATTTTTGCATGCATTAAGATACAAAATAACGACAGACTGAAGATGAAAACTATGCAGAGAAAGCATTAAGTATTCAGCATTACCTTTTAAGTCTTTGTAGGCAAATTGTTTTATTTAAACCAGATGAATTAGAGTTCTGTTTAAAGTTCTGCCTTGTTTTTTTCCTCAGTTTGGTTTTCTCTGTACCCTGAAGTCAGCTGACTACCACTCCTCCCTTGTGATACATGCTTAGGCACTACGGTCGGGCAATCTGCCAGCTTTTAAAGGATTTACAACACCAAAAATATACTCCTCCTTGCTACTTGACACACTTAGCAGAAAAACACTACAATTACCTCCTCTGACAGGAACATTTTGGTTTAAAAATAACACTTTCAACAGCATTCTACTCAAGTCTGTGCTACACATTAAATCCTTTTCCACTGGGAATAGTCTTACAATGTTCCATATGATATATATTATTCATCTAAATAATAAATAGTTGGGTTTTGGGAAAAGTTTCAAGATGCTAGACTTTTGAGATTCTGAGAAATAGTGCCTTTCAAATGAGGTTATACCTAGTTGTGCTGGCAAGACTAAACTTATAATCAGTTTGTGGCATTACTGTGGCTTTAACAAATGCATCACTTCCTTCTAGCATGATGAGGACCTAGGATTTTTTTCATACTTGGGCCTTATTAATGTATGTTGCTGCTGTAATTAAAAGAGCATGGACTGTGTACTGCATCTGCCAGTCAAGTTTTCAAGCACCTCCCTGATGGAACATAGTGCCTCAGGTGTTTTGGCCATCTGTCTGTTAAATGAAAGGTTTGGAGGAACAGTAGACAAAAGAAATTGTTCTGAAGTGCTATTCCAAATCTGGACTTCTGGATTTAGTGTTAAAACTTGCATCATCAGCACATTCTATTCACA
The DNA here is from genome assembly GCF_036417665.1 of Passer domesticus. Taxonomy (NCBI): domain Eukaryota; kingdom Metazoa; phylum Chordata; class Aves; order Passeriformes; family Passeridae; genus Passer; species Passer domesticus. The sequence goes on along the minus strand of NC_087476.1, from coordinate 15,726,187 downwards.
AGAGCGTATTTGTGCTGTATTTTTAGAGTGTAAAAAACCAACTTTTAACCTGAGAGGAAAGAGCATTCTTTTTTTTCTGGAGACATTAATTTTAAGCTAGAAAAGATACTACTTTTAAACAGTTGCAGTGCTTTGACTTGGTACAGCCAAATTAGTGAAAACTTTTTCTTTTTTTTTAAATGTTTTAGTGGACACTGCTTGTCTCTTGCAGTGTAAGGGTGTAGTTCCAGCATCAGTTTAAGCTGCTCCAAGTTTTTGTTGCTGTGGTCTTGCATAAACATTCCTGTTTTTCTCTTGTCATGGATATTAGCATTCATGTGGTTTATGGTTTACTAGGTGAAAGAAGTAGATCTATAGAAGATAAATTTTGTAAAAGAAAGGTTCACTGGACATTTTAGTGCAGGTTGGTGTGCTTCACTGCTGTCCCTTTCTGCCTCGTGCTGGCAGCAATGTTCCTTCAGCCATCTGAGTCTGTTGGAGTGAAACCCTGAAGAGACTAATTCCCAATCTGATCCTCTGGGAAGTCACACAAGTGCTTTTGTCAGCAGGAAGGAGTGTGCAGCAGGGGACTGAAGGAGGGTGGGATTTCCCATTTCAGAGGCCCAGGCTGGGAAGGTGGTTTGGCTACATCACCACTATGCCACACCCGAAACAAGGTCCTGATTCTGTCCTCTTCCAGCTGCTGCTCTGCTGGCTCAGGCGTTTGCTGCTCTCAGTGTCTTGGTTCCAGCCTTCATATCTGACAGCTAATGGTGTGATTGTGCCTCAACATGTGTCAGCCAAAGCTTATCATCAGCTGAGCCAGTAATGCATCACTGTTGCTGAAAGGGGAAGGTCCTGCTTCCCTTTTTTCTCTACTCCTGCCTGTGTGGTGCATCCCCTTCCCTCTGGCCAGTTTCACTTGTGGGGCCATCTGTGAGCCTCTTCACAGTTTGTTAGATGATGAAAGAAGCCTTGCTGGCAGTAGGGCAACAGGTGGTTTTCTGCTGCTGTTGTGATTTACATTTGGGGAATAGATAAGCAACAGCAGCTCATGGCTGGTTCAGAAGGAGAGAGGTCCTGCTAGCTGTGTTGAGCTTTTAGTTTGGCTCAATCTACTTTGTGAAATCATACCTGAAGCTTATGTTCCTCAGTTAGTGGGTGGCTGAAAGGAGCTAAGGGACAGATGTGCCAGCTGCTCAGCAGGTCAGGTGGGGTGGTGACAACCAGCAGTGGGGGCTGCTTTGGAGAACAGCCTCACAGGAACCCAGTGCACATCTCCACTCAGGGTGGGGAAATGCTGTTTCTGCTGCTTCAGGAAAGCCACTGAAATGATCATTGTACAATTTGATTAGAAAGGACTGTGCACCACCTGTTACTTCTTCACTTAGAAGACTAATAAGCAGAGCTTTAGAACAAAGGCTGTTGGGCAATATGATTTTTCATATTGCTGTTATTTTTCAGGAATCATTGTAAATTATTCTGAGACAGTTTCAGTCATGAAATGCACTTTTTATTTTAATCCTGGGTTTGACTCATTTTTTTCAATTAAACTGAACATTCAGATAAGACTGCTTTAAAAAAAAAGTAGACTGTAACTGTAAACTTTGCAGTAACTAGCTTTTAAACAGAATTTTGGTCAACTTCAGTAGATACATGCTACAAAACATGGAACAAATAGTGATGAGGCACAGAACAGGGAGATATCAGGTAGGCTTGTGAATTGCTGTAGGCGCAAAGGGACATTAAATATTTGTAGACCAAGAATCTATGTAGCAAGATCAGAGAGGTCCTGTACAGATAACACTTACCAGCAGGGGAGAAAATTGTTTTCAGTCCTGATATCAGAGTTTGTAATGTCGACTTATTCAGGTTTAATGTACTCTTTTAACAAAATTGGTTTGGAGAAGAGGATACAGAAAGGTGTTTCTAGCTTAGTCCTATGGGAGACTACCAGTGTGCCTTAGTGTGGAATGGGTGTGTTGCCTTGTGAGGATGTGTGCTTGTTCAGTGCTTGCTTGTCCTATTGTGGGTGTCTGTTAAGGTACCTGATAAGAGGAGATGCCTGATAAGTGGTGTAGTGGTGGCTTTTTATTGGTATCTGTTGTTAAGTCTCATCTTTTACATATATGTGTTTGTGTGTGTGTATTCAAGAAAAATATCAAATAATACTGTCAATCACTTACCAAAAGCAGTTTTTAACAACAAAGATGCATTATTTGTGTGCAAATAAGAATTAAACTGTTTTTATTTATTAGTATACAAAACAATTTCTATTCATCCTTCAGTAATACTGTTTTTGAAAAGTATCATCATAGAAATATAAGTAATGTGGCTTCAGTTCTATGTATCCACTCATCATTCTGTGATTTTTTTCCCTATCACATTACCTGATTCATACTCCTCCAGTAGAAAGTCTGTGTTTTAAAAGTAAAATTTACTTAAAGCTTTAGAATTTTGAAATAAAAAATTCATGCCATTCAAAGGAGGCTTAAAGTAGTTCAAGAAATGCAGTACTTGAAGAATGTGCAGAACAAACTCCATGTAAGCTTGCTGATTGTATGCTTACTGCCATAATGTTATCATTTGTCAGTCACATCTGGGCTTGAACTTAAAAGCCTGTTAAATGATTGAACTGGTTTTTATTCTGTGAGCATTTCCAGTGTGTAACTTCAGGTTGAATTGCTTAGGTATCATAATACTGATGTTATTTCAAATCAGAAGTTGATTAATATATCAATTTTATAATAAACATATGAATTGGTTATCTTATATATTATTTTGATTTGGTCTTTATTTTTCTAAATGCAGGTTTGTTGTTGAAGGGCACATTCCATATATGAATGTTTTCCAGGATTTTCCGGAGAAAATGAAGTTATGTGGACTTGATCTTAAGATCTTTTGTGTAGAGGTAATTTTTTTTTTAGACAAAAAGTTTAAAAAAAACCCAACCAAAACTTAGTCATTTAGTGGTATTTTAATTATTTTGGTCACTGTACTAATAAATTTATTAAATCTATTGTTATGTAATATGGTTCATGTTTCACAGTATTGGAGCCTGGCAGAAACTAGTGCACTCTGTGACTTGGAGTGCTTTAATCTTTAACCAGTGTTATTAAACTGATTACTTAAGTTAAAATGAAATCAATAAGTACTTGTGGAGAAAAGGGTATTCAGAACTGCTCTCAAAACACTCAGAAATAGGGTTTAGCTTCAATTATAAGGGCCGTATATTATCCCTTTTGGTGCTTATTTGAAATATCTCTTGAATTTTTTTGTAATTCCATATTCTTTTAATAAAATATGGTTTAGATGCTATCCCTTGTTCTGTTCCTTGCTGTACTGATTGAAATATATCAAACCTAAAATCTACATGAGGAAGTACAGCTCTTCTAGGAACTGAATAGTAATGGACAGTCTTGAGTGAAATTTAATTTCCCTTATTTAAGAGTCTTATGTATTGTGGTAACAATTGCCCAATGACGTTTCTGTTGCACATAAAAACGTATTACGGATTTTTGAAGTGTGCAAATAAAATCTTAGCTTTTAAGAGCAGAAAGCAGCAATTCTGCCAAGCCCTCACTGATGATGTTGCAAGTAACATTACCATTCTCCAATATGTAGCTTATATTCAGCAGGTCATGAGTTGTTCAGGAGTTGTGCCTTCAAGAAGTTTTAGCATTTATATTATTTTTGGTTTTATGTTACTGCTTTCCTGTCTGGATAAATGAAAATTATGACCTCAACTTCTAAAAAGCAGGAGATAAATTTAATATAAAACCTCTTGATTTCTTTATCTTAGATATTTCCTTAACAGAAAAGATGTTAGGTTGAAATATGAGTATAAACTTGGTTTTAAGTCTTTGTCCTTCTTTGCCTCCATCTTCTGTATGAGTTTTTGTTTTATGAATTGCAACTCTAAAACTTGTACCATACTTGAAAGTGGAAGAACTGGTTTACCGAGAGGAGATGAGTTTCCTTTGGAGGATCCTGCTGTTTCCTTTTGGGATAGGGCTGCTCCCTTCACTTCCAAAGCATAGGTAGATATTCCCACTAACCAAGTCATCTCTTAACTGTGTTTTCACTGAGATATATAGGTACAGTTCTGTAAGTTTACTGTGGCTTCCTCTTTTTAGAAATATCTGCTCCTTACTCTACCTTCAGTGTTACTTTAGTAAGGCATCCTCAGTTGTATTTAGTTTTAATCATTTTTCACTACATCATGAGGCTGATAATTGCAAAATCCTTACTAGCTCTTTCCTATGTCTCATGTTTCTCGCTGCAGCACTGAGGTTACCAATGTCTTACTGGGTCTAGTTTTGGCATCTGAGTTTTGAGAAATTCAAGAGATGAGGTTATTGTCCTGGAGCAGGAAATGAGATTGTGTAATACTCCATTCTGAAGATATAGCTTACATTCTTTTCTGCTTTGCTCTGTATAGAATATTTTGTAGACAGTTATCTAAAAAACCTTTATAATATTATGTCTGTTATAACCAGGCATGTAAGTTGCTCTTATGCCATTATTTGTTGTACTCAAGTCTGGTGAATATAAGCTGCAAAATATTGATAACTGACAGGACTATTCCATATGTCTCCTTTTTAATTTTGAACAGATTTTAGTGCATTTAATTGTGTCCTGTGCATCCCAAATTTGAATCAAGAAGTAATTTTGTTACAGTAACTTGAAGGATGTGAAATCATACTAAATATCACTTTATCAGTTAAGTGCAGATGAAGCCTAACTTGATGATGCTCATCTTAGATATAAATATTCTCAGTGGCTTAAAGACGTTTTAGTAACAATTTCCCACATGCCCAAAATATGCTGAATTTGTTCAAGGTTGAAGTTGTTACAGGTGTTAGGAACGTAAATGCAACAGTATTACAAAACGAGTCATCTACTTTCTGTGTAGTGACATGTGTGTGTATACATGCACCAAGGAGTTTTTATGACTTGTCACTTAGTAGTAGTTTTCCATGTGCAAGGAATGGGACTAGTTTCAGGCTTCTCATCTGTGATAAATTTCTGTGTTGTGTAATTTAGGAATGGAGTCTGTATCACTGACAGTTTTTCCCTGTGTTGTGCACTATTTAGCAGTGAGAGGTGATTGCAGTGTCTGCTGTACAAGGGGAGGTGAGAGCTGGGGGTTTATCACTGAGGAGGGAAGGCTGGGATGATGGCAGTAATGTGTATAAATGTCTGTCATGGAGGAGTGAGGATGGCATTGGTCTTTCTTCTTAGTGTGTGCAGTGAAAGGACAGCAGACAACTGAAATACAGGGCACAAACTGAAAAACAGGAAATTCCATTTGAATATTAAACTTTTTCACTGTGTAAGGGTGATTGAGTGCTGGAACAGGCAGCCCTGGGACACTGTGGAGTCCCTATCTTCAGAAGTGCACAAAATGTGATGGGACACAGTCCTGAGCAGCTTGCTGCAGTTGATCCTGCCTCAGCAGTGGTGTTGGACTCCATGTATGATCTCCAGAGGTCCCTTCCACCCTCAAGTATGCTTTGTATTTGTTTCACCTTTTCAGTAGAGGTGGCAGGCCCTTCATATTTGGTAGTGGAACAGCTAACAAAAGGGCATAATTCTTTGTTCTGCTAAAACTGAACTTTATTTAAAATACCTGCCACAAAGGTATGGTTGTATCTGAACACTTCTGTCCAGAGGTCTGGGAGCTCTGGGCATGACTGTGTCATTAAGAGAAGAGGAGAGGAGCCTCCAGCTCTCTGTATTATCTTTATCATGATGTATAACTGTTGGACAGGTGTCAGGGCCTAGCTGGAGATAAGTACTACTCAAAAGTATTTTCTGAAGGATAAAAGTACTTTATAGAAGATCTTTAAGAAAAACAAGTTGTTTATCTTCCATATGTATTTATCTTTCCATTGCTCCAAGTCAGTTTTCTAAGCTTTTACTTAATTAGTCATCTTATCTATCCCTTCCTCTATTAAATCATGTGTATATTAGAAATTAGCCCTTGGAAAATAGGTTTTACCTAAAGGTACAATGAAAGGGTTAACAGGGCAAACAGCAGCAGCAAGATGCTCCTGTTTTGTTCAGAAGTTCTAACTTCCCAGTACAAGGAAGGAAGAGCAAAATTTCCTTTTTCTAAAACAAGTATTCTTATTCCATTTGATTAAAATATTTTTGTATGTATGAAGGAAGAATAAAATATATAAGTTTTTGATTTTGTTCTGTGCAGGAGGTCAAGGGGTTTTTTTCTTGTATTTGCAATTGTTTAACTACAGTAGATCTCTGCTCATCCTATGGCTTGTGCCAGTAGCCAAGACATCTTTGATAAGTGCATCTTTTCTCCTTTAGGTGGAAGTCACCTTTGTTCTCTTTTTAATGCACATAGGATATCTAGGATTTTAGGATATTTCTTTTAAAACCCATTAGTATAGGAGTTAAAATGTATTTGTAAAGTATTAGTAGTATATATAAAGTTCAATGGATAATTTGTTTTCAGCTTGTATTATTTTATTGATGTAATCTGTCCTCCAGCTGCACACAAATTTCCTCTTTTATTTCTGCATGAAGTAGGAATATATCTTTAAAACACACATCCTCCACTTTCCTTTTAGGGATTTATCTTCATCCTTATACAAAATTGGTTAAACCATCCCTTTTGCCTTGAACTATCAACAAATTGTCTTTGCCTTAGGTCTGTCTTGCCATGCATTTTTGTCTTGGGACTGTATACCCAATTATCTTTCAAGTATTTTTTTCTTGGGCTTAACAGTTGATTGTGCTTTGCTGCCTCAAATTTACCTTTAGCTTTCACTACTTTTCTAAAACACACTATTTTTCTGTGTATTTTACCTTTAACACACTGTAAGTGGATTTTTTTTAATGTCCAGAAGTAATGCTTCGTTTTGATTCTCACATTCTTCATGCACACACAAATTTTAATATATGCGTATATATAGGTAAGCAGGTCACTCCCATGGATGTTGGGCAACATGATTTACTGAAGTACTGAAGATAACAACCACGTCACTTTGGAGTATGTGCTGTGTGCAACAGGATAGGTGTAGTCTCATAAGCATCTTTCAGATCCTGTTGTGCTAAAGAGCTTTGGAAGTGATTGTCTCTGGATGCACAAGTATCTGGACTTGGCAAGGAGCATGATGTGTGACCTCAGACAAGTTCCCTTCTCTCAATCTCTTCTCCAAATTTAAAAGAAGAATTTAGGAAGAAATGTGTTAAGAATCTCTTTTTTTTCCCCAGGGATGGGGGGGGCCTGGAGAAAGTTGAGCTTGGTGGGTTAGTTGAATTCTGTTCAGACCTGTCTACCAACTTGTCCCTGAAGACAAAAGGAATGGGTATTTCCTGAATTGTCCTTGCTACTTCTTCTTCTGCCCTGGGGTGTGGTCATGAAGTGGCTTCTCTCTGTAAGCCTTTCTCCATTCCCCCTCCCCCTTCCCTTTCTCTTAGGTGGAAGTAGCTGCACAATTCTAAATCCACATGTTTTACAAGGCCACTGAATGTTTCAGTGTTGATGGTGTTGTTGAAACACCTTACTGCCTAGGAATCTGTATCTTAAAAAATACTTCCTTTTTTGTTCTGTAATTCAATTCCATCCTCTCTTTTTTCATGATTTTTGTTTGGTTTGTTTATCATCCACAATATTGCTGCCAATAACAAGGAATGTACTTAAAAAGATCTGCCCTTACCCGCATGATAAAATTGCCATCTATACAGCTTTTTTATTGTCTTTGTATAGCTTTTTTTGGTTTCTTTTTTACACATCCAACTTCCAAGTTACATTAACAGAAGCACTGTTCAGTTTGAATTCTGCTCTAATTTGCCTATTTCTGTCCCTGGATGTCTTGATTCTTAAATTTCTCCTAGTGTTACTCCTCAGAATTTTCCGTGATACAGAAACACTTTCCAAACTTCCAGCTGAGAATGATGTTAGCATTCTTCTTTACCTTTGTCTATGGAAAATTTTTGAATGCATCCTGCTAAAGCAGCAGCAATATACTCTGCTGGTCATAAATCACTGTGGTGGGCAAGAGAGGTGAATCATGAAACTCAAAATCACGTCATGATTTTTTCCCTTTTATCCAGCCTAACTGGAAAGCTTCTTGTTCTTACCTTCTTGCTGATACCTTGTTTCTTTCAGGTTTAATGGTTTATCATTCTACGTTAAAATTAGGTTTCTTTCTGTCTTGGGTTAGGCCGTAGCTCTGGGCAGCTCAGTTGTGTTCAGTTGAATAAGGACTTCTAATTAATGCTCCATTATGAATTGATGTTGGCTTTGGTGGAAAATTGAACAGTTTGAAAACAAGTGTTTGCTACTCTATAATTCATCCAAAGCTTTCCTTTCCCTAATGGTGACCTGTGATGGGTGTTGAAGTAGATGCTATAATGTATTTATAAAGTAGACTGGAAATTTTCAGCTCCTTTGAGAATATGCCAGTTGAGCATGAAGTGTTTTATAGTGTATGATGCTTTGGCTTTATTTTATTTGTGTTGGAGGAGTACATACCTTGCTCTTATGCATTTACACACGCACACACCTTCCCTAGCTTGGATTAGTAAATTTCTCTCCTCTTTTATTTAGGAGTGAAAGGTTTCCCTGAAAAATTGAGAGGTGATCATTCTTCTCTATTCTGCCTGGAAACTTTCAAACTCTTTCATTTCTTCTTTTACAGTATTCTATAGTTTGTATTTTCTTTTTCTTCTTCTCTTCAATTCTTTTAAATGTTGCTTGGTTTTATTCTTGGCAGCACTTTGGTATCTGTATTTCTCTAGCACTAATCCTTCTGTCACCCATCTCTCTGTGTCAGCTTCAATCTCACTTCTGTTGATGATATGAGAGATCTGATTTCTGAGATGAATTTGCCAGGCTGCTCCTTTGCTAGCAAATCAAGCATGCTTCTGTTTTGCTGCTTTGTTCTTCATGATGCTCTTTCCTGCAGAGCAGCTCTTGAGTTTTGATTAAAGTATGAGTTACATTTCTTCCAGTGAGACTTAGTGGTAATTTTTATTTGGTTCCCCTTTAACTTTACTGTGAAAAAGGAAAAAGGTTTTTCAGATCAGCTTCTTATGGGAGCTGGATCTTCAGTCCACTCTCTCCTCTCCTCTCCTGACCTTACAAAGGTTGCTTGACTGACAGGATATTTTTAGCTTCTGTTTTTCCCATTGCCATAGTATTAATTTGTTCAGGATCCATGCCAAGCTAATCATTCTTCAGTTCCTGAATCTCCCCTTTTACATTTTTTTAAATACTGCATATTAAAGTGGAGAGCCCTTTGATGTTTAGAATTTCTTAAGATTATTTAAAAAACAACATTTGTGTTTCAGAGAACTCCTCAGTTATTTCCTTGAAGCTTCTTGTGTGTAAATTATCTGGGCCTCTCCTTTGTAAAATACTCCATTTTATCAGATAGTGGTTTGCTTTTCTGCAGACATAATTTTTCTCTTCCTTACATGTGATTTTAATGCAATGGATTCATATTCTTTTTCCAGCTATAGCACAGTCTTGCTTTTCATCCTATTTCATTACTTACCTGTTTACCTGTGGCATTGAAATTCAGGATTTTTGGGTTGTTTGGGTTTTAGGTTTCTCTGCTGCTTACAGCTTAAGGCACCTCTATATTGTGTTTCATTGCAGAATATCTGCAGTTTCTCGTCTCTTTTTTTTTTTATTCATCTAGGAGATTGAGTGCTGCAGTCAAATGCCCCCCCATGCTTCAAAAGGGGGATTTTTTTTGGGTGGTTTTCCCTTTATCCAATTATCCCACAATAAAAAGAGGAATATGGCAGATCTGTCTTGGAGTGTAGTGACCTACCAGGACTGTGTTTGGAAAGGTCTACTTGTGATCAAGTTTTAAACTCTGGACTTGTATCCTTCTGCAGTATTACCCAGTGTGGGACTTGTCTTCTACATTATAAATGACATGTAATGTTAATCATTTATGTTACCATATGATTATATGTTCCAGAGTTTTACTGTTGCAGATGGGTTAAAGATATGGAACCTCACATTTTATATTCTTTCTCTCATTCTCTTCATTACAGGCAATATTACAATCAGAATATGGTTGTTAATACTTGTACCATATAAACACTTAGTGCCTTGTGACTGTCCAACAACACAGCAGCTCAGTAAAACTGCTTTGAATTACATGGGGATGTGCCACAAAAATGTATATGAATCAATTGAGCTTTGTTCAAGCATAGTAAAAGCCATTTTGTTTTGTAAATTTAGCTGAAAAGTTTAAGTAATTTAAGACGCCTCCTGATTTTGATTTCCCTGTGAATGTTGGGGGCAGAAGAACTGTCAGGTAGCCTGGAGGAAAACATAAAAATTGAGGGTTTCTCATGGATTAAGGAAAGACAGTTGCTCTGTGATTTGACATGTACAGCCAAAAGCAGGAATTGGTTAGTCCTTAGCTTTCAAGCATAATGGCTCAATTTTAGAAAGAATTTGGCATTCGATCCCCAGTAATTCCCAATAATTTCTACCAGTTTGTTGCAAAGTGTGAGGGGGTTCTTGTAAAATATGCTGCTAGGATTGCTTGAATAATTCATCTGTCTTCTGACCAGAAAGTAGCATCAGTATTATGGGTTTATTGAAAACTAATTCTTTGAATTCACAGTACCTAATAACACAAGGAAACTAGCACTCCTGTATCTAAGTGTATTGCTTGGCTTATTCACATTGGAAACACTTGTTTGCATTTTGGTTTAGATACCTTGAGCTGCTTTTGTTTTGTTTCCTGCAATCAGAAGCATATCACAGATATTTTACTGTGTTTGAAGTGTATAAACTTTAGATAGGATCTTCCCTGGGAAGCTTTGAAAAGTAACTGCTCTCTCACTTACTGAGAGTGTTTTCATTAGGTCACTTAAGTGTAGATAGCAAGGAAGGGTAGTGATTAGCAGAGGGACTGTTATTAGAGTACTGATACTTCTCACTTCTTGCCTACACTCAGCTTTTCTGGAGGTCTGTGCAAGCTTGCAAAGCTTGAAAACAAAGCCTAAGGACTTCTTCATCATTCTTTTCAAACTGAAAGAATTAATAATCTTATCACATAGTAAAAGATCACTGGTGACCCTCATTGCACCACAGGGAAGAACAAGTTCTGTCCTTCAGCCATGAAGTGCTCAGGGAAAAGCAGAGCAGGTGGTGCCACTTAGGAATGTCTGTAGAGTGTTCTGCTCATAGGTCCTGGCATAAATTTATATGAAACTGTAATATTGACCACTGAAGATCCTTGGAAATCTCACTATGACTGTTTTTAGCATCACTAAAAGTATAGGTACTTGTCTTGCTCTTCAGTCCAATGTGTTCCTTCAGTTTTCTCCTGTAATTCCTTGATTTGTATCCTCAATTGGATGGAATGTGCCTGAGTGCTTTCATACAGCAAATGATAGTTCATTCTTTGTGAATGTTTTATATCAAAGATGCTATTTATGGTACTGTAATTTCATCAACTTAAAAGCAAAGGATTAGAATTTGCTTCATTACTGAGTTTGAGTGTGTGAGTAGAAGTTCATAAACCTGAGAGTATTTCTTAAGTGCTGGTGTTTCTTCAGTTGTGGGTGTGGATTTAGTCTCCTAATTATAGTACTCTTCTAGGAGGGACAGTGAAGTGAATCACTGTTCTAAGGCTTTGTGTTTCTTGTGCCACTGTCTAAGGAGTGAAATTCATTGTATGCTTTTGTATTGTGAATATTGTGTGAGGTCATTGTACTGAAATTGTTATTGTGGAAATTATTTACAATGTTTGGTGACTGTTTTAGTGTTGCTAATTTGGTAGATGATAACAATGCTATGCTAGTAACATGTTAAATAATTTTCTAGTCTGAAGATTTTTTTTAAATAAAATGGTCTGATGACCATTTTTGATGAATAAACCATGTAGGAAAAAGTAAAATGCATATTGCTGATACATGCAAAGATTACTTACACAGGTAGAAGGAATTTTTAAAGAAGAATGATAATTTTAAAAAAATCCAGTGTAAACAAATGTATACCTGCAATTTCCTTAATATTCATCATTCTATTCAGTCTTTGTTTTTTCACTTTTCCTCACTTTTTTCATTAATAAAATTCTGAATTCTATGTGAGCAGTTTGGAATAAGTCAAAGATTCCCCTTGTTGCATCTACTGAGATTATAATCTTGGACCTTCATAGAATACAGATGGAGAAATACTGCTTGAAATTTCTCAGACATCATTCTTGTCCAACAGCTAACGTGAATATCTTTATTCTAGGTGGAAAAAATAGTATTAAGTAAAGAAAAATTGGTTTGCAGTGTTCTCTGAAAGCTGGTGTTACCAATGCTGCTATGTTCAGGTACCAGCCTTAGTTTAAATACCTGTGTGATCTTGATGATACAGGTTTCTGTAATCTCTTTATGATGCAGTTTTTGAACACGCAGTTGTTTTAGACCAGCTACATTAGAGTTATTTTCTAATAACTCCTGACATCTAATGAAGAATGGAGATTAAAAAAAAAATTATGTTAATGTATGAATCCATAATGTACTGTATCTTAAATACTATATGGAGTTTTGATTGGATGTTCTTGCTTTTCTTACCCTTCCTTTTGTTGCAGAAGAACTGAGAGGTACAGAGAGTCGCAACAAGGATTATCAAACAGGGACAATTTTCTTACGAGAAACAATATTATCTACTTATCTTTCAACTTAAAGAAGAGGTGACTAAGAGGAAGATGTGGTGATAGTTTGTAGAACATGTTGAGGAAGCAGTTGTTCAATGTCTCTTCCAATTCAAGAACTGGGAGGTGTCAGCAGAGGTTGCTGGTTTACAGGTTCAGAATCAAACAGCAGGAGATGTGGCTTTATATGTTTTGTGGGTAACTAGTGAAACTCCTTGCCTTAAATGATGCTCTGGGTGTTAAAAGGGCCAGGTGCTGACTGTACAAATGTCATGGAGGAATAGAGATCTGGAACAAAAGAATAGCGAGATCTCACTGCTGAGTCAGCCACAAAAGTTATAAAGCTGGACAGATGTTTGGTAGTGTTGTGGCTTGCTTGGTTCTTAAATTCCTCCCTGCACATTTTGCTTGCTCGCTTCTGGGTGCAAGGCTAAATAGATTATTTTGATTGATGTGGTACAGTCACTTTTTTTTTTGTTCTGGGGTTTCAGTTAGGCTTTCAGTTTGTGGGTTTTGTGTTCTGGGGAGACTTTTTTAAAGATCGTAAAACTTCATTTTTCATTAACTAGTTATCTTAGAACAACTCTTTTAAAGTCATAGTTCAAGCCTTTCAGTTAAGTTAACTAAGTATGGTCTGATAAAGTTTCACATTTAGAGATCTCAGAGTGTTTGTTATTCAACTTGAAAAATGTTGAGGAATGATTAAATGGTAAAAGTATACAAAATCATTGCATAAAAGGGGTATGTCTAGCCTACACCAAAGAATTCTAAGCAAATTGCTTAAGCAAAACTTTGCTATTTGAAAAATAGCTTGTATTTTTCTAGTGACCTTTTGGTTTGTTTTGATGGAGGAACTATAAAAGGAATCGACTGTCTAATAACTCACAATGTAAAATTCCTTACTGTTGAGTAGTAGTGATAATCCCAATGCCAGGAGGAAGCAGGAACACTTGCAAGAAGCCTGGCCTAGAAGTGTGGCAAGAAGAGAAACATGAAAAGCCATGTAAGAATAAATGAATTCTAGGTCATGGGGGAGCCATCCTGGGCTGACAGGGACCACAGCTTCAGGGGTTCTGCACTTCACCCTTAATATTTCTGAACAGTCTTCAGTTCTGTGCAGTCTTCTTTTGGCCCTGACAGCAAGTACAGGTCTTGATTTGTGAACAGGTTAAGTTAATACTCTTATCTTCATTTCTTTGAATACTGATTAAAATTTTACGATTGAGCATATGAAATTTAGGAATTACTGAAGAGAACATGCATTTAGCTGAGACTGTGTGAGTGCTCTAGGGTGTAGTCATTTCGATTTCATCTCATAGTGTTTCTAAACCGAGATAGCGTCTTAGTTCAGCATGCAGGAAGTAGAGAGCTGCTCTGAATCTTTTCCTTTTCCTCATGTGATATGGAGTTCAAGCCTGCATTAGTACAAGCCATGTGAAACCAACTCAGTTACAGAATATTTGGTCCTTTCTCCTCCTTTGATGCTGGTTGTTCCCCCTGGTCACAAGACTGCTGCTCCTGCTGGGCTGGGCCCTCACGGCTGATGTTGTGCTGCTCTGTCCCAAGGTGGAAAACTGGGACAAAGACACTTGCCTGAGGGACTGGGGTGGGTTTGTGCCACAGTCATGAGGCAACTTGAAGATTTTCCAAATGCTGTAAAACGGTGCCTGTATTTTTTTTTCCACACTGGCTTTTTGAAAGGATTTTGTATCACTTAATAATCTGCTACTGGCTAAAGCCAGTCAAGTCATCACACAGCTCTTAGGAAACTGCTGACACATGAATTGTCTAACACTCTAAGTTTTGGTGGATTGCACATATATATTTTAGTTTGGGTCTGATTCAGACAGAGTAATTCCTGACTGAATCTGTTCATGAACTCATAAATGCAGGTCAAAATATTTGCTGTTTTGTCCTGGAGAGTTTGGACTGGGATGTTAACAGCTTTCTGCTTCCCTGGAAAGCTTATCCATGAGACTGGCTTTTAGACATGTTCCTCTGTTTGCTGAAGTCTTCCTCTCAAAATATGCCAGGTCTAACGTGTAAGAGCCTCTTTTCCTGACTAAAATTTGATTGCCATATGATTTTTTAAATTTCTGTTTTCACTGGTAACTGTTTAAAGAGTTCAAATTCAGACAGAAGCTGGTCATTCTTGCTTATTAAAAAAATCTTTTGAGAGGGATCAAATTCCATCTATACAAATTCTTCCAGTCAGCTACGCTGCACTTGCTTTCCTAAACAAGGAGGGATTCCTGCTTTGGTCTGCTGGTGTCTCTTAAGATTACAAGGTAATCTTGTAATCTTGTAATTTTAAGGTTTTTGGGGTGGGTGTGTATCTGTTGGAGGGGCTTTTTTTCTCTGCCTAACTGTGTATTTTTTTGTGCATTTTAGCAGATGCATGCAGTACTTGTTCAGGATAGAAAGTAGTGCAGAATGAAAAGAAGCAAGGGTGAGGCTTTTATTTGAAAGAAAAAAGCTGAGGAGGAAGTTCACTGCTGAAAGGGTTATTGTAATCAAGTTTATCATGAGAGCTTGCTGTTGTGTAACAGAAACTCTAGCTTGTCCATACCTGTCTCTAAGCATTACTTAATGAAGAAAGAAAACAAACCTACCAAAGTATTTGAAATTCAATAAAATTTGTTTCCAAACTCTTAAATTTCAATGCATTATGACAGTTCAGTTCCTTACTAGAATCCTCTATTTTTAGAAAGACTATATTTTTTCAGAAAAGTGATATTTGACAGAGTTTGCTTGTGAACATGAGCAAGGTAACGCTCAAACACATGTCTCTCGTGGTTTAATAATATTGAAACTCATTTATTCCAAAACCACTTTAACCAGGAATCATGTAATGAAAAATATGTCTTCCTCTGAAAGTAGCCCATTAAAAAGCTTGTTAGGCAGCCAAATTTTTTTTTCCCCTAGTAAAGGAGTACCTCTGTATTGGATGTTCAGTTGGCTTTTTTTCTTTGCATGTAAGTTGCTGGCTCATCCTCATGCTATCTTGAATTCTTCAGTAAAGACTGCCTGGATCAGTTTAATGCAGTCTAATACCCTAGCACCTATTTTTTTTCCTCTCAAAAAGGCATAAGCTTTGTTTATTCAGTCATTTTCTAAAATTAATATTTTTGCTATATAAAGGCCCTTCTCACTTGCTCCACAGCAATGACCAGGAGTAGTTTGGGATTTTAGGATGTAGTATTTGTTGCAGCTGAAACAGTTATTAAAAGGAGAGATTATGATCTCTTATGAAGTGAGAGCTTGCCAATGTGACTTCTATGATTTCCAAATGGTATCTTCTTTTTTCTTCCCTTCTGCCCATTTCTTACCTGACAGATAACTTGGGCAACCTGTCTGCCTGTCTTTCAGGTGGACAAATTGATTTCCTTTTATTTCTTCCTTCTGCTTGATAGCAGGCTTGTAGAGGAGCAGCTTTACTTGTGTGCTTAGTCTCTTTGTTTTTTCTAATGGAAGAAGTTCCACGAGATGCATATTTCTTTGCAGTTACCTAAATGGAGTTATAGCAGTTTCACCTGTCTTCTTCTTGTCATTTGGTTCCCTTTTAATAATTCCAGGCACACCCTCTCGCTGTTACATCACCATCTGTATGTGATTCATGGATATCAGGGTTTGGAGAAATCTATCCATTCATTTAAATGCTGTCCACTCATTTTAAATACTAATTTGGGTGTAAATGTCACAGTTAATACAGTCCATGTAAAAATGAGTGCACTGAGTCAGACGTGGGGCTCCTGGAGTCTGTTCTTCTGTTTCAGGTGTGACTGAGGAAAGCAGGCAGGAGCAGGCTGCAGGGGCTCTTCCCCACACACTTTCACACTCACCAGCAAATCACAAGCCTGGGGTGTTTCTGTACAGCAGTGGTGACATGCTGACAATGCCATGGTTTGGGTTGAAAGAGACCTTTAAAGAGTCTCTTCAAACATTGCCTTTTCTGTATAACTTTTGCTTTGGCAAAGAAGGCTTTCTTGAAAAGACTGCACAGAATCTAACCATGTTACAAAGGTAACCACATTAGTTGTTTTTTTTTCCGGCTAGGTTAAATGGCAAAAAATAGTTTCAGTATTTCCTATTTTTTCAAAGTTTGTATTCATCATAATACACAGTGTTAAAGTACCATTAATTTGTGTTTGATGGCTATTACATTAGTTTGTGGCTTTTTCAGGTGTGATGGTGGTTGTGCCTGAGAGGTAGATAGAGGTCAGGCAAGGGGGAAAACCAATGTTATTTAAAAATAAATTGGCAGTATTTGTTGGTGTGGGTTTATATGGGAGGTAGCTAGATTAGTCGTACTGTAAGAATGTACAAAAAACATGAAAAAATAATTAGTGACCATGTTAATGATCTAGTATGTAATGATTGGTCCACAAGGTAATTTCATTCAGTTTTAAACACTAATTTGGGTGTAAATTTCACAGTTAATACAGTTATTGTCTCTACTGTCAAGTGTTTTATGCAATCTGCATGCACTGTGGCTGCTGTCATCCCACATCAGACTCATGCTGCAGATGACCAGATATATCTGAACCAGTTGAGCAGCAGAAGCAAAGTAAGGTGAGCCAGGTGCCATAGAGAACTTGACTGCTCTGCTCATGGTTGGTACCTGAGTTTACCTCATGTAAATGTAAAGTCAGCTTAGGTTCCTGGGAATGTGTGTTTCAATCCAGGCAGCATTCAAAGATCTTTACACACACTAGGACAGCCATTTGGTTTATTATTTTTACAATAAATGTCTTTTATTTTATGGGCATACCCTGCTTTATACAAGGTTTGAACCAAAATTCTGGATTGTGCTTCAAAAAAATCCTTCTCCAGCCCTCATAACTTGTTGGTTTCCAGACCTACAAGTTAAATGTCTTTTTTAATCCATTTCCTGGTAAGTTTAGTACCCTCTTTTTCAAACTCAGTCTAAGTTGAATTTGTGATCTTAAAAAGGATGAAGCCTTGCATATCCAACTCTAAAAATTAGAAGATTCCCTGAGATTTACAAAAAGCTGATAATGAAAAAATGAGTCAGACCTTATTAGATTCCAGTATTAAAGGGTTGTTAAAGAAATCCCTTGGGAAAAATGTCCTGTGTGGAATATAAGTAGCACAGAATAGGTAGAACTTCAGAGAATGTGCAGGCAAGGGGTAAAAAGGGTCCCAGGATGGAAATGCACAGGTAGAAGGATGATATGGAAGGGAATTGTGCTGCAAAAAAAAGTACTGAACAGGAAAGAAGGGTGGAAGGGAAAAATATAAAATGAAGATTTTAGAATAAGTGTATAATTACTTATTTTCAGAAATACTAGAACATTATCATTATAACATAAGCTGAGTTGTGAATATGTAAGTAATGGGATATTGTCGTGATATATCTGAACCAGTTGAAGGTGAAGGAAATGGCTTACACAGTTATCCAAGGAGAGAGTCAGTCAGACCACATTGAAAACAAGAAACTATGGAGCCTGCACATTGTTCTAGAAAGCCAGCCAGTGCATACTGTTTTCTGCTTGTTGATCAGCAATATTCTGATATTGTCCAAACAAGTAGGAGAGTCTGCAATCTTGGCTTACTCAAAACAATTACCTGTTACTGTGATCTGATTATCATGCTAATAGTTGGGCTCCTCTGCTCCTGAAAACCAGTTTGTTGTTTTCTAATACAGGTGAAAAATGCCATGTAACTTCGAAAGATAAAGACAACTGATTTAAATAGTTTAATGAATATTTATCATTATGAAAATCTTGTTATAGACACTTTTTCACTGACTCAACAGTGTATATTTTGTTCTCCTGTGCTCAGGGGGCAGGGGAAAGTACTCTCAAGTAGTACTAATCTTCTGTACTGCTTTCTGGAGTGACCTTATTTATCACATGTGGGAATAAGAGGCAAAGATTTTAAAAACAAAGCTTAAGAAAAGGTCTTGGCAACCTCTGTAGCCCATCTGGACAAGTTACAGACTCTGTCAGTGTTGTTGATCAGACTTGAAGGAATCCCAACTTGCGAAACAC
Organism: Passer domesticus; assembly: GCF_036417665.1. NCBI lineage: Eukaryota > Metazoa > Chordata > Aves > Passeriformes > Passeridae > Passer > Passer domesticus. Next base: position 15,707,547 of record NC_087476.1, on the reverse strand, counting down.
CTGAAAAGGCTAGCAGGTGGAATAGCTTTAAAAGGGTTTTTTGTCAGTCTTCCTGGAATTATTAGGTGCCCTTAAGCGTTTGTAACTTGAGTTTTATATGTGGTTTTTATTGTGTTTCCCAGGTTCCCAAAACAAGGTGAAAGCTTAGTAACTCCATGTGGTGATAGACAGGGGAGTTGTCCTAATATACAGCACAGAAATACATTTGAATTTTTTAATTTATGATTGGATAAGTGAAAGTTATACTTGGAGGGTGTGTGGCATATGATATAACACTGTCCTCTGTTGTCCAAGTACTCCTCCCTTGGGGTTTAATCATGGGTTGCTGCAGGCAGAGTTTTTCAACTGAAGGAGGGAGAGGGAGGCCCTGGCTGTGGGTCTTGCTTTCCTAGTGGATGTGCTGGTTGGCTTCCAGGGCAACTTGTTTTATCAGGTTCTTCTTCCTTTTTTTTTTTTTCTTTTTTCTTTTTTCTTTTTTTTTTTTTCTTTTTTACAGAGATACATAGCTGGGTAAAAGGTGGTAATTTACTAATTTTGAGGCTGCTTGTTTACTGCACCTTTCTTTCTCTTAATACTGTCTCAACATTTGCTGTGTTGGTTGTGTGGAATTTGGGAGTTCTTTCTCTTTTTACCCTCCTAGTATGTTTGAAATTTTGCAGAAGAAGGTATTTTCTGTGTGAACTCTCAGCTCTTTCAGAGTTAAACAGAGTATGAACAGGGCATCCAGTGACTGGTGAAAACAGCCAGTGCTTGGTTGCTGCAGAAACCCTTCAGTGTCCTTAGTCCCGACCTTTCCGCCTTCAGCCCTGCGCTGTGTCCCAGGCAGGCGTGACCTTGTGCTGGGTGCAGCTTTCCAGTTCCAGAGGTGACTGTGCTGTGGAAGCAGGGCTTCAGCTCAGCCTCACCATCGTGGCACAGAGCTGGGACTACAGGGAATGTTTTTGAGCTTAGGGTTTAAACCCTGGGAAACAGCAGCTGATTTGGTTGATCTTTATCTTCTGTTAGGATGCACATTCCTAGTGTGTTCAGATCTCTTATGAACACACATCAACAAAGAACAGTTTTTGTCTGCTAACACTGTTTTTAAAATAAGCCAAGTGGTAGCTCTCAGTCTTAATTTTTATTTGTAGTTTTTGTACCACTTGTTTGCCTTCAGTAAAGGGAAAACATTGGTTATCATTGCAAAACAGAGCATTCTCTACCCATTTTGAAAAAGAACCAAATTGCCTTCTGTAAATTGCAAACAAAAGCTTTGAACCAAAAGCAGATATTGGGCAGAGGGAAAAAGGTTTATTCACCAATACATAGGACAGGAAAGCTGTCTCCTTGCCCTGGTACAGGGAGAGAAGCTCAGGTAAAAGGTGATAAAGGTGTCTATTGGAGTCCTCCAGTTAAGATCCATATTCCTTAAAGTAGCTGGGTGTCAGATGAGACTTTGGAGAGCTCCACTGGTGATAGTTTAATGTTTGAGAACAGCAGTGCTTCAAATTACTAAATTCCCAGTGTCTTAATTTATTTTCACCTGTGATACATTATTAAGAAGCTACTAATTCATATTTCCTTGCTATCTAATTATGAATAGTATTTATGTAATGTTCTTATTTGAATTATGTGGGACTTTAATTTTTCTCCCAGTACACTCAAGAGAGGTTACATATGATTCAGGTTTTGTTCCAAGATTGGTTTGGTATTCAATTTAGCACTGTTTTTTAGAAGGAATGGGAAGTACTGTGAGCCTGGTCTTCTGCAGAGCTCTGGTAGTGCAAGTTTTTCTTGTTTCTCAAGATAGTCCTGGAGCAGTCTAAGCCAATTTTAACACTGTTTAGAAACTGTAATGAACATGATACAACTTCCTAACTGTTACAAAAAGTTACATGTGTAATAGTAGGTGACAGCAGAATTATTCATTTGCCTAAGCATGTGTTCTTGCAAGTCTGAACTGCAGTCTGAGGGGGGATAATTTTAAAAAAGACAGTATAATGTTGGTAATCACTCAAAACAAAAATTGAGCATTAGCTACAGAGCTTATATTAAAATAGATGAAGGCAAATTATTGAATAAAACTACATTAGGTCACATCATGTCTTGTTGTAAACACGGTTATTCTGTTTGTAATCTGAACCAAAAAAAGAGAGCAGAAGCCTGCATTCACTCTCGTTCAGCAAAGTTTTGAAGCTGTGCACAAAGTGTGAAGCCCTGCTAAGTTTCTTTTAAAGGACGGTTCCATATGTAAAAATTGACTGTATAAAATATGAATACATGATAAAGTGCTCTTCTGAATTAGAAAAATCCCTGGCTAAGGCAGAAAAACCGTTGCTTTTTATACATTTAAAATGGTAAAGTAGTCTGGACAACTGAAATTGCTGCTTTTAGAGGTAAATTCAAGTAATCATTTTAACTACAGAAAATTAAGAATATTTAATGAAACAGCTCAGGTATTGTGAAATGAGGGTCAAACCTTAGATCCATACTTACGCAAACTTCAGGTCCTGCTGAGTTCATTACGAACAAACATGTCAAAATCTTTCTGTAAGTTACATTCTCCTATAGCAGCAAACCTACAAAATGTGAGAACTTTCTCATGCAGCCAATGGTTTCAAAAAGAGAATTTCAGATTTATAGTCACTAATAAATATGCAAATATGGATTTTTTTTTTAAACTAAATAACAGGAAAGATACTGTGTAAGGGGTTGTAGAGAATGTGGGCCTGGTGCTGAATGGGAATATGGTCACGAAGACCAAGGAGAAGGCTAAAGTGATGGTTGGGGTTTTCTTGCCTCAGTTTTTGAGAAGCAGTTTAGGGAATATGTGAAGGAAGTGGATGTATGAAGGTTCATGGCTGTGATGAGATGCTGCACGAGTGCTAAGGCAGCTGGCTGGTGTCACTGCAAGGTCACTGTCACTAAGTTTTGGGCAGTTCTGGGGACTGCACAAGTCCTCAAGGGAGGCGAGATCCATCGGGAGTGCCGGGTGCTGCTCTGGGCTAGCCAGTACCAGGGGGACATGAATGCAGGGGAGTGAGTCCTGTGAAGGGCTGTGGAGATGGGCAGTGGGGCCTGCCAAGTGAGGGGAGCCCAGAGCACTGTGCCTGCTCATCCTGGAGCTGGAGCATGTCCAGGGCAGGTAAGCTGTGGTACCTGCAGGAGGCTGCAAAGGAGGAAAACCAGATGCTCCTTAGTGGTATCCAGTGACTGGATGAGAAGAAATGGGCACAAATTGAGATACAAGAAGTTCCATTTAAGTGTAAGGGAAAACAAAACCTTTTTTTCCTTTGTACACTGGAGTTGGTGAAACGCTGGAGCAGATTTCCCACAACCCTTGGAAGCTGCCATCTGTGGAGGTGTTCAGTATCTGACTGGATGTGGTCCTGGGCAGCCTGATTGAGCTGACCTAAGCAGGGGCTTGGACCCAGTGGTCTCAAGCAGTCCCTGCCAGCCTCCACCTTCTGTGGCTCTCTGACCTCTTAATTCTTCAGACAGTTCACCCTCAATTGCATCTCTGTTGTTTTCTTCCCAAAGCTCTCAGTTTTAGAGCATCTGGACACACAATGAGCATTTCACAATAAAGGTGGGGAGGTGGTGGGAGATCTAAAGCAACTTTTTGTTTGTTTCTTGTGTATTTCATGGGATTTAAAACTAGCAGTTTCTCTTTGCAGTACTGCAGTCTGGCTCCATTCTCGCATGTGTGTTTAGTCATAGTGTGCTAAAAGAATCTGTATAAATAATCCTGTGTTAAAAAATTCAGAATTTAACATCAATAATTTTAAATAGTTAACAAATATGGTAATAGAGCAAATGTATAACCCCTCTAATCCTGTCTTTCAGTCGTGGCCTGTATATGAAGAAGTATTCAACAAAATGCATGAGCTTGCAGCATTTTTAGACCTGCCTCGTTTTCCAGATATAACAGAAAGCTGCTTTCTTCATCCAGACATGCTGTGCATGAAGTACTTGATGGAAGCTAATTTACCTGGTAAATATTTTTCCTAGACTGAACTGATAAAATTTTTTGTGGTTTATTAAACTCTAGCAAAAAGGCTTAAATTACTACTTCAAAGTGCCTGCTCTTTTCCTTCTAATTTATTCCCATTTCAGTTTGAACTAAAAGATATTCTTTCTATAGAAAGCACCTTCCTCAAACATTCAGAGTACGTGTTATGGGCCCAGATATGCAGGGGCACTCTGATGTTGGCTCTGTAAGACTGTGGAGTGGATACTTCATTTTAAATCTTTCAGTATCCATGTGAACTAAGAGGCAGCTGTTGAATTCATGTGATATATTAACTTTAGCTAAATGTTCATGTAGTTGGGACCTGATTGCTTAGCTCTGAAATTCTCATGTGTAATAATGGCTGTATATTCTTTAATAAAGAATATATTTTGTGTATTATATAATATTGTATATTACTATTTATTTTAATATTAATTGATGTTGTATGACAGATCAGCTTCTGTCTCACTTAATTTGTATTTTAGTTCTGAAATCATACATAGTATAAGTATTGATTTTTTTTGTCTATCCTAAAATGAAATCTTAAATATTGACTTGTCAAAGAAAGACCAGTATGTCCTAGTATGTGAACTCTCTGTTAGGTTTACCATATCTTCTGTCAAATACCATTGTGACTGAAGATGAGTTACACAGACAAGTGGCCTGTAAATTTTTTTTCTCAAAACATTCCAACAGTTCATAGTAGGGGAGAGAATTATTGTGTTATTTTGCAGTTAATTACAATGAATAAAAGTGTTTGGTTTTTCTGTTTATTCACAGTTGAATGAAGAGAAGATAACCAACAGGTTTAGGGCTAAAATTCTGGAGTACTAATTCTGATTGTGTAATTTTATGCCAGTATTGTGATCTCATAGAGGATTACATTATTTTACAGATTGTGAAGTATCAATTGAATCCAAAAAAAGGCTGAAAATTTGTCATTTTCAGATCTTTTATAGAGAAATGTAAAGCTAAGTACTCTTTGAAAGTGGGTGCAGAAGAGGAATGTATTCTCCTTTTCCAGGCAACTAAGATTTTTATCATGTATAAGCACTTTCTAAAAAATTGGAAAGGGCTGCTGCTGTTGTCTAACAACTCAAAAAAGGCAATGAATTGGGAGTGTTAAAGGACACTACATGCCAGTGAATAAACTATTCTATGTATCTAGAATAAAACTAAATACGCTTCTAGTACTTACAAGAAAATTTAATTTCCACTTTTTTTTTACTTTTACTGTTATGTGTGAGAGGATTAAAAACGAGTTCCTACGGAACTCTTTGTAAGCAGCAGGAGGGTAAGTACAGCTGGATTAAGGTTGTACTTAGTCATACATTGCTAACCTTTGTGGAATCTGATGGTGATGTAATCAACTCCTGTATTTCTTGCTGAACAGGAAAGGTGAGAAATTTGGGGGATTTGTATCTGTGAAAAATAAGCAGAGTAATAAGAGCCTGTGTAGATAGCCTGCTGTGGCTCTTGGAGCTGCAGCTGGATCTCCCTGGCACAGCTCTGCCAGGGAGCAGCCAGTGTGCCCTGCCACCAGCAAGCTGCTCTCCATGCCCAGCCAGCTCCTTTACAGCCAGCCCTGCTCCTCCTCTGGGCAGGGCTGATTCCCACCATGGGTGTTCACTCAGGAAAAAAGTTTGTGCCAAGTTTTTTGCTTTTGGGGATTTTTTTGAAAATACGTTTATGTGGATTTGCAGTAGGCTTTCCCACAAAAATGTTCAGGATGATCTCACTACGTTGTTCAAGAAACATCAAAGCACTATAAAATATGTGAATTTTTTATTCTCCATATGAATATATAAGTCACAAGTGTTTTCCATGTAAGCACAGTGAAGGATGCCTAGTATTTTTAAAAGTATCCAAAAATACTCCTCAGTCCGAATAATATGGCTGTCAAATAGTCCTAAAAGACCCTAAGCAGTGTTTTCCTCAAATGGGCAACATATTTGCACTGTAAAAATATTTCTAGCTTGTCTTAATATTTAATATTTTTATTTTTGTTAATCAGATGAATTGCATAATTGGACTTGTCGAGTGGTGAAAAAGATTGGTATTGGAGAAGTGGATTTCCTGACTCTAACGCCTGGAAATAAGTCAACAAGAAAAGTGAAATATGATGTTCTTGCTGCAGCAGTTATTGTAGTTGTGCTTAAATTATTGTTTTTATTAGATGATCACTATGAATGGTAAGTGTACAGACAAATCTGTAGCAACCCTCAAATTACAAATACTGCAAATGCTTGTCTCTGATCGTTCTTTCTTTAGAGTTAAATTTATACTACTGGAATTTCACTTAAGTTCAGTAGCTTAAACCATACACTTGAAGGCATTTTAGACATGAAATATTAGTTACTTTTAAAATTCGTTGGGTTTTATCTGATACTTGGAATAAAATTAGGATGTCATTTTTGTCCATTGTATTTGAACTTCATGTGAAAAGTGCAGTATTTGGATCTACAAAACAGCCTGATTTTTCAATTTTTTTTACAGGTTACTTTCAGAGTTTGCTGAAGAAAGAAATAAAAATAACACAGAAGGTACATAAATATTCTAGTAGAAACAGTGTTATTTTGTAAATGAGACAGTTTTGCAATCAGGGTTAGAAAGACTTTTCTTATTGATCATGAAAATGTGTTTTTGTCATTCATTAAGGGCAAATTTTATTCAGAGAAGAGTAGATCCTGTTCATGTAAAATGGCCTCGGTGTACCTGCACAATTCTTATTGTTTGGGGTAGGGGAGTTTGGTACACATTTTGCTGGGTGCCTCTCTGCTTCTGCTTGTGCATGTTTGCCTCTTGGTTTGGAGTTTTATGTGTGGTAGGTGGAGATGAATGGATATGCTGTGAAAAGGGAGCACACTTTGATCGTAAATAGCAGATACTTACTAGGGGCATCAAACCACATTTATGATAAAATCCAAACTTGTTTAGTCTTGTTAAATAAAATGTCTTAGTGTGTAACATATTTCAGATGTAATCTAGTTTCTTAGTCCAAATAATCCTGAGAGAGTGTGGAAAAGCTAGCAGCAATTAAGATGGAGAAGATAATGGTGTGAACATGGTTCTTTGAGGGCAGAAAGACCAAATCAAAGATTAGAAATCTTCAGGAAGATGTTTCATGGCCCAATCCAAATCACAGTTGAAGATAAGATCCAAGATGTGTTGCAGTGATTTATCTGTTAGGCCTTTTTTCCAGTTTTGGGTCATTTTGACCCTTCTGGTGCTTTATTTAAAATTTTGGTCCATAATAAAATTATGGTGTTAGTTCTGTATGAGCTCAATTACTGCTGTAACTAGAGACAGTCATCACTGTTAACTAAAACTGGTAATTTTCACATTCAGGTGGATACACAAACTTATGGTGGATTTTTTATTTTCCTTTTTACTTCCCTTGAAAACTTGAAGTACATGATAGTGACAGGAGTGGGGAGTTGTGCAACTGCTTTACAAGCTGAGGCTCATTAATGTCTTAATGGGGTTTCTCCCTTATTAACAAGTCTCATTGCCCTTGGGAATTAACAGCTCATTCTTTGCCCACTGTTTTACTTTAAAATCTGCTGGTGCAAATGATCCATGTGCTCTGTTCTGTTGTCCCTATGTTTAAGATGTCAGGGTGATGGTGAGCAGCTGCACGGAGGAGCTGATGTGAGAATTTCTGTTAGACGACTGATCAGTGCCAGAGCTCAAAACTGCCTCTGGCATTTTCCCAAAGTTAGAGTGCTTAAATGAATAATAGTTAATAGCAAGTTTTAAAGATTCAGTTTATGTTGACTCCATTCTCAACTATCCATTCTCTAGTCCATTTTTTTTAAATTAAAAAATAGTATTTCAGCTCCTACATTTCTTCAAGTTACACTGGAAGCAGTACAATAGAAAGTTATATTTACCTACTGTGTGTGTTCTGTGAACTGCACACATCCACAATATGGGTTTTGTTCAAATAAAAGGTGATTGAGGTCTATATAGATGCATGTGTGTATACAGAGCTGTGTATTTTCCAGTCAGCTCAGCTACATGAATGTCAGACCAGCAGTACTGGCCAGGTGAAGGGTTATTACAGTGTAGCATCATGTCTCTGACAATGGGCTTGGATGTGATAGATGCTTAATAATTCATATAAAGTTTAACACAAATTTCTAACACCTCCCACACTGCTCTCCCAGCAATTTAGGAGCATTTACTTAAACCTGGGGGTTTAAGGAGCTGATAAAAGAAGTTGTATCCAGACCTTTGAATTTCAAGGACTGCTGAGGGGTCTTTGTTCCTTTCATGTGTCTCTTGCTTTTTGAGACCATCTATGTTTTTAGAATCTAGATATTCTGAGGCAATACAAACAGCAGAAATGCAAATAATACAAAAGGTATATAAGTTTGATTGTAAGAACAGTGCATTCACCTTCAGGAGAGTTTGGACAGCTGGCTGGCAAAGCTGAGCATGACGCAAGCATCGCATGCAGTGCAGCTCGGGCCATGGGGAAATGCAAAGTCTGGTTAATTCACAATGCAGATATTCCACCCACAGGGAACAAGAGTTGATTATTTTTAAATATATAAATCTACACCATATTTCTGTTTGGAATTCTTATCCTTACTGTACCCAGTTGGTCTGCTTCAGTCTTGTGCCTCTTTGGAGGATCATTGATAAAGGTGCTGCTAAATGTCCTATGTCTTCATGTTTTGGCATGTGCTGGTAAATACTTGTTCACATATCAACAAGTGAAGTTTCTGTGCTCCAAACCATGAGAGGCTGATATGAAGACCATTGTCTAGTTTATCTTCCCAACCCTGTAAGTTTTCATGGGTAGTGGGATAGACAGTGGGGAGCTGATGAAACTATGTGAAATTTTGCATGTGATCTTCTTTAGGCATTATTTGTTTAAACTTAAGCTTGATGCATAGTTTCATTAATCCATTGAATTCAACTTTGAAACATTTGAAGGCCACTCCACACAGTGAAGAATTGATTTAGTAGAGAGGAGGTAGTTTTTAGGTTTACCTTTCCAGAAAAGAGGGAAAAGGTTTGACTTATGCTAAATCAATGAAATCTAAGATACGAGACTTCTTTGCACTTCCTGTGACATGCTGTTCTTTCACTCCATTTCTGCATTTCTCTTTCTTACAGAATTATTAGATCAACTGTGTTTTCTTTAAGCACATTGAATTTGGGGTAGTTTGTGTACAGGTACAAGATGCATGGTCTAACTGCTTGGAGACCTTTTCTGTCATATCTTTCATTTCTTCCCAAACTAAAGTGTGTATGTTTTATTCAGGGGGCCCATATTTTGAGTTCAAGAAGTGGTATGAGGTGGTAAAACATTCATTGGATGTGAAGCAAAGGAAACTGGATGAAGAAAAAGCCAAGTAAGAGATTTTTAAGTACGTTTTTAAGGTAGACAGTTCTGCGTGAACTCCTGATCCCTACAGAAATTAAAAAAAAAAAAGTTGGAAATTTGTTCCACATATCCATTCACCAAGCTTGAGTGAATAGAATGACTAAATCACTGTCTTAATTTTCTATTTATACTCATAAGCTTTATCCAGGTTATTTATTAAATGCTCACTTACTGTGAAAAATAGCTTATACAATTAACTGATTACAGTAGATCTAGGCTAACATGTCTTGATTCGCCTGCTCAGAAAAAGATTTCCTTTATATGTTGGAGGGGCAGTGGCTTTTAATAACACTAAATATTAGATTATTTTTATTTTAATTTAAAACTTTAGCAGCATTTATAATAAGTTATTATTCATTTATTCGTTTGGTCCAGCTTTCTTTTTGTTAACAGTTCTTGTATCTCTTACTGGTAGGTATCTGTGGAGATGTGAAAAGCCATTGTTTTATTCAGTCAAGAATAAATCTAAAGCTCTAAAGAGAAGACGTGAGTAAACTTTGTTTCTTCCCAGAAACACAGAAATCTACTCCAACTTTTCCCATCATAGATCTTCAGCTGTGACTGATAACATTTAGATCTTAAAATATTTTGTCTCCTCTCTTTCATCTCTGGGTACAATTAATGTAGTACAGTTTTACAACCCGTGGCTGGAATTTTTCAAACATGCACAGCTGAAACTGCCTTTGCCAGTCTTCCCAAGAACCTACTGAACCATGTCTCAGGATGAGTGCTCTTGTCCTCATCTTCTCTAGTTTGCCTTTTTATCACTGTTCCTCCTGAGTTGTCAGCCTTCCATAGCTTTCCTGTCTGTTTCCTCCTTTAGTTTCTTGAATGCTTTGGTGTGAATATCCCAGTATGTCCTTTAGTAGATCTTGCATGTCCCTCTTCTCTCCACTCCTTCTTGCAATCCTCTACAGAAAGCAAGGAGGGCTTTACTTGCATAGCCAGCTTCGTGTGGTCAGAATGCAGGTACAGCTGCTGAATTTTAGTAGCTCTGCAAGTACTTGTGAGAAGTTTCTGGGGTTTGTGTTGACATAAAAGCAAAGAAACAAAACAACAAAACCCCACTTATCTGCAGAAATAAAGAAAACCAGAATTTTATTCAGCCAAATTAAATCTGGAGTTCTTCATTCTACTTTCTAAGTTATCCAGAAAGCAGCAGGTATTTGGAGAGGGATATTAAGTATGGCAAGTGGTATTTTTCCTTTTATATGTTCTTTCAGTTTTTGGAAGTGACTGGTTCAGGGACTTCTAAACCAGTTGTAAAATCCTATTTGCTTTGAATTACACATGTTGGATTTCCCTTCAAGAATGCGAGGTTTGTTTTTTTTTTTTTAAGTACTTACTCTTCAAAATCCTGTTGGGATGATTCTGCAGTCAAGTCATGTTCCGTGGACAACCATGTTTAGATGTATTTATTTCAAGGTGATAATTTACTCAGATGCCCTTTAATTCCTGCATTTATAGGAAACAAGATTCCTCTTCTGGCTCTGCTTCTCTTGGAGCTAGAAGAGGACCACTTAGATTACAGAGCTTTGTCATAATGTTGTGAGCAGGAATATCACGTGATTGCAACTGGGCAGGATTCATCTTAAAACAAATGTACCATAATAGAGACAGTGCTCTAGAACAGTTACATGCTGGGTACAGATTTTCAGAAAGCTTCCTAAACCTTTGATTTTGATCATAAATTTTAGTGTCATCTTGAAAGATAAACTTCCCAGTCCTTGGATTTGTCCTTGGATTTTAGGAGGTTTTTTCCTTTGGCTTTTTTTTTCTTCAATACCTTAATGAGTTTATTTAAATACAGCTCATAAAAATAAGTTAAGCTCCAACAATGTTTTTAACCTGCCTTTTATCCTAGAGAAACGAGGCATGGGCAGTCATACAATGTGTGCTGATCTGTCATGATACCTTCTTTGCCTTCTGAGCCTCAGTAACTTAGGAAAGCTTGTTGTACATCCACTAGCAGCAGGCAAACATGGAATGGTTTTTTTGTTGTTGTTGTTGGGGTTTATTACCAGTTGAAATTTGCACCATGAAAAGCTTAACCTTCAATCCATGTGTGTATGAATGTGCTTTCTATGAGCATAAAAATCCTGGGAGTATCAAATGGATTTTACAGGTTTTACTTGCAGGAATGTTTTAGAGTGCCCCACTACTAATATCATTAGGTACAAAAGACATGGCATTTTTAATTATGTTTCAAAATGTTTCACTAAAGCCTTTAAAGAGGATGGCAGAGATAACCTAGAGACTTCCAGGATTTCTCAGTCTTTCAAGCAGAGGTTAAAAAGAAAAAAAAAATTAAAAAGCACAAATTCCCCATTTTCTTCTTATATTAATCACTTCTAAACAGTATTCTGGTACTTAATACTTTTGCATTTGTTTCTTTTGTTTCTCTTTGCACAGAAATGGTTGTGAACTTACAAAATCAGTTTGGCAAGCTAGCTGGTTCAGTGCAACGTGCTGAAAAGCCAAATCCTTCAAGTTTTCAGTTAAGTTGGTCTGAAGAAAACACAGATGGGAGTTGTTTTCACGGACATAGCCTGAAGGGAATTTTGCAAGAAAAACGTGGTTTACTGACAGCCCTGAACCCTGACTATTGGCTGTGTACAGTTAAACTGTGTAATGAGAAGTAAGTATTCACTTTTTGCTAAATACATTTTGGAAAGTTCTCCTGAAAGTAAAGTCCTATACATATATTTTTGCAAATGACAAATGCAGGGTGTGTGCACAGCTATGTGCTCACATACAGTTACAATCATTTCTAAAAGGGGTGTGTGAGGAATGGATAGTCTTGGACTACAAACTGTAACATGAAGAGTGATCAAAGTGAGCTTATGAGAAGAGAGGAGAAGAGACAAAATCAACAACAAGAGTCACATGGCAAGAGTAGCAGCTAGGTGCAAACACTCACTTCATTTCTTTTCAGTGTTTTATAAAAGTATTTGTGATGCAACTCTCCCGAGAATGGAAAAACAGTCTCATTCCTCTCCTCCCTGGCCTCTAAAAAAGCATAGAAAATTAATTTTCTAAATCACTATACTGATTTTTTGATGGCCTTAATCACAATGACTTCTGGGTCATATACCAGACTTTGGTTCTGCAGTTGGTTGTATTATGAAACCCTAATCCAGAAGAGGAATGTACTGGTGAATATCAGTGAAGATCACCTCTGTAGCTGGCTTGGAGTCTCCTGAATTTCTCATGTGTGCTATTGGAAAGTGGGGTTTTTTTTGAAAGAAGGTTTGGTTACATTCATGTGAAATGAGATTTCATTTGTCTGTTGAGTAACATGTGAAATCTCTATCTGGTTTGTAATTTGAAATGGTATTCAGAGATCAATAGCCCCTATGCAGTCTTAGCAATACAGTCCTGATTTTAAAGCATTACATTCCCTTTGAAAGCAGCTGGGTTTTACAAGCATGCAGTCTTCTCTGTCCTTCAGTGGGTTTATTTGCTTATCTTTATTTTCCTTTTCACATTACTTTTCACATACCCACAGTGACATAAATGGGTTGGAATAATGTAAGCACAGTGTTACATTACAAGAGGTTTGGTTATATGGATTCATTCTTTTCTATGAATAAGAACCTTTTTTTTTTTAAGGGAGTAGAGGTAATAATCCTTTTACCACAGATTTGCGTAAATCTTATGTACACATTGAATGAGTGGATATTTCGATGTATGTTTGTGTGAATAATCTTCCATGCAAAGTCTGTTTTTAAACCTACATTTTCATATGTAATATATTAAAATGTTAATGGCAAACTGTCATAGCCTTCATGAAACAAGATTTGAATTTAAATTCTTACCGGTTAAATTTCCCATTATATCATTTGCAATGCAAGTATCAAGTACACATCTGACACTTAACATTGGAAAACAACATCTACTCCCTCAGATATGAGGGTTTATCCTCTGTGCATGTAGAATAGAACTAAAAAAAAATCTTACAAATTCTCTTTATCTAAAAATCAGCATGGCCTAACAGGGCTGCTGTAATGCTTTATTCCTGGGACCAAAGTATGATTACAGCATCAGCAAAGCTGAGATCAGTCAAATGATTGGTGAAATGCTTTTACGTTTTATTTTAAAACTTTGTTTTAAACTGGATTCTAAACTGATTTGCTGTTCTATTTACTATTTTCTATAATTCTGCTATTCTATTTATTTTATTCTATCTAAACTATTTGGTATTACACCTAAGTCTTTGGGTGACAGGAGTGGTACTCAGTGTTCGTAAAGGTCTTTTCCAGGCTAAAGGACTATACAATTCTATGCATGATGAGGTGCTACAGTGTGTGAAAAATGTTGTCATGCTTTTGGGGGGTGTGAGGTAGGGCAGAGGATGGGATGTATGGCATGAGAGACCTCATTCCAGGTTTCCAGTGTGCCAGGCTTGGGGAGGCTTTGAACAGACTGTGCTCCCTGAAGTGCGGCTTGCCTGGCACTCAGGACGGGTCTGGCTGTTCCTCCAGTTTGAGGGAAAATGTAAATGTTTGCTGGGCCAGAGGGAGTGAGCAAATGACTTTATAGTCTAGTAATTAGCACACTTACCTGTAAATTGGGACAGACAGATCCCAGTCGTTGTTCTGGTGAATATTTAAGACAGCTGCTCTGAATCAGACACAGGGAACATTTTAAACTGCTTCTCTACATCCCAAGGCAATACCTAGTAAGTTAGAAGATGTATAGGGTTTATGGGTGAATATAGCACCTGAACCCCCATATCAATGTACAGTGTTTTTATTTAAAAATTGAAACTTTGTAGTATTTTAAACTAAATTTGAGCCTTATCCAGTTTGGTGTTTTTCTAACCTAGGTTGGTGAACTTAATGTTTACAGAGGTATCTCTGCAGCTCGTCCTCTGTGTCATCTTTTGTTCGGTCTGACACTTGTTACCAACAAGTCTAGTCTGCTATTTTCATTATGTACTTCACCAATAAAATCACCTCATCATTTTCATTAACACTTTGACCACAAAAGCTACAAAATAATGAAGCAGAAGGCTGCTACAGCACTAATTACTTTCTGTTGACCTCATCAGTGTTTGCTCCAATGTTTCCTATGTTACTCCATTGACTTAATTTAGCTTTTCTCTCTTGTTTCTAGACATGTAATTTGTATTTAGCACACAAAGGCAATGGACAATAAATGAATGGGTTATTATCCCATGACATAGTGTCAGGAAGATGAGAGGGGAACCCCATGGAGAGAGAAGAACAGAGTAAAGACCCTAAGGTGTCAGAATTGGATAGTCTTAGAAATTTAAAAAATAGGGTGAGGTAATCATTTTAATACTTTGCTACATTTGCAGAAAGCTGGAAGAACAAACAGTGATTCCATTTAGTCCTGAAAGGCAAAAAATGTATTCTTTGCCTGGCTGAGTAAGATCCTGATTCATAGTGCAGGAAGCTATAGTGGCTTTTTCTTCTTAGTGTGTTTGCACCAGCTCTGAAGATACCTTGATTCAGTTCATGGTTTTGCAGGAGTGGATCACTTCCCAGGAATCAACACTGTAAACTAGAATTGTGATTTATGCTGTTGGTAAAATGTAAAGTTTGTCTCTAATTACAGTTTAATATATAAATGCTAGCTAAATACTAAATGCACTTGTAATTTAGGGTTTTTGTTTTCTCCCCATTTCTTTTCAGATTGTGTGGTCATCTGGCTCATTACAAAGAAGTGGAGTTTCCCCAGAGTTACCATTTTGTACTAGGGTTGTTCTCTTTTCTTCTGAGGATTCAACCCTCTTATATCCATGATGAGGTGTGTATGATAGAACACAAACTTTTTAATAAAAAACTCTATAAAAAACTAAAATACAACAGAGTGCTAAGGAAGTGAAAAAGACTTAAAACCTCCAGTATTAAACCCATGTAAATTATTTGGTTGGATCCCAAACCATGGTATTAAATCTAAACTTATACCAATTCTTTTGTCTCATGAACATTTTTTGTAATGATAGGAGTGCTGAGATCTACTATTGTACTTCAGTTTTAGTGTCATTTTATCTGTAACTTAAGTCACTGATACTGTGAAAGGAAACTGCCAAGGAAACTGTTCATGACCACTTATTTCATTAATTTGCATCAGAGCCAACAGGAAGCTGTGAAATCACCATTTTTTGGGCACTATTGTACATATTTTGAGTGTACTGGACATGACATTAGCATGACATTGTGAGATTTTGCAATTAAAATACCTATTTTTTTACCTACCATTGTATGATAGTAAATATATTTCTAGAAAATAATGTTTATTTTGTTTTTAAATACAATGTTAAATAAAAGAAGCATTTGGTTAATGTTGTCATTGCAGTGAGTTTTTTCTTTATTATTTCTAAACAGCATTCCAGTTCTTCTGGAACCACTCTGGCACTGTTTTCTACATTTCCTTGCATACTCTATATTTCCCAGTCTCTTGTTATGCCAGAGACTCTCATTTAGGTTAACACCTTTCAGGTCCAAGTTCCACTTCAGGCTTCACAGATTTTGCAGATACTTTTGTACCTAGTATAAAATCTGATCCTATTTCTTGTGCAGCAGTAACTGCCAGGTCCTCCTGTCATTCTTCTTTTGCAAGGCTACTGTTAAAGCCTTGAATTTCTTCTGACCACTTTGTAATGCAGCATCTTCAGCAGCTGGCCATTCCACCAGTTTCTCATGCTCAATCTTATTTATGCACCATGTTTGTATAGTGTCCCAGACGACATGTAAATGAAGTTGGGTGCTGCCACTACATGAAAGACACCATAACAATATACATACACATGTTGAACCTAGATGCTGTGTAGATACCCAGATGAATAATGCTGCTTTCAGCTGCATGAAATTAAATTCATCATTTCCAACCATCAGTACAGAGTACAGAACTTACCAAATCTTTTTGATCAAAACCAACAGCTATTTCTAAGCATTATTATAACTAAGAAAAATGGTGCCTGCAGACTTGACAAAGAGTAATGACTTCCTCCCTGAGCAAGGGCTTCAGTGAGATGTAATCTGGGAGGGTAATCAGTTCAGTGAGCAGATCGCAAATGGTTTAAACCATGAAGTTGTTGAAAAATTGGGAACAGGTGAATGATAGGAGAGGTGATGTGCCCTACCTGTCTGGAGCAAAAGTGGTATTTCACATACAAGCAGGGCAGACAGGACTATTAAAAGTAAGTTTTAATACTTACATGGCAGTGCTGGCAAACCGGGAGGCTTTGCTGGCTCAGTAGAGGCAGGAGGTGATATGGGGTCCTGATTTGGGGTGACACAAAAGACACAGTTTGGGTGAGAGGTTTTGCTTTTTCAGGTATTTTAATTAGTTATTTGCAGCACAGGGATGTGACTAACAGGCAGCTGAGAAGGCATCGTTTCAGCCATACAGCACTAAACTGTGCTTGCTGTGGGAAGAGGAAAGAGACTGAATTATTACTGGGTTATATGTGTTAAGAGATTTCGTAAGTGGGCACAGGGTAGTATGTCTAAATCTATTGCCACGCTGTGCTAGATACCTCAGACTTCTGGCAAGGTGTGTCTGAACTGATGTTTACGTTAGTGGACTTGGAACATACCAGTTTAAATCTCCTCTTGTGTCTGGCGTTTGTGTTTTAAAATTAGCCATTACCTATTATGTTTGACCTCACCTGAGTCAATTACTAATATTTGTAGGTATTTAGTAAAGTTAGTGTTTGTACTTTTTTAGATGAGTATTTGTATCAGTTGAAAATCCACAGAAGTGTAATAGACATTGTCACTCTTTTCAACAGTGCTGGCTCAAATGTCCGAAAGCATCTCATTCTTTTTACTGTAATACCTGTTAAAGTTTTGAATTAACTATCTAAAAGACACCTCGGTATACCTAAAGGATTAACTTAATTCAGAAGTCTTTATTTGAAGGACTTACGTACTTAATTATAGGTAGAACTTTCTTCTAAAACTACTGTAGCAGTAAAATCTGAGCTTCACAAATTAAAAATAGTGTGCTCATTGTTACAAACACAAGAAAGCTCCTTTAGATGTTAGACTAAATTAAGGCTGTACTTTAATAAACTGGCATAAAGCTTGCAGTTAATCATCAAGAGCCATGTGCCTTCTGGACACACAGGCTAAGAGTCAGATTTAAAATAAAGGGTGTGCCCAAAAATGCTTTTTGTTCGTTCTGTGGAGTTTAATCAATCACCACTTGTGTTGGAGTGATGGTGTTTGAGGAGCTGACGAGCCCCAGGAGTGCCTTATCTCGGGTGAAGAGTGGCGGAGCTCTCCCGGGCAGCTGCTCCCAGCGCGGATGGCAGCAGCCGGAGGCGGGGCTGCCGGCCGGACAGACAGACAGACAGCTGCGGGCAGAGCCCAAGGGCAGGGTGTCTGCGCCGCCCGCACTGCCAGTCACCGCCTCTCGGCCTGGAAATGACTGCTCCTTTCTCTAGCTAGTTGCTGAAAGTGTCCAGGTAAAGCTCAGCTACTTTTTTTGTACCTAATCCCTTGTAAATTTTGAGTAAAAGAGTCTCCCCTTGTTTAGTTTCTTACTCTAAAATTTGAACGACAGTTCTTAAGTGTATAGATAAAGGCAAGTGGGGGTTTTAGAATAAACTTTTTAAGCATTATATACTGAGAAGAGTTAATTAATTATTAACTTAGACAATAGCAAATCAGTTATTCTAAGATCTTTATGTGCCTTCTAAAGTGAATTTTCACTTTTTCCTACTTGATGTGTTAGAAAAAAGTGTGTTTAAATAGGCAAAAGTAACTTGGCTTTACAAATTCTCCTAAATGCAAGCTTTCTGTTGTTTTGCTGGAGAAATACAACAGATAATTAATTTTCTTTTGAAAGGCACAGCCTTCAGCAGAATTGGTATTTTGCCCTTACTAGTTTTTCACTACATCAGTGTGTCTGTGTTCTCAGTATGAACTTAATCTCAATCAAATACATTTTTCTTTTCAGAGTCTTGCTGTTGTCCAGACATGAAGGGGAGGCGTTTGCCTTACACAGAGTGAAGGGCCTGAACCTGATTTAACCAGAGAATGAGAATCAGCAAAGCCCAGTGCCTGTAAGCAATGCTAGTCTAATTTATTTGCCATAGTGTATTGCATGGGCTTCACTGCAATTTCATCTTTTCTAACCCATTTTTAGCACAACCCCTGAAACAATCGTGTAGAAGATTTAAGAAAATTTCTTGCAGGCAAGGCAATGAGTATCTTGCTTTCTCATAACATCTTGGAAATCTCAAAAGTTCCTTCCTCAAGTGGCTTTTCGCTTTTGGACAAATAAGACTTCGGCTTGTTCTGAATAAAAAATTCAGGATATTGTAATAAGTTGTCAAGAGGATAGTCTTGCAGGGCTGGGAGCAAAAGAGCCAGGACTCCCAGGGCTTTTGGGACAGGAAAAGTGTGGATATGATAAATCCCCAAAGATGTCTGCCCCCTAGATCATCTGTCCTTTCCCCATGTCAGGTTGAGTAAGTTTTATTCTTCACAGGTGGAGAAAAGTCAGGATGACTCTGTGTAATGAATCCTCTATTTTGGTCCAAAATGGAATGGGCCTCCCAGCACATATGGTTGTGGGTATTTCCTGGCTGAGCATGTTTGTGTGTGGGTTGGTGACAGCAGTGTCTCTCGCTGCATTTGTCCTTGTGCTAAATGCAGGATCCTTGCTTTCCAGCATCTCCTCCACAGTTACTGCTCCTGTCGCTCCTCATGTGTGAAGCCCTTTGTTCCTGGCCAGACTAGATGAGGGAGAGCATAAAGGGGATGCCAAGGTGTGGAAACAGGCATATGTGAAAGATCTTTCACTGCTCCTTTTGCTAGGATGCTGCTGAGATGGTGAACAAGAGCAAGGATTGCCAGAGCAGGAGATGGAAGCTGGTGTCACCTCACGTGAGGTTACTGCTGCCCTTGTACAACTGCTAAGGGCAGCATTTCCAGAGCCAGAACACGCCTTCCCCGCCCTCAGCATCTACAGTCTGCCTCCAGCAGTACATCAGGTGGTTTTAGAAGAAAATACAAGCACTTTGCTCGGGTAATCTCATACGGCTGCTCTCTGTTGTCGCAGTGCTCTGTGTCAGCCCATAGACCACCCCGTTGTCCCAGCAGTGGCATCGGCAGACCCTGCCATGGCTTTGTGACAGTGCCACCAAGCGTGTTCAGTGCCTGTGCTGCGATCCTGGGGTGCCTCTGTCCGGCTGTGCTGATACAAAATTGTGGCAAATCATTGTTTCCTGAACTGAGAGCCGGGGCATTCCTAACTCCTAACTGGGCAGCTCCGTGCCGCGGAGCAGAGCGGGCTGGGCAGGGAGCAGCGGGCAGCCAAGGAGCTGCACACGCTGTCCTCTCACAACACCAGGGTGGGCCCGTGTGGCAGGACCCACGGACACCCCCGGCAGCCCCAGAGGAAGCACAGTATCCACCCAAGGTGATGAGTGCTCAGTGGAACCCAATGACGGTGCAATTTTAGGTTTTAGGCTGCCTTTTTGTAATATGTAGGCTGCTGCAAAATTGGTGCATTTATATTGTAATAAATTCAGAGTATCCTCAGTCTGGCTGATGGAACTGCATCTCTTGACCCTGAATAATTTGTAACTACTTGACCCTAGTAGTTTGTAACTAATTTTAACAATATTTACATTATCTGTAGGGACAAATACAGAATCAAAAGGGGAATCTTTAAGGAATGTTTGCAAGACTGCATATAGGGATATGACTTAAGTGGAAAGCAAACTGTTTGTTCATTATTTCACGCATCGTGCTTTCATTTATTCTATACCTTTTTTCCATCTCTCTTACAAGGCATTTCCAGGTTCCTTTTCCACTGTCACTTGTCTATTTCTTTCCCTTGTGCTTTCTTTCACCTCAGCTTCCATTGAGTTTGTGGAAACTCTGTTTGGGCTTTTCTTTGATTTTGTTTTGGGGTTTTTTTTTTTGTTTGTTTGTTTGTTTGTAATCTTGTTGATGTCTTCAGGCTTATTCTGCAAGGGTCAGTGATCAGCTTTGTGCTCGCTTTTCCAGGTCTGTCCTTAGCAACCACAGGCCTGTTGGCAGAGAAGGAAAGCTTGCCTGGTGTGCTGTGTAATGGAAAGCATAGGATCTTCCCTGCTCTCCACATCCAGCTCTGCAGCCCAGCTCTTGTATCTTAGGGTTTCAGATTAAGCAAAAAGTATCTTGTTTTGACTCCCTGCCGTGTTTTGTGAAATCAAAAGTACTGCCACAAACCTGATGCAACTTGTTTGTTTATTACACAGGTGTGAATGACCAGAGCATGTAGATGATAATTATCAGGTATGAGATTTTAAACCCATATTTGTTAGGTAAGTCATAACAGTAGCTAATTCTTGTCCAGAATAAATCCCAGTTTCTCTACACAGCAATGTCAAAAGACAGACTGGGAAGAGGGCAAGCATGATGGGACAGTGCTCAGCCTGATAGGTGCCAATGAGGTGTGAGTGTGGTGGGATTCCTTGTGTGTTTTGAGTGGGATTCATTTAAAAGGAAACAAATGTCTGAAGAGGGGAAGGAGAATGCTGGAGGAAGGACTGAAGCAGAGGGAAAGGTTAAGGGAAGGGCATGAGAGGTGGAGGAGAGAGTGAATTTGAGGTGGAAGGGCTGAGAGAGGGAAGAAGTTGGAGGGAAGGCCAGTCAGCACAGGGCCAGGGAAGTCCTGCCAGAGCGCTGCCCCACCAGGCTGGCATGGCTTCATGTACAGCCAAAGCTCTGCTAAATCCCTTTGTGCTTCTTGCCTGATTTTACTTGGTGGTGATGCAACCCAGTTAGTGACATCACATAAATACACCTACAAGTGGTGTTGCAGAGTCTAGATTGTGACCGGCAGATTAGTCAGCGGTGTCACAACCCGCTGTTTATATCATTGTCTCCTGAATGTGGAAGCGATTGCTGTGGTGATAACCAAGTTTTCATCAGTGGATCAGGCTGTTAAGAAAAGGCATCCCTTTTGCAGAGACAAACAGCTTTGAGTTATTTGGAATGGTAAACTCAAGTGGGAACATCAAGTGTGGCACATCACTAAGGTTTTAGCAGTTGGGGTGCAATATAAACACGTGACTGAACTCCAGCACGTCCTGCATCTGGGTCACCTATGGCTACAGGGCAGTATGATATTTTATTGTTAATGAAAATGTGCCCCTGTGCCAAAAAGCAGCCGTTGCGTCTGCACATCCCAGAATTCTATGAACAGAAGCAGGAAGCATGAGGAGTGAATGGCACCCGAGAAAGCCAGCAGTCCTTCCCAGCACTTGCCATTTTGAACTGGTTTTGTAATTTGTATCGGAAACAAAGCAAGTTATACTTGTTTGGAAAAATGTAACTTTCCAACCTCTTAATCAGATGACAGTATTTTTTTTCATATTTGAGATCAGATAAGAAATTTCTTCTATGTAATCTTGAATTAGATTTTAAAGATGGGTTCAAAATATAGAACACTTTTTATTGCATGTTATAAA
Source organism: Passer domesticus (assembly GCF_036417665.1). Lineage (NCBI taxonomy): Eukaryota > Metazoa > Chordata > Aves > Passeriformes > Passeridae > Passer > Passer domesticus. The sequence continues at coordinate 15,685,713 of NC_087476.1, read as the reverse complement.
GAACAATTTACATCAGTTCATTTCCCTTTGTAGAGCAAGATCCTACTTCAGTATTGGTATTTATGTTCTGCTATCCTAATGGCAGTGTTTGCAGATCCAAACAAAGCATTTTGTTTTTAGAACACTAACTGTAATCCAGTCAGAGGATGTTAAGCAACTTCCAGGATTAGACCCTTAGTTAAAGTTTGTCTTCAGTTTCATGTTTCCTTTGATTGGCTGGTTGAATTGTTCTTGTATAATTTTGCATTGGAGTATATCCTGTACAAATAGGGAAGAGATTTTGACCTAGAAGGAGAGACCTCTTATTAGTGAGCATACTTTTAAATTACAGTAGCTATCTGAAGCATCTTGACATATGATAGATAGCGCTGTTGCTATATGGGTTTGATTCAACTTGTTACTTAGACAAGCAACCTCCCACCCCTATTTCTCAAGGAGAAACTCAAGATCTTTCTGATTTAACTTCACGCATGCCAGTTTGGATGCTGCTGTTTGTGATGCTGCTGTTGGTGTTACACTGGAGCATTTTGATGCAGTTTCAGCACTGACCACATTGTAAGTGTCCCTTGCTCCCCAAACCCGGGTTCATCTGAGAGGCAACGAATAACACATGGATCTGCTGCCCTTCAGCAGCTGGAGCAGTGCTTGTGCAAACTCACAGCATCAATTAGGTTGGAAAAGATATCTGAGATCATCGAGTCCAACCTCTGACCCAACACCATCCTGTCAGCTAGACCAGAGCGCCGAGTGCCACATCCTGTCTTTCCTTAAAAACCGCCAGGACAAGGAGGCCACCACCTCCCGGGCCAGCCCATTTCAATGTCTAATCGCTCTTTCTGCAAAGAAATCCCTCCGAATAGCCAACGTAAACCTTCCGTGGCACAGCTTAAGACTGTAGTGAAGACAATTCATATGATTGCGGCGAGTTTAGATTTTCCTAAAAGTACGTGTAGTACATGTAAAAGAAATAAAGATACATGGGAGGGGAGAAGGAATCCCATTTTTAGCGCGGGAAGGATTCCAGGGAGCTCCCGGCCTGTCCCGTCCCCTCGCTCGCTCAGGGCTCTGTCCCGCCGCCGCCCGGCCCGCGGAGCCCTCACAGCGCCGGCCCCGCCCCCGAGCGCGCCCGACCAATGGAGGCGCGGCGGCCCCGCCCCTCGGGCCGCGGCAGCCAATGGGAGGCGCGGCGCGGCGCGCGTCCACCTGCGGCTGCGGGAGCACCTGAGCGGGCGAGAGGAGCCGACAAAACCCGTGGGAGCGGCGGGTGCGCGGCGCTGCTCGTCCCGACCCGCCCGGCCAGTCCTGCCGCCCGCTGCCTCCGCCAGACATGACACAGGACTACGACAAGTGAGTGAGCCGGGCGGGGGAAGAGGCACCGCGTCCGGTCCGACCGGTGCTGCCGCCCCGCCGGGGGGCTGCGGCGAGAGGGGCTCGCCGCCCGGGGGCCGGGCCGGGGAAGCCGCTCTCGCGGGGTCCGCCCCCCTCGCTCTCGGAGGAGCGCCCCGAGGCTGCGGCGGGGCGGCGCGAACGGCGGGGGGAGCGGGGGCTGAGCCCCGGGGGGGAGCCGGCGGCGCAGCGGGGCGACCCCGGCGGCCACCCCGCCTCACGGGGCGAGCGCCGGGGCTGGGCCGGCTTTGAAACCCGACACCCGCAGCGAGGCGTGGGGCCGCCCCCCGCCCCCCGCGCCGCGCCTTAAATGCGGGCGGCGGCGGCGGCGGCCGCGCCGTCGGGAGGAGCTGCCGGGCCCAGGGAGCCGGGCCGAGCCCCCGCGCCGCTGCCCGGCGGCCGCAGCCGCTCCCATGGATTTCTACGAGGCGCATCCCTCGGGCAAGGTGGACTTCGGCAGGTAAGGGCGGCTCCCGGAGAGCTCGGCTGCGGCACCCCGGAGTAGCCGAAGTGGGGTCCTGAAAGAGTTAAACCGGGCTCGAGGTGTGTGTATTCTGTAACTTCGTGGTGCTGAACGCGAGACGTCGCCTTCAAGCGGATCCCAGGCTGTGTTGAAGGGCTCGGGTTGCGGCACTTGTCACCGTGGCCGTCTGCTGACAGTGGCCGGGGACACCCAAGTGCCAGAAAATGGGGTAGCTCTGAAGTGATTTGCTTTCAAGAACCGATTTTAAAATGTATATACTTTGAATGATTGGTGACGCAAATGCACTTCTTTCCTAGGGAATGTTTCCTAGGATTTTAAACTCAACTTTTTGTTTCAACACGCTACTTTCTAGGAAAAGGACTCCGGTGCAGCAGCTCACTATCTCATGTCTCTGACTCGGATTTTTCATAGGTGTTTTTATTTCCAGTGGCATTTAGCAGGTGAGCTGGTAGCAATTTGGGTACTTTGCTTTTGTGGCCCGCAGATGCCAGCGACAGAAAGGCTCGGTGCTGCCTCGGCGTTGGAGGTGTGCTCTGTGCAGGAGCGGGCTCAGCGTGGCTGCACAGCTCTGAATGTCACAGGGCAGGTTGCAGGGCGAGGGACAGCACGGCTGCTCCTGGAGCACAGAAGGAAGGAGGAATCGTTTCTGTGGTCTTCCCCCTTCTGCTGGGGAAGCCTTGCAGGCAAAGAGTCTCTGCTTTTTGTAGTATTTCTCTGCTTCCACTGTGGTCAAGTGGAAAGTAAAATTGGGAAATTATTAGAACTTCTGTATGAAGCTTAATTTTTTGCCTCTGCTGGACTTCTACTACTGTGTGAACAGATCAGCATGCCAGTTATCTTCTAAAACTTAGGGGAAAAAAGATGTGTTTGCCTTCTCTTATCAATATGTTCTCATTTTCCTGAAAGAAGCTGTGGTTCTCCTGAAGTAGGGAGTTCCTGCCAAACGCTGTACTTTTCTTGATAATTCTGCAGATAACTTTTTCTGTGCTTTTTTAGGTGGGTGGGTTACCTTTAGGGCACTGTGCATTGAATTTCGGCGTTTCAATGACAAAGAAATCACACAAAAATACGTAGGTCTTGCATTCACTAGGCTTCTGGTTAGTTGAGGTTTTTGTTCTCAGTATTTTTGGTTTTCTGATGGTTTTCCCTTCCCATGTGAGTATCGTGTTGCTGGAGGGAATCACAGTGGTCTTGTGAGCTCAGCAAGGCTGACTCAGCCCTTCAGCTTGGGGACGGATCAAGGGAACTGCACCCAGCTTACTTCAGTTGCCTTTTCCGCTGTGAGTTTTCCCATTTGCTATGGATATTTGAGGATTCCTTTATCATATTGTAAGAACAGGAGCTTGTACCTTGTCCCTAAAGAAAATTCTGCTTTGTCTTCTGTGGATCGTCTCACTTTGGTGGAAAGTAGCTGTGCTCTGAATTCGGGTGTCTGTGTCAGTGTGTACACAAATACCTATGGAGACCTGAAGAAAGGGCTTGGTGCAAGAGCTTGTCTCTTTTGTCATTTTTGTTTGCTCTTCTTTCAGCTGCATAATACTGATTTATAGCCACAAAGTGCTCTTACAAGTCCCGGGAACTCCCACTTGCTTTCAGTGCCTTCAGCTCAGCCAAGCTGTCCGAGGGCAGCTCGGCAGGGTGACTTGTGTAACTGATAAAGCGTCGAATGCATCACTTGCTTTGCAATCTTTTTGGTAGAAGGTGGTGATAAATGTAGGATACTGCTAAGCTGATTATAGTGATTAGAGTATTTCACAACTTTCTATTTCACAACTTTTTGTATTTGTAGTATATTTCAGTCTGAGAGTGTATCTGGGTAAATAGATGAAAAGAAGGATTCCCTACTAGGAAAAGGATGTGAAGGTGGTCAAGTTGGTGGTTTTTTTTTTGGTTTTTTTTTTTTTTTTGGTGGGGTTAGTTGTTTTTAAAGGATTACTTTTCTATTTTAACTATGGCCAATTCACTAAAAATGTCAAGTTTGGGATTATTAAGGAAAGTAAAAAAGCCTCCCCTTCTCCCCCAGCCCATCTGCAGTAAACCAATGTTAAACTTGCACTGTAAAGAGAACTGAACTGGTTTAAAAGTCAGATTTAAAAATTAGCATGAGCTGATTTAAAAGAGGAAGCGTATGTTTTACCAATAGAACCAAAAAAATATTGTCTAGGCTGGCAGGACAACATTTGCTACACATCTTGCTTTTGTCTGTGGACAGAATGTCCAAGTCATTTTGGAGTTTGTTGGTTCCCAGCAATCTCCAAATGTTCAGAGTAAATATAATTTTATGTATATATACTGTAGCATAAAGGGAATAGCTCATATTTTTATTTTTTCTTCACTCATCTGAGTGTGTTTCAAACTAGTGTGCTGGATTATTTCAGTAGTAACCAGGCAGTAAGTTGTTTTTTTCCCCCCTTGTCAGAAAAAAACACTGCCAGAGTGGTTTGAACTCCCCTTTACCAATTTCCCTATGTCATCTGTAACTTATCAGTAGCTTCTAGATGGTGTTTTTAGATTTATTCTGAGAGCAAAGACACTTGAAAGCACTGGAGAAAAGATGTTTAGTTAATGCACATTTTCTAGTTCCACGTGGGAACTGGATCGGGCTGTAGCTTGGCAGTTTTACATGGGATGTGCTGGAGGTTTTGTAGGTGGTTGGCCTGAAAGTGTGTAGCTCTTTCTGGGCTGGATTCAGAGCTCGAGCAGGTCAGTTGTGCTCTCACATGGCTTTGTCTTTTTGTGGAGGCTGGTGTAATCCATCTGAGTTTGGTCAAATTAATCCTGATTTACTCTGAGCGTGAGTGAGATCAGAATTAAGTTTCTGGGCTTTTTGTGTTGACTAATCCTTGCAGTACACTGAATCAGAATATGAACCTCATGAAACTGGGGCAGCTAATTTTGAACAACTTTTGGAATGTTTCTCGTGTGTTCTAACAGGTGGCTTTTTTTTTTTTCTTTTCTTCTTTTTTATGATTCAAGTAAAAGACCCGTGTTGGTTCTTCAGAATGACTCTCTCTACTCTCAGAGACGTCCTTACACCAATGAAGATGAGGCCTGGAAAACTTTTCTTGAAAATCCCCTCACAGCAGCTACCAAAGCTATGATGAGCATCAATGGGGATGAAGACAGTGCAGCTGCCCTCGGACTGCTCTATGATTACTACAAGGTAGATTGGCCTGGGTTGGCTCTGACAGCAGCAGAGCTCGTGTTCCACCTGTGGAAAAGGTGTCATTTGATAAAGGATTTTACAGAAGCTGTGAACAGATCACAAGGACTTGAAACAGTGTTGGTTTTAAATTGAAAACACTCTATGCCTCTCTTTCTGAAAATTTGTTTTATTTTTAGCTCTGTAAAATAAGATCTCCTAGATCTTGATGTAAAAGTTAGGTAGCACTTTGCTACTTTTCCATTTAAGTAGCACTTTTTCTGTTGGCCCCAGGTTCTGCATGAGGCAATGTGTTATAGAAATAGTCATAAAGAGTGACACTACAGGACCATATCCCTGTCTGAATAGAAATATACGTGGAGAAAGAAACTCCTTTTGTTCACATGATCCCTATTTTGGTGGACCTTTGACTTTTGCTGGGGCTTTGTTGTGTTACTTTAGGCTCAGTTGGTACTAAGATACAATTACAGGTTTTTGGTGGTATGTGGGGCTGAAGTGTGCACCTGAAAGAGTTGCTGCCTGCATCCCTCTAACCCTCAGTGATCTTCAGCTGCTGTAATCTGTTCATCCTTTGATTGCAGTGATTGTCTTCCCCAGTGTTCGTGGTCTCGGAGAGCTGTGCCTTCTTCCTGGTGCTTGGAGCTGACCTGAGCAGTCAGAGAAGGTTCTGGTCTGCAAGGGGTGCATTTTGCTGAGCCTTGTTTCCCGAATACAGAAAGTGTAAGCTAGGGTGGTTCTCTGCAGCCAGGTCAGGGGAGAGCAGCAGGCGTTGCCAGGCAGGGAGGGGTCCTGCTTGTGTTGGGACGCTGTGTTACGGTGGCCTGGCTCACCGGCTGGACGTGCCTGTTTTTTCTTTGCTGAGCGTGCAGGAAGGCCGGGAGGCTGACTTGGCTTTCCTGCCTGGCACTTTGGCTTGTGTCTGTTAACAGCAGTGAGTGCAGTTGCCAGCCTCAGTTATGTCCTTCAAGCAGTAGGAAAGATTGCCTGGTGCAGACAAAAGCCTTGCCTGCTCTTTTATGAGTTGAATATGTCTTACATACCAAAATATTCTTGCAGTGCTTGATATGGAGATTAACACTCCACACACACACGACAAAATGCCACAGACTCACTGATGTGGATGTTATTCAGCTAGTTTTGTGAGAAAACTGCCTTTCTGCTTTGTGCTTGTGCTTACTATGCTTTTGGAAAAAAAAACCCAAATACTAAACAACAACATGCTTTCAGTAGGACAATTTTAATCCACAAGATCAATTTTGATTTCTAAACCTGTAGATTACAAAAAGAATGTTGATGTTGATCCTTCATGCTCGGCAAAGCAGAAGGGATTTGCTGTACATTAATGCCTAATTCAGGGTTTCCTCTTATGTTTGGGTATCAGTGGGTGTACAGAAAAAATTGGTGGAAGAACAGGTATGCTGCACACTTAGGTAAAGCAGAATGGCTGGAGGTTGAAAGATTTATTGAGGGCTGTTATGGAGTAATGTTATAGAGGGATGACGTTGAGGCATTTCTAACACGCCCCCTCTGAATATTAAAGGCAGCTGATGAGATCACCTTCCTATAAAAAAAACAAAACAGTAAAACCAAAAAACTTTTGTTTCCTTCCATTTAACTACTGAGCTTGCTCAACTGTGGTTAATAAGGCCTTATAGGAAACAAATTTTGGATAAAAATTCTTTTGGGAGTGTTGGCCAAATGCAGCTTGGAAAACTCTTCTTTTTTGGTGACCAGTTAGTGTTGGCCTCCCAGCAGCCTCCATCTAGAGGTTCTCCAAATTTGCTGGTTACTGTGGAAAATCAAACATTGTGGTGTTTCTGGGGATTCCAGGTTTTGTGTAAGAGTGAGGACATAGTTTTCAGTCAGGGCTGTGTAGGGAAGAATGCTGTCTGTGCTGCTGTGCCCTCAGCCTTCATGATGAAGTGGTTCCCCTCCCTGGATCCAGGCTGGCAAATGGAGACAGGATCTGAGCAGGCTTTGGTGAAGGAGAGTGGTGGGAGTTCACTCCTCCATACATACACCAGAAGATGTTTGCTTTGCTCGCTCAGGAGGCATGATGAGGATGACAAAAGTCCCAGGCCTTACATGTGGGTTGGCAGGAGAGCTTGTGTGGGCTTGCAGTGTGGCTGAGGGGACCTGAGCACCACAGGCTTGTGCCAGCAGCTGCAAGAGCTCTTTGGGTTGCTGGAGTGCTGGTTATGTGCTCCATGTGAGGAACTGAGCCAGCACAGCTCCAAGAGCTCACCTTCTCCTGTGTGCCTTGGCCTTGCAGTGCAGCCAGGAAAATGGCACGTGTGGGCAAGGTGACTTGTTTGATTGATGTTGTGTTTTCAGGACAAATCCTGTCTGTGGCATAAAATACAAGAAGCAATACTGAACTGTCTTAAATCCAGAATGCTGGTTACATTTTGTTCATAAAAGGCTTAATATAGTTTGGGCCACTGTGTTTTGTGTGGCCATACACAAATATGAGCTGTAGTATCTCAATATGTTTATTGGACATGGTGCTCCCCAAATTCCCTGAGCACTGAGGAGAAAGGAGAGCCTCAAGTGGTCTTAGAGGGAATGGCCTAGAGAGCACATGTTCTTGGGGAAGTGGCTGTGGAACAGCATCCTTTCACAAGCTTTGAGTTCAACCAGCAAGCTGAACTCTGCCAGCCTGCAGAGGAGAGAACCTGCACTGCCAGCAAACCTTGTGAAATCTCTTGGTCCTGCTCACCCCAGTACTGCTGCTCCAGCCATGGATAGATTGTTTTCTGCACTGGTGTTCTCACCACCTGGTGCTGGCAGGAGCTCAGGGCTGACTCTGGTGACTGAGTTGGCTACATAGGGATCCATGGGGCATCTCCTGGGGTTGGCCTGGCAGCCCAAAGCCATGTGAACATGGGTTAAGCTATAATGCAAATAATTACTGGCATCCAAAGCAAACCTTCCTTAATTTGACCAAATTTTAAGGAGCTATTTTTTTTTGTATGGGAGGAAGAATTGAATTATATATTTGTTATATTCACCATGTATGTCTTAAATTTCTCAGGTTCCAAGGGAGAGGAGATCTTCAACAGCTAAGCCTGAGGTAGAACATCCTGAACAAGACCACAGCAAAAGGTATTATTTTTTATTATTGCTTCTGTTTTCTCCCTTCTTTCCTCGACCATCAAAGCTGCTGAAGGAAAGTAACTTGCTGCACTGTGGTGATGTGCTGGAAGAGAGAAACTGTCAGCTTTTACCCTGTGCCTCAGATTCCTGTTTTGCCCCAGGAACAGGATGGGGATTGAGCCATGGTGTAGAGAGCTGAGGCTCAAACTGCTGCTCAATGCCATCTGTCTGCTTTTGGTGTGCTGATGTCATACAGTCAGCCTAGCACAAGCTGCTCTCTAACATTAGGCACCCTGGTAGCACAGGCACCCCCCAGGCTGCAGTCACTGGTGACACTTTTCCATTTTTCATGCAGTTACTTCAGTTGCTCTCTGCTGATTTTTGTTCTCAGGTACCAGCAGCATTGCTGTGTCATGCATGGGCAAGTTGGGAAGCTCTTTAAAGTGCTTGTGATTTGGTTTTGTATTGTCTGGGGACTTCCTTTGTATCCTCTGCAACTTCTATCTTGCTTCCCCTACCTGCCTTCCCTCTCTTGTGCCTCCCAAGCAGATTATACTGATTACGTGAATATAACAAATGGCAGGTTTACTCAAGCCAGGCTTCCACTCCTACCATCCTCTTCCTCTGGACAGACTAGAATGCTTTAAGGACCTGAGGTGAGGTTTTGTGGTCTGGCTGAGCTGATTGAGTTACTTGTTGTGAAGAAGAGCAGGCTGATTCCCAGCCATGTGTTCCCACTGCTCCTCTTGCACCAGACTGGGTCTCACACTGGTCCATCACCAAACAGGGAAAGAAAAGGTGGCTACTTTTCTGCCAGCCAGGCAAGCTGAACTGGCTGACCAAGGAGGCAGGGGAATGTCTGAGTTGGTGTGAAGAGAGGGCAGGACCACTTGGTGGGGAGGGAGAAAGAGAGGGCAGGCTGACTTAGTGGTTAGTAGCTGAGGTCAGCTCAGCCACTGATCTCAGTGTTGTCCTGGTAGAAATGAGTGTGGTGGGGTGGAGAGTGGCAAGTTATGCAAACCCCTCCCCAGGAGTCTTGGTGTGGATTTCTTGGGGGGTTGTGAATGAAATGAGGGCTGTAATTTCCCTGTCAGAGCTTCGCGGGTGGTGCACAGTCCTGGGGCAGAGGAGCAGCAGCCTTGCTTGTCAGTCCTTCTTCCTCTGCCAAACAGCAGCTTCGTGGAGCCTGTGTGTGCTGGGAAGTGCTTAGTTTTGGATTGCTGTTTTCCAGGCAGTGAGGATCTGGGCTGTGAACCCTCACCCTCTGCTCCAGGGTAATTGCTCTCCAAGGTGGGATGATTACCAGTGTCAGAGGAGTTGTGGGGTTTTTTTAATGAGTTTCTCAGCTTTTCAGGTTAGGATTGAGCTGTTCTGCATAAGCAGGAGAGTTTGTGTCAGCGGTCCTTGCCCAAAAGGTTGAAAAGCTTTTCTAGCTCTTGTTTAATGAGAATATAAGCTGTATAATTTATGCCTGATTTCTTTTTGCCATTTTAAGGAACAGCATCCCAAACGTGACAGAACAGTCGCTCATTTCTGCTGGAGAAAACAGGGTCCAGGTTCTGAAAAATGTGCCTTTCAATATCGTACTTCCACACACCCCCCAGATGGGCATGGACAAGCGAGGCCACCTGACGACCCCTGACACAACGGTCACGGTTTCCATCGCCACGATGCCCACGCACTCCATCAAAACGGAGACGCAGCCGCACGGCTTCGCCGTGGGCATCCCGCCCGGCGTGTACCACCCCGAGCCGCCCGAGCGCGTCGTGGTCTTCGACAGGAACCTCACCCCCGACCAGTTCAGCTCCAGCACCCAGCCTCAGAGCTCCCAGAGGAGAACGCCAGACTCCACCTTCTCGGAGACTTTCAAGGAGGGTGTGCAAGAGGTACCAGGAGAGGCAGCTGCTCTGTGTGTGTTTGTCTAGATTTGGATGGAGAGATCCAGTTCTGTCTTTAACTGTTCTTGTTCCATGAGCCAGAAATCTGTCCAGTGGCTTAGAAATAGAAGACTTTCCCAGAAAGGTGCATAATTAACACTTAGTAAATAAAACCTTCACAACATGAAATCATTATCAAAAGCAAATGACTAATCTGACTAGTGACAGAGGCTTTGGCTTGCAGAGTGTGGAAATAGTTATCTCGATCCATAGAGCCAGGTTTTGCAAGAGTTCAGCGCTCTGTGGTTCCTTGGCTGGTACCAAACTGAAGTGACTGTATGTAAGCTTCCTTTCTGCCAGTTTCTAGGTGTGGTGTGTGTCCATAGAAAATAGTTGGATTATGTAGGCCCCTTCAGTGAGAAAATCTGTGGTTTTTGTTTTATGATACCAACTGAAAATAGCAGCGTAACCATGTTTTGATTTTTAAGCCAAACCTCAAGGAGCTGTGTAGCTATGCCCTTTGAGATTTGGGAAAGCATTAAAATTTTGCCTTAAGCTGACTTGGAAGGCCTACGAGATGTTGTGCTTAGCTGACACCCAAAAGTTTTGGATTAAAACACTGTTCAAGTGTCCTGTTTGTTGAAACAAAAAATCAGTTGTTATCTGGTGAACAATTTGCCTGACAGAAGTTCCGTGGTAAGAAGTATCTATTTAATATTGACTTTTCTTTTTGCTGCAGTGTTAACTGTTGTTTTGTCTACTCCAGGTTTTCTTTCCTACTGAACTGAATCTCCGAATGGCCAACATGAATTCAGAAGATTATGTTTTTGACAGCATTTCTGGGTAATGATTAAAGGCTCCCATTTGCCTGTATCCTCCTATTCTTAGTTGTCCGTGAGCAAGCAGTATAACTCATGCCAGTTTGTACCCAGTCACAGTTGGATTTTGAGGGGGCCTGTGGATCTCAAACCCACAGTTATGTCTGCTTTTTTGAATTTCACAGTTGAAAATTGTAGCTGTAAACGTACAATTGTATCTTTAAAGAAAACAAATACTTTAAGGAAAACTACTTGGAGGACTGGAAATACCACCCAGCTTCAATTATGGTCCTTGCACCAAATCTGTGTCCCATGGGAAGGGGCAGTGTTGTCTGGGATTGGTCTGGGAGTTTGCTTCCAGCTGTGCCCCCCTCCCTGGTGTGCTTGTCTTGGTCTCAGTCTGCTGGAAATCTACAGCAAAAGCAGGAGAAATAAAACTCACCTGAGCTCCAGAGGAGGGGAGCAACTTGCTTGATAGTTGCAGCTGACCAAGAGGGTGATGGCCACTGAGTAGCTTATTAGCTTGTGAATTTAATTAAATTCTAATAGATACTTTCTGTTGGTTGAGGGCAGCTTACTGCTCTCAGCCTGAACAGGGACCTTCCAGTCTTGCCTGCTGATGTGTCTTAGGATTTAGCTTGCCAAGAACTTCTCTTAAGTGTTCATTCATGAAGGAAATGGTTGAAAAAGGGGCTCATCCTGTTTTCCAACTTCTTTGCCTGTTGATGGCTTAATGAGTCAGCTAACGACTTTGGAATTTCTCCAGATTAAATGTGGAACGTTTAATCAGCTTTCCAGGAAAATGCCTTAGCAATCACTACCCTCTTCACTCTATAGGAATAACTTTGAATACACTCTGGAAGCCTCCAAGTCCCTCCGACAGAAGCCTGGGGACAGCACAATGACTTACCTGAATAAAGGTCAATTTTACCCAATCACGCTGAAAGAAGTCAGCAGCACTGAAGGAATCCATCACCCCATCAGTAAAGTCCGAGTGAGTGGCAGCACTTGTGGTTTTTTGGGAAGGAGGGTGTGCATGATGGCAACCTTAAAGTGCAGCAGTCTAGACCAGAGCATCAGCACAAAGGCCAGCTTAGCTGTGCTCTTACGTCAGTGTGGGTTCCTTTGCTGTCCACCCTCTGCCAGGCCAGCCCATCCTGGCTCAGACTGTTAAGAAGTGGTGTCAGCACTTGTGTAAAGGTGATGCAACACCTGGAATGAGATCCTTGGATTCTAGTTAGGAGAGCAGTTCTGCTCATCTCTGTTTATGACCCAGAAAGTGCTGTTGTCTGCGTTCCTGTTTGGCAGTGGTGTGCCAGGAATACCGTAGTGGAAAAGCCTAAAGCTCCAAACCAAATGTACTCTCTGGCCTTTTCTCTATTTCTCTTTCATGTTTTTGTTTGCTTTTTTTTTTTTTAATCTTTTCCTCTCTCCTTTCAGAGTGTCATTATGGTTGTGTTTGCTGAAGACAAAACAAGGGAAGATCAGCTCAGGCACTGGAAATACTGGCACTCAAGACAGCACACAGCCAAACAAAGATGCATTGACATAGGTAAGGAACACTCTCGTTGCTGATGTCAAACTTAAGACCTAATTCCTTGGCAAGGTTCCTTTTTCTACTAAAGCTTTGTTATTTTAAGGAACTTCTGGATCCCTCTCTCTGCCCTCCATAGCTTTGCTGAAAGATAGAGAGGGTTTGTGATTGGAGCTAATGCTGCAGTTTTTAGAACTTGACTGAAGAGGCTGGTTTTTTTGAGGATTTTGGTTGGTGGGGTTTAGGGTTTTGTATTGGGAAATCCAACAGTCCCCTGCAGACAACAGGTTTTCTTAGAATATCCTGGTGCTTGTAGCTAAGTCACAGGTTGTAGTCCCAGTGGCTGTCCTAAATACTGTGTTTCTTCAAAGGACAAGATCTTTGTAGAAATACCTCAAGACTAATGATCCTCCCTCCCACACCTTTGCTCACAAATCATCTTTGGTATATGTTAAAAAAGAAAACACTGCAAATTTCCACTTGCCTCCAGACAAGGCTGGGGCTGGCTGGGTTCCAGCCTTCTCTGGCTGAAGACTGGGCTGTACTCCTCGTCCCTTCCTTCTGTGAATCAAAGCAGGGATTAATCACTTGGCACTTAAAGCAGACGCGCATGCAAATCTTTGTTTGTTATTGAAGGAGTTTTATTGAGAGCTTATGTCCTTGCCATACAGGGTAGAGTTTCCCGCATATAGCACAGAACACCTCATATTTGGGATCTGCCTTTGTCACTGGAGTTGCTAGTTTAGAATTTTTGCAAGTCCCATTTTACTCCTTCCTCCTGTTTGTTGAGGGGTTTTTTATGTGTGAGAACCATTTCTAGCCTCTTTAAAGATCCATTCCTAAGGTACAGTTCAGCTTCTTTTTGCCCCCAAGGGGCTGCTGAAGAGTTACAGTTTCTGGCTGCTTCATGTGATTAAGGACCCAGGTAATATCTCCTCTTCCTCTCTCTCCTGAACACTTCTGTCTAACAGCTGACTACAAGGAGAGCTTCAACACCATCAGCAACATTGAGGAGATCGCATACAATGCCATATCATTCACCTGGGACATCAACGAGGAAGCAAAGGTGTGTGGCCACGATTGTATTTCCTGTCCTTTTAGCAGATTCAGGGGCTGGGGGAAGGGAAGGGTGTGTGGCCTACCTGGTGATTAGCGTGTAACAAGTTTGTTTACGCTCTTACATTAGGCAAAACCTTTTGGCTATTTCTTAAGAGGGTTTGCATGTGCAACTGGGAGAGCTTTGCAACTGCTTTAGGGTTCTTGGCAGAAGTGCCTGCCTGAGAGACAAGTACTGACAGAAGGAAGCGCGGAGCGTTTGCCGAGCAGATGAGGTGGCATGGGAGGTGTGATGGAGCATAGCTGGGCTTGGCACCGAGCACAGCCACCCCAGGGGAGCTGGGGGAGAGCTGCTGGGGGGCTCAGCCTCCCGCCACGGGCTTGCCTTCCACCAAAGAGGGAGCAGCTGGCCTCTGAGCTCCCAAAGCATGCGTTGCTTAAACCGCAGATCCCAACACCCAGTGACCTATTTCAAACTAGAACAGCCTCCTGGTGAACTCTGGTTTGATCTTTCCTCAGAACTGTGGGTGCTTTTGTAGGTGTGTAGGTACAGGAAGCTTCCCTAGCTAGTAGCTAACTGCAGCTGTTTGAGCCACTTCTGGAAAAGGCTTGTGTACCTTCTGGGTTCAAGGAAGCAGGTCAAAGCCTGGAGCCAACTCAGTTCTAAAGGCATTTCTCACTGGTTAGTTGCTGGAGTCAAAGTGAAGGAGTTTTCTTTTGAGAATTTCATTACTGCCTGGGTTTTCTTTAGAAATCTGGAATGGTTTCCATTCATTTTTGGAGACTGGCTGTTTCCTTGGCAGTACTAGTAACTGGTACCAGCAATTGGTACCAGTAGTCACCAGCATCATGGGGAAAAACACTGATGTCTGCACAGTGCTGTGTCTAGGGAGAGCCTGGCCTAGGGGTACATAGGAACTCTCAGCAAAGAACACAGCTCCTTCTCTGGAGCTGTGTGTGCTCCTGCTCTGCAGGAGGAGCAAGGGCTGGTGTCACTGCACAGAGCTTGCAGTCACCACAAACTGTGCTCTGTCCTGCACAAGGGCTGTGGAGATGTTGTATGGGGACTGCTGTTAGGTTTCAGCTCTGTGGGAGAAGTTTGGGATGCTTAGCAGACAGCAGTGAGGAGCTGTGTCTGTGCTGCTGCTGAAAGTGCTGATTTGCAACGTGTGGGACGTTACTTTTGAAGCTGGTGTTGGGTGCCAGGATTTCCTTTTCACCAGATCTGGCTTCAGTCAGATTGAGAGGGCTGGCAGGGAGGGCTTTATCTGCTGGAGGATGCTAAAAGGCTGACATGATTTCTAAAACATGAAGCACTTCACTTTGTGAACAAAGAGAAGAGCTGTCAAAAGGAGTCAGTATTATCCTGCTGCCATAGCCAGTCAGACATTTACCTAACCCAGGCAGTCGGTGTCTATGAGGTATGCAAAGGCTTAGGATTTGCACACAGGGGTGGATCATGCAGACGGAGCAATGCAAGTCCTCAAGGAGCTGGAAGCACTTTCTGCAGCTGCCTGTCTGCTGGCTGAGCCACTCTGCAGCAGTAGGGATGGGCCACTAGCTCAGGAGCAGGGTCACAGCTGGTGCTGAGAACTTTGTGGCTGCCCCAAGGAAAGCCATCCCTTCCTACCAGGTAGCTGTTGCTGAGTTACTGTACAGACCCCTGAATGAATAGTTTCAGTCTATAATGAAATTGCCAGTAGTGTCTGGAAAAGATCTAAGGACCCTCATGGTGATGTTTCACCTGGGGACTGAACTCCCTGGGATGAAGTGGTGTGGGGAGCTGTGAGACAGACTGGTTTTTAGCTACAGAGGCAAATTTGCCTCCAGATTCACAGTCTTAGTGTGTGAGAGATCCATATACTGTGAGTCCTGGTTTATATGACCTTCCAGAGTGTGCAAGCCTTGACTCTTGGGATCAGAATCATATTAAGACAAAAATACCCTTGACTTCAGTATTTAAAGAATTGACATTTTTTAGCAAGGGCTCCATGTTCTTAAGTGTCTGTTTAACTTCATTTTTTCCCCTAAGTGGATGTGTTTTATCAGTGACTGAATTTCTCACCAGAAGAGCTGCAGTTCTTTCTCTGCTTCTGTGATCTTATCAGGAGATGTCTGAGCCAATTTCAACAATTTTTATTGCATGGTTCATTTACCTTGTATGCTCTTGCTCTCTCTTTTCCTTTCCCTCCCTTCCCCCCAACCCCTGACAGCAGTCTTAAAGTAGATGAAGAAAGCAAGGAATAGATAGAGCTGAGTTTCTGATGTTACAGAAATTCCTTCACAGTAATAAATATAGTGTTTATATTTAATAACAGCAGAAGTGCTGCATAGACAGTATGTTTAACCAGCCAGCAAGCCTTGATCATTAGAAATTTGCTTCCTGAGCCCTGGAGTTACCTGGACCAGAGCCAAGTGATTCTTCTGGGCTTGCTGCTTCTCCTGTTTCCCTCTTGCTTTTGCTTCCAGTTTGCTGTGGAAATGATAAGGTCCTGTGCAGCCATGTCGAATGGGAGGTCATGAGGCTCTGTGCCTGGGCTTTCTGATGTAGTTACTCATTTGGACATGCAGGGCGTGTGTCAGATTAAGGCAGAAGTAGGAAATCATCACAAGGAGTTGCTCTTAGCAGCTCTGGGACCATGTACTTACCTTCTTGTGGGGATGTACAGGAATATTGCACCTCTCCACGGTGTGTGTTCAGGAGGGTGTCACCTGCCTGGGAGTGCTTTGCCAGTGCCCTTGGGGCACTAAGGGGGTTTAGTAAACTGCACCCTTCTGGTGAAGAAACACTCTTT
This sequence comes from Passer domesticus, assembly GCF_036417665.1. NCBI lineage: Eukaryota > Metazoa > Chordata > Aves > Passeriformes > Passeridae > Passer > Passer domesticus. The sequence goes on along the minus strand of NC_087476.1, from coordinate 15,669,504 downwards.
TCATACAATAAAAGTTGTGTGCTCCTTCATAGCAAGGAAAATTCTGTGGATTTCACAGCTGTGGATTTGTGGGATGGAAAAAGGATGTTTGGGATGCCCTCAGTAACAAGTATTTCCCAGTTGCATTGTGCTGGGACAGCCAAGAGCAAAGCCAGGGCTCTGGTCACTGGACACTTTGGACAGGCCTGGCTCTGCACAGCTGGAGTTGTCCCACAGCTGCTACATTGCTGTGCTGTTCGTGAGCCCTTGGGTGCAGAAGCCAGGGCTATTTCATGCATGACAGACATTCCCACTCTGGGACCAGACCGTGTCCATGGATTTCAGAGCAAATGTGCTTCTCTCTGGCAGCTCCTCTCTGCCCTCTTCTGTTGTTTTGGAACATCACAGGAGCTGCTGGAAGCAGAGGCTGGTTTAAGTATTCTCTGACCTTTGCTAGAGTGTGTTCAAGCTGGAAAAGGGCCCAGGATCCAAAGCCTCCTTGCTCTGAGACAGTGAAGGGAACGAGGGGTGAGGAGGAAGGCCAGACTTTGAAAGAGGCAACCTGCCCTGAAGTGGTACTGTTGAGGTTTGAAGGAGAGTGAGATGAGGATTAGAAAGATGGTCAGGAGATGCTGCAGAGTGGGGAAGCAGTGATTCAGGTGGGCTTTCAGATGTCTGTATTAGAGATGAGGTCTGATCCCATCACCTGACAGAGCAGAGGAAGGGAATAGTTGAATGGGGAGACAATCATGCATTGTGTGCAGAAAAGGGAAGAGGGTGGACTAGAAAATTGGTTGCTGAACTGGTGGGTTGTTGAATGGGGCATTTGAGAAAGCCAGTGTAGCTGCTCAATCAGGAGCCATCCTGCTTGAGTGGAAGCATGCTCTGATGAGTCTGATGAGATGTGTAGCTGATACTCACTTGCATGCAGCAGCTAATGCTGGAGTTACCCTGAGGCTTGTGGAGACTTCAAACAGTTTCCCACCCCATGATGGATGTCTGCCGTGGGCAGACAGTCAAGGTGGGGTTCTCCTGCAAAGAAGCTTTCAGATGTCTGAACACAAGCTCGTCATCTTTTGCGTCTATGACTTCATTAGGGACGGGGTGTCTAGAGCTGAGATGCAGCTTCCTCCAGAGGTATCTGCCCCTTCTTGTTGTCTGAGCAGGCTTGGCTGTCTTTGAAATGTGGGGATGTTAGAAGTAGGGAATAGGAATCCTTGCAGCCCTTTTTGTGTCTTTGTCCCCCATGTCAGTCAGAATAAATGGTTGTAGTTTCAGGTCATCAATTTTTGAGGCTGGGATCCATCTCTTTCCAGGTCTGTACAACATGTCAGGCTCTCCTTTCCTTGGCTGGAAGCCAGTAAAGGTCTTTTAATGAAGATTGCCACTGTGTGTGCAGTTAAATGCACATTTCATACTGCTCTTCCTGATGTTGGCTGTTGTCCTGTTATCTCTGCTATGTTACCCGTTAGGCTGTGAAGCAAATTCTGTCCCTTAACTCTGGCCTGGGGACATGGCCTGCTCTCAGGTCTCTCAGGTCAGTGGCAGTTGAACAATCTGGACAGATTGGTTTCCCCAGGGTTGACTGGCTTTGCTGGATCCTGCTTTGCTCAAATCCTGTCTGAGCTCTCGCCCAGTGGAGCAGGAGGGCTGGGGCCTCTTGTCTGAACAGGGTGAGCTGTTGTCTGCACAGTGACTGCAAGAGCCTCCCTGCCTGTTTCTGCAGCTCTGACAGGGCAGGATCCTGCCCTTGTGCTGGGGCACCCCTTCTGTGCTTCCCAAGGGGCCCCTTCTGAAAGCAGCAGTGCTTCCAGCAGCTCCAGAGAAGGGCCCCTGTGGAGGTCTTTGGTCTGGCTTGCTATAGGCTGGGGAATGGGACTGTAGCCAAAAATGATGTCACTGCACATTAAGGGTTCTATTGTCCTCCTATTCCTTCCCTTCCCCCCCCCCCAAAAAAAAAGGCATTGTAAGCCAGATGCTTTGTTGAAAAGACCCTTTCTACTAAAAGGGAATACATGGAGAGAGTGTAACAGGCATTTTGAGCTCAAGAATATCATGACAGAGCTTTTTGCTGCCTTTTCACCAAAGAGAAGATGCTGTAGTGTCTCTTAATTGATGCCCTGAATGACAGAGCAATTAAACAGTACTTTTTATTACTTTTTTTGTCCAAAAAGAGTAGAATGGTCCTAATATTATGGTAATTTGCATCTACTTTGGGATGGCCTTTTGAAATAGAAAATTAGGCAATAAGGGTGGTCTTCTTGGCAGATCCTCCCATGTGTTGGCAAGATTACTTTGTTTAGAGGAGTTCAATTTTTGGAGAGGGTGGATCTCTTGCTACAGCTTGAAGTGAGGCTGGGTGGTACACTACTGATTTATTTTAAGAGCTTATTCTAGCATAATCCTCCCTTGGTGTTCACTGTAGGAAGAATTTAAACTTTTTTGATTGATGAATATTGCATACATTTATATGGATGCCATTGTAATGAAGCAGCAGTCATATGCCTCATTAAAAAAGGTGTTGCCACCTTCAACAGCATTGAGGAGGTACAGGTTTGACTAGTTGGAAATGAAACTATGAAATGTGATGAGTCAAACATACTTAAAGGAAAGAGATTGGTGTGAAGCCAAGGCTGCAGACCACAAATACTTTGAGGCAGGTACACAGAGCCTTTGGAGCAGTGACATAGGAAAGTCATAGCAAGTATTGCCTGCCTGCCTCTTAACGCTGACCTCTCCCTCCTCTGTCCTGGCTTTTCTGGAAAACAAGCGTATGCTGCCCTTGATTTTAAGCATTGCCAACTAGAAGCAAATTTTCAACCCAGTATTTTATCTGAACTTCATGTCCCAAGCCTCTGCCATTGTCTTCCAAGCAGGAGATCACAGAAGGTTTCCCAAAGCTGAAAGGAAAATCTCTTGACATTAGGTTTTCTATAGAGAAAACTAGGAGGTGACTTTTTGTTTTTCTCTTCACTTTTCTCTATTACGTTTTTGTCTGATGGCAATTCTTTCTTTTCAGCCACTTTTGTGTCTTTATAGCCTTAATTCTCTGTTTTGTGTTTTGTTGTTGTGTTTCAGCTTTTGTCATTGTTTTTGGAGACTTCTGTTGCTGTTGTTGACGTGGGGGGTGCATTAGGGTTTTTTGGTGGGTTTTTTTGTTGTTTGTTTGTTGTTTGGGTTTTTTTCAACACAGTTTTTGCCAAACTGCTGTTTTTACTTTCTTTCCAACCTACCTAACAAAACCTGGCCCAGCAGCTTTATCTTATCAAAGCCTGGGGTGGGAGGAAGCATCAGTAGGACTGGGAACCATTATCCCCAGGTTTCCCAGGTGTTGTGAGCAGAGACATTCCTATATTTCCTTGCCTCAGAACAGGTTGGAATAACAATCAGCATTGCTCTTTGTGAGCAGGAATATGTATTTTCCTTTCATTACCATTGCTCTTTGTTTTGTTGGTGGAGTAACTTGCTAGGAGGATGTTCTTTATCTGGAGGTGGATCATATTTCCCTCTTGTCATTCCTTGACGTGGTGTGGGACCCATGATGGCCTCTGTGTAGGTCACCCAAATTGGGATTGGTAGGTTTGAATGCAAACTCCCTCTCCTGGGCTGCAAGCAGGATGGTGCTGGGTCTGCCTGAGCGGGGCTGGAGCGCATGCAGCCCCATCACCCACCTGCCAGACAAGCCTTTTTTGGAGCATCCGATCCCAAAGGCAGGAGGAGCCCACAGGTGCATGAATTGCCCAATTTTTTTATCTCTTTCCTGGCTCACCTCCTGCTGATGCAAAACCTGTGGTGCGTGTGGGAGGTGAAGAAACGAATGTGGGAGCAGTAAGATTAGCCACCTCTCAGGTGATCTTACCAAAGTGTGGGTTTGGGGTTTTTTTCTTTAAAATACAGAAGAGTCTTCCCAGGGCTGCTTTCTTAGGACATGCCTTCGTGGATGTGTGCAGGCAGACCTGTGCTTGCCCTGCCTGCACTCGGAGCTGCTTGGCTCTCACCCAGAGCCAGTCTTGGAAGCCACGTAGCTGCACTGGCACAAGGCAGTGCCCAGGCTGACAGCTCTGCCTTTCAGAAGGGCTTGGGACTCTGCTGGTGTACTTCATAAGGCTTTTGGACAGAAGATGTTTTTCATCTGACCAGCTTCCAGTATAGAGGAAACATATAGGGACCAATCTTTACAAAATACTCTGGGTTTTTTTCTTCTTTGCTGTTTCTATTTGTCCAAGCCTTTAGAGAAACCATATGATTTCAGCTATCAACATTAAAATTACAAACTTTGAGCTTCTGGTTAATTTTTCTTTATGGGAGGGGGAGGCACTGCCTTTGTGTCAGGAAAATGGTCTCTAGATCCACTGGAATCACTTTGCCTACTGTATTTTTGGGCATAACATTGAAACTATTAAGTCAAGGCCAAGAAAAGCAGCTGCATTCCCTGGAAAGAAGCTCATTGCAGTTTAACCTGTCTCTCGTGGTTGTGTTATAGGCTCCAAACTCTGTATTCTGTACAAACACAGTCATCCAAGATCAAAAACATCCTGACAATTTTAAGTTGAATATAACACAGGCTGACTATAACATAGCCTGGAATGTCTCCTATGAAGACAGGCTGAAGAGTTGGGGTTGTGCAGCCTGAAGAAGAGATGGCTCTGGAGAGACCTTAGAACACCTTCCAGTACCAAAAGGAGGCCTAAAAGAATGCTGGAGGGGGACTTTTTACAGGGGCTTACAGTGATACAGAGCAAGGGTGAATGGCTTCAAACTGACAGATTCAGATGAGGTATTCTAATTATTCAGGAGGAAATTCTTCTCTGTGAGGGGTGCTAAGGCACTGTAACAGACTGCCCAGAGAAGCTGTGGATGTCTCGTTCCTGGAAGTGTTTAAGGCCGGGTTGGATGGGATTTTGAGCCTTCTGGTCTGGTGAAATGTGTCCCTGCCCATAACATGGGGGGCTGGACTAGATGATCTTTAAGGTCCCTTCCAACCCAAACTGTTCTGTGGTTAAAATGAGAGGCTTTTGTGTACTAGTGTGAGAAAAGAGCTAAGATTTTTATCTGAATTCTCAATAGAGAAAGAAATATTCAGTAGACTTGGATTGTTGAGTAATGTCTTAATCCTTTGGACACAGAAATATAAAGGATCATAAATAGGAGGAGATAATACCATTTACCTGCTTTGTCTTGAAACGAAATAAATGTGAGCAAGGTGATCAGCCTGGAAAAGTCCCAGGTCTGCCTGTGTAGGTCCTTATCCAGAGGGATGTACAGGACTTTGCAGGATAGTGTGACCCATGCCTGTGTTTTCTCTGACTGGTCAGAGTTCATGGTGTGCTAGCCCCATTGCCTGTGGCTGCCATGGGTGAGAACCTGCACTGCTGCTTTCCAGCTGGGCAGCTGAGCCTGCACAAGGTGACATTTCATCTAGAGCTGCTGCATATGTAGCCTTTGGACTCATCAGAATTGCTAGTGCTTTTTGTGTGACAGAAGAGTACAGCGTCCAAGATAAACTGAGGAGAAGAGATCTAGGTATGCAAGCCTTCATTTAAAAAAGGCATCTTTCATCTCGCTGACAGAGAGGTTCCTGCAGCACTTTGATTGCCCTTTAATTATGTCTGTTTTTCCTGGTTTGTTTGAAAGGCAGATCTTGTTAAAAAAGGTGCTGTGTGGAAAGAACTTGGCTGTCTCTGCTGCCCTTCCTTGAGGGCACACGGCAGAGCTGTCAGATTAATTTTTTTCTGCATTATTAAAATGGAAGATTGTTTCTCGTGGATTTGACTGTAGGCACGGTGTGTTCCTCCCACCTTAGGTGAGGAGGGGCATGAGGGGTCGGATGGTTAAAGCAGACAGAGAAGTCATGAGGTCTGACTTCTTCCCACGCTAACTTCCAGCATGATCCCAAAGGAGGTGCTTTAATCCTTCTGCCTTCAGTCTTTTGTTGTGTGCAGCTGGGCTGCCCCAAAGGCTGCAGGAAACCCAGCGTGGTGTTGGGGAAAGGAGGCTCTAGTGTTGGGGTGAATGCCAGGTGTGGGAGGTGAGCAGTTTGTAGCAGCTCACAGTTTTCATGCTGTTTGATTTTATCTGATCTTCCATCATTGTGAAGCCATTTGCCTCAATGAGTATCTCAGCTTTTTGAAAAAGTAGTTAGAAAAAGTATGGAAAAAAATCAACAGGAAAAAAAAGGGAATAAAGCCTGCTTTGGGTTAGAGAGAAAAGCCTGGCTATGTGATAGCCTAGATATATGTAGTCAAATATAGACTAGAGGCTCAACTGCCAAGCAAGCAAAATAACTCGAGAACAGGTTTCTAATCCCTTTACAAATCTCAGTTTTAAAGAAAATCTGCGTAACTTTTGAGGGCTTGACTCATGTGTGTAAGTGCCCAGGCTTGACAGTGCTCTATTTTTAAGTGCTGTCTTTATGTTGAATCTTGGGAGGTGAGATGAAAATGTTTTTTTTAAAAGTAACAACAAATCTTAATATAGCTGAGAATGCGGAACTGCCCTTAGAAAAATAGGTTGGACACATGAAAAGGAATCTTGCTCAGCAGGCTGAAGACGCAGAGCAACTTCTGCGGTTACGTTTTTCTTTCTTCTGGCAATTTTGGGGTGGGGATGTAGCTGATGCAGTCACTTGGCCTTACATTTCATTTCTAATGTTAAGTCAAATATTCCTGTACATTAAGAACCTGGCTGAAACTGTCTTAGCCCAAACTGGAAAAGCTGTTTGCTAAAATTCTGTTTTGTGAAACTTGAGGCAACCTGAAGTTGCACAAAAATAGGAATTACAGGGTGGGTAGGGAGAAATAAATGCTTCTTTTGAGCTGAAATGGTTTAGTACAAACAGGAGAAGACAGGCTGGCTCTCTGTTGCTTCAGAGATGTGATTAGGTTTTAGTTGTCATCTCCTGCCTAGAGTCCTGAAGATTTAAATGGCATGAAAATGAAGTCAGCTGCTTAAAGCCAAAGCTAATCAAATGAGGAGACTCTAAAGTAGGAGGATAATCTTTGACATCTGACAGGCAGTCCTAAATTCCCATGGGATACCTGTGCAGCTCTGCTGTACTAACATGTGTCTGTTGTGCTGAGAACAGCTCTTCTACCTTCAGCCCAGTGGGCTCTGTGTGGCTGGTAAGCCATAAAAGCTGAAAACATGAAGTCTCAGGAGAGAAGTGACACCATGTGCTAGAGAACTACTGCACACTGAATCTTCTAGTGTCCAGTGGTGTGAAACTCGTTTGAGGGATTTTACAGAAATTTCAAGACAGTTGTGGATCTGCTGATGTGGCTGCTTGGGCATGTTTTTCTTAAAGATTGTAGTCATTTTTTCATACAGAAATGAATTGAATGAATATTCAGTATAGGTAAATTTAAAATTAAAATTTAAAATGTAAAAATATGCAAACACCAGAGTTGAGGGTCTTTTAAAAAACAAAACCCCTGCTCAGGGAACTCAATTATTCAGGGTGTGCATACATCTGATTGCCAGGCTCCCAAGCTGGTGAGAGCAGCTCTTCAAACTCCTTGAAGCTTTCCCCTGGGGTGTACCAGCACTGCGGGCAAAATGCCCTTGTAAAGCCAAAGGTAGCAAGAAGGGAAGTGGGGTGGATGAAAGCAGGCAAAGCCATCCTTTGGGTTAGTCTGGGGAAGACTGCAAAGAGCTTATTTTAAAATAATTTTCCTGACTGCGATTTGCGATGTATTTAATGCTTTCACAAAAAGTTGTCTTGGAACAGCGTGGGTTTGGGATGCTGGGGCACAGGCTGGAGGGGTGAGCAGGCACTGAGCACCAGCTCCCTGCACATGTTCCTGGCTTCAGTCCCTGCAGAGGCAGCAGTGTGGGTCAGGGGCTCTGCTGATGTGCTGTGCTGGCTGGGTTGGGTGTGTTTCCCTCATTCCATGTCCCTTGGCACAGCACCCTTGGTGGGGACATGGGAATTGGAATCTCTGGGATGGTGTGTGCACAGGAGGGAATAGGGGGGCTGTTTGTTGCACTGCCCTCTCAGGGCACAGGGGCTGCAGCATGAGAATCCCCAATATTCAGACAGCTTATTATAAGAGAAGTCCCTCACTTGCACTATTTACTCCCTGCCCCAGCTTTTTATACAGCTGTATTATACATGGCTGGGAAAAATCAATGGTTATAAACTGTCACGAGATCAGGGTTTTACATTTCCACCTCCCATCGTTGTTAAAACTGCTGAAGGATGTTGCAGAGCCTGTAAATGAGCAGCCCTTAGCAGAGCCACAGCCTGGGAGAGCCCTGCAGCTCCGGGAGGTGGCACCAGCTGGCTGCTCAAGCGCTGCTGGTGGAAGCACCACCGAGTGAGCTGCTGGGATGCTGCTCCTGCAAAATCTCTGGGAAGGTGCTTCTGGCTCCCAAGGCTTTGATTGTTTTTGAAAGTAGTGAGTTCCCAGCTTTTACTCTTCAGGCAGAGAGGAGAGCAGCCATTGCAGGTCTTGGTGGCTCTGTAAACTCCTGGTAATTAATCCTTGCAGCTCCTGAGATGTGCCACTAATAGGCATTGTGTCTGTAGAAAAGCCTGGCACACTGCAAGCCCATTATCTAGATACAAAGTACTCTGGTCTATCTGCTCATATCCACTTAAGGATATTTCTTTATTCTCTTAAGGAGCATTGGACTTGTTCTCTGGTTGTGTGTGATTTGTGTTTTTGAGAGGTTTTTGTGTTGTTTTTTTCAAGCAGTTATGAAAATGAAATTAGATATGTTCCAACATGCAGTTCATTTTCCCTGTAATTAATTTTTTGTAAGAATAATGGAAGTGTTTCTCTTACCCTTTCCAGCTGAATGTTAACAGGGTATTGAAGGTCTTACTAAGGAATATTCAAAGTAGTGTTCAACTTAGTAGAAAGCCCGGAAACCTTCACTGGAATAATGGTGTTATTTAAAGATTACATATTGCCTAATATTTTTTAAAAGCTTTTAATAGCCTTTAGAAAAAAACCTCAGCCAAGTATTCTCAGGCATAAGCTGTGCTCATGTCGAACTCATGGAAAGATTTAACTTACCCAGAGTAACATGAATTTTTTGGAACATGGTTTTGTTCTTACCAAGATGCTAATAAACACTGAGCAGTGAGGATTGATTGTAGGAGCATCCCTTTTGCTAAAAGTTTGATGGTGACATTGGAGAGTTCTTGGGTGGAAAGATGGGTGGAGTCTTCCTAAAGTTTGGAGAGTGTTGAAATCTGTTTTGGATAAAGTGGCTTTGTCCCCTCCAGTGGCTTATGTAAAGACTTAAGAATGTTATATTGCTTCTTGGGAATTTTACCTGGTGTCTCAGAAAAAGGTGGTGCAGCTTGTAGTGGCAAGGACCAGCATTTGGGCCTTAGAATCCCTGAGTGTCCCTTGCCTAGTGGTCAGCCAGGAGTCCATGTGTCACTACTGACAGCTGCTGCTTTCCTCTTCTGCAGGTTTTCATTTCTGTGAACTGCCTCAGCACAGATTTTTCCTCTCAGAAGGGAGTTAAAGGCCTGCCCCTGAATCTTCAGATTGACACTTACAGCTACAACAACAGGAGTAACAAACCTGTCCACAGAGCCTACTGCCAAATTAAAGTCTTCTGTGACAAGGTAAGGTTGAATCAATGTGCCAGTGACTGTTTTGGAAAGGCTGCTCCACAGCTTAGCAGCTTTTTTTTTTTTTCCTAATTGTGTCACTTGCTATTTTGACTCGCTGAAAAGTCCTGTCTGTGTTTAAAAAATTTCAACCCCTTCTACTTGGCTCATACACGTTATGGTGACCTCAATTAAATCTGCTGCTGTCAAATGCTGGAGTGCTAAGTGTTCCTGAGCATTAACTTCAGAGAAAGGTCAGTCAGTGGCATACTGACACTGGGAACAGCCTTCAGCAGGAGAAATCATTGCCATTGACTGGAGCAAGTGCAGGCTTGTCTTTTTGCCCAAGTTCTGTTGTGTTGGTCCTTTTAAATTTCTTCACGTTTTCATACTGAATTTGTTACAAAAAAACCTCAAACCAATGGCTTGCAGAGCTTGTGAACAAAAGATGTACCACTGTGAGATATGGCAGCATAAAAAACCCATTGACAAGCTGGATGGGTGCTGTCATTTGCTCTGCCTAATGAATTTAGCACACAAAATTAATGCCTATCCCAAAGCCAGTATTCAACAGAAGCTGTGAAAGAAACAGCAGAAGCTGAGCTGAAAGCAGCTGTAAAAGCTTAACTGAGTTTGCAAAGAAAGGCAATTTCCCAATTTTCATAACCTGTTCCTGTCTGAGCAGTCTTTTGAAGGTCCAGGGCAAGTAATGTGTAATGTTACTATTTCCAGAGTGACCAAGATTGTTCTAGGCCATAATAAATGCTTCCTGGACTTCCCCAGTCCTTTTGATTGCTGTGAAACATGTTGGTTTCCTATTTTGCTGATATCCTGCTTGATTTGGGCCTCTTATTCTTTGCATCCAGACTCCATCTTCACAGGCAGACTCTTTCAGGTGGTAGCTCCAATGCCTCTCTGTGCAGCTGCAGGGCTGAGGCAGGTCTGTAACCCCCCTCTCTGGTCCTGTGCTGGCTTTGCCAGACACTCTGTGGTCTTGCCTGGTGTTCCCTAGCACAGTGACACAAAGATTCATCTCATGCACCATTGTTCTGTCTCCGCTTACCTGCCAAAATGCACGGTGCCTCTGCACTGTGCCCCTGCTGCAGCATCCCATTAACTCACCCTGCCACATTCTGTTGTCCATCTCTAGGCTTTTGAGTGGGTCCCTCTGCATCCTGCACAGCTGGGAGAGCTGCCTGTAGCTGCTCCTGTCCTGATACTTTCTGCAGAGAATTTACAGGGACTTAGCAAAGGCTCTCCAGAGCCATCCTAAAGACTTGCCAGTAAGCCTAAGAGGCTTGGGTCTCATGAGATTTCTTCAGGCCTGTATTTTTCCTTCTTTTTCTGTTTTCTTTTTCGTTTTTCAAGATGAGACTGAAGCAACTGTGTAATCTAATGTTATTCCACCTAAGTAATCTGGGAGTCCTGTGTGCTATCAACCTTTTTTCTCTACAATACAGAGAGGACAGGCTTGATACAGGGTAGGGGGGGATCTTTTACTCCTAAACTGTCCAATCAATTACTGATACAATGCTAAAATGACTGACAGGCTTGTGCCACTGCTAATAAGACAAATTGGTTAATAAAAAGGCAGATGTGTAGCCAACATATAGACTCTAATGGCTTCCTTCAAGCTATGGCAGAAATTTCAGCAAATCTAGTAATACAGTAATGCCAGTGCATCTTTTATTTCCCTTTGGGACTTTGACTTACTCTCCTGATTTATTCTTCCAGATACTTTGCAAATTGTACCTGAATTAAAAGAGGAGGGAAGAAAGGAAGGAGAAATGTAAATCAAAATCAGAACAGGATAATAAAATACAAAACTGAATCTTCAAGTACCTTCCTTTCACCTTTCCTTTCTTTTGAGAATCAACTTCACTCCCTCATTCTCTCCCTTGTCCCCTGCAGCAGTGCAGGTGAATGGGGGCTGTGGTCAGTTCTTCACACATCTCTGATGCTCCTTCCTCCTCAGGGGGAGGACTCCTCACACTCTTCCCTGGCTTCAGCATGGGGTGCCTCCCATGGGAGACAGTTTCCACAAACTTCTCCAACATGAGCCCTTCCCACAGGCTACAGTTCTTCACAAACAGCTTCACCATGGGTCCCTTCCGTGGGGTGCAGTTCTTCAGGAACAGGCTTCTCCATGTTGGTGCCCCACAGGGCCACAAGTTCTGACAGCAAACCTGCTCCAGCATGGGCTCCTTTCTCCATGGGGCCAAGGTCCTGCCAGAGCCCTGCTCCAGCACAGACTTCCCACATAATCACCTTCACCACAGAATACTCAGAATACTCCTCTGGGTATCCACCTGCTCTGGTGGGGGGTCCTGCACAGGCTGCAGGTGGATCTCTGCTCCCCCATGGACCTCCATGGGCTGCACCAGGGGCTGCAGGGGAATCTCTGCTCCAGTGCCTGGCTTCCCCCTTCTGCACTGACCTTGGGATCTGCAGAGCTGTTTCTTTTGTATATTCTCACTTTGCTCCTGGCTATTGCTGCAGAACACTTTTTCTCTTTCATAAGCCCAGAGGCACTGCCACTATTACTGATGGGCCTTGGCCATCTTAAGCTGACTGGCATTGGCTCTGTTGGACATGAGGGAAGCTGCTTTTTGGAATAAACATCCCCTCAGAGAATCCATGCCTGTAGCCCCTGCATGCTGTCATGTCATACACAGCCCCCATGTACTCATGGACCCCAGTGCTGGCTGCTTGCTTCAGGCTCCTGAAAGAGCATTGGCATTTCAGAAGGAGCACCTGTTTTCTGCCCTGTATTGAGCTGTATGTAATCAACAAGCTGCTTTTGAATGTTTTTAAGACCATTGTTACTCTAATATTCACACCTGTTACAGCTCTGAATGTGTTTGTCCTCCTGTCACCACTCTTACCTGTAGAAGTTCTATTACCCATGTTTTCTTCATGGAGGACTAAGTCTGTAGTGTGGAGGTCTCCTGGAAAAAAACTGCAAACCAGCAGAAAATGATGATGTTGTGGCCACCAACACAGATGTCTCCTCTATTCCTTTGTCAAGGCTGTGCTTGCAGTGCCTGGGTTGTTTGGTTTTCATCTACTCCTGTGTGGTTTCAAGACCTGAGTAAAGCAGTATGGGTGTAATGGTGTCATCCTTATGGCATAAGGATGTGTCATATTCTTTCAGGCTTGGCCCAGCAATATTGGGCAGAGCAGGGATGGGGCTGACCTGTCCCAGAGGAAGAGACCTCCTCTATTCTGAATGGTACCTCAGCTATGCACCCACATGAGGAGAATTAAATACAGGGTTTCACTGGCTAGAGCTCATGTTGCCCTCTGGGATCTGCTGTTCCTCTGGTAGCGATGGGCAGGGCTGTGGGAAGGCTTTCATGGGATGGTAGGAGCAAATGAAGAAAAGAGTGGGTGCAAGGCTGCTGGAGCATTGATGGGAATGGGCTTCAGCATGGACTGTTCTTTCAGTTGCATGATCACAGAATGGTTTGGGTTGCAAAGTACCTTTAAAGGTTATCTTAATCTAAATCTCTGCCATGGTCAGGGATACATTCCATTAGACCAGTTTACTCAAAGCCCCATCCAACCTGGCCTTGGACACTTCCAGGGATGGGGCATCCACAGCTTCTCCGGCCAGCCTGTTCCAGTGCCTCACCACCCTTATCAGAAAAAAATTTTTCTCCTGAGATGTCCAGTATAAAACTGTCCTCATTCAGTTTGAAACCACTGTTCCCTGAGCTCTGCTGGCAGGGCAGATAAGCCTGTTGTCAAGACTTTTTTTTTTTTAATGTGGGTTTTGAGATTTTTTACCTGGGCCTCAGTAGCCTGCATCAAGTTGACTTTCAAGCAGGGAATGTGAGGGCAGAGGTTTTCTCAACATGTGTGCTCTTACTGAATCACCACGTTCTCCACAAGGAAGCAGATGGCTGCTCTGTGGCAGTGTTTGAGCAGCGCAACTTGATTATTTCCACATGAAAGGTAAAAATCAGATGTGGAACCTAATCTAATCTTCCTGCTGTCAAGCTGAGATGTTGTGACTGCACTGGGCACAGAGGGGCTCAGGTCCAGCTGTGCTGAGGTTTAGGTGGGATGTCTTCACTGTAGTGGGCTATATCAGCTTTACTGGGTCAAGCAGAGCTGGCAATGCCTGTGTCTTCATGTGTAATTTTTTCTCTTTTTCACTGCAGCTGCCTGAAGCTGCTTTTTTCCCCCGCTCATTGGGTGGAAGAAATGATGATACATGTTAATGTGTATCAAATATCTTAGCTAATTTTTGTTTTTGTTGCTGGTGTAGATAAGCCCAGTGCTACCAGCAGGCATAGGCGGCCTGGCATCTATAGAGCATTGATTAAAGTGAGGAGGGCTGTTCCCCTTCTGCCATGCACCATTAGGCACTGAGTCCCACCCCATGGCCACAGGAGTTTTGACACCTCATTTGCTGTAGCTAATCAAGTCTTCCTCCAGTACCATGCAAGGATGTGGGTGTGTTTTGGCAGCTTTGAAGGAGAGGCAATGAGAAATCATGGCTTGGTGTGGCCAGGTAACTGTGACCTTTTGCCCTGCTTTGCAGAAGGGCACTGGGAGGCAGGTAGAACTTGTGTATATCAGTTTTGGTGACCTGGTGGTAGCACCAGGACTGAGTGTTGGGGATCTCCTCTGGGCTCATCACTTCATGCAGCTGGCAATGTGACATCCCTGACTTAACCCACAGTCACGGGTGAGGCCTGGGCAGAGCTGGAGGAATGAACACTATTCCAAAGCTTCTTTCTTCCTTTTCTTTCTCCATCCTAGCTGTCTGCACCTTGCAGAAAAAATGTCAATATGGCACTGTCCCCTCTGCTGCTTGGTTTGGAAGGCCAGGAACAGTGCAGGCATGAACCCAGTTAGGGAGTCTGTGGATTCCACCATGGCCTGGCCCTGATCAAAAGAGAAGAAATAATCCCTGCTTTAAAGCAGTGCATGTCTGCAGCTTGAGCTCACTGAAGGCTGGTGCAGCTGCTGCAGGCTCTGTGTGAAATGTGCAGGAGGTATCTTGCACTTGGTGATCCAAGTGTGGTGTGACTTCTGTGGTGTGACTTTAATGACAATCAAGTATCTCCTAAACTGGGAGAACCTGCAATTCTTTATTGTTTTAAACACTTCAACTATGCTTTGATCTAATGCTTTATACTATCATTATAGACATGGGTATCTTTTGTCACCATATCTCCATCTGACTTGAAAGAAAAGCAAATGTTTGCATCTTGGATATGGTAGTTGGATTTCATTAGATGATAGGACTCAAAAGTAAGCAGATCTCAAAGTTGACACTCTGGTAAACCTGCAGCTCGGGTACTGTGGAACTGACCTCCACAAACATAGCTCTGGAAGAATTGCTGTTCCTGCCTCTGCAACTGAAAAAAACCTAAAAAATTAAAAATACCTCTCTCTCCCTCCCCCCCACCTTCTTCTTCACTCCCTTATTGTTTTCCCTTAATCTCTTGTCTGACAGGGAGCAGAGAGGAAGATCAGGGATGAAGAGCGAAAGCAAAGCAAAAGAAAAGGCAAGTGCACTGATCCCAGCTCTCAGTTGAATGCCTGTAAGTAGAACTTATTCCATCAGTATTTTAAATATTGGATTTTATTTTGGCTATAAATAGCTTGTGCAGTAGAATTCTCAAGTTAATTTTTATCCTCTATGGAGTAGTGCTTGTTTTAAGCAGTTCCTTATGGAACAGTCATTGTGTTTTGCAACACACTGGATCATTTAGGGCTTAATTCTGTATAGTTCTTTCTGTCCAAGACAGGGTTCTGCTGTGTATTCAGTCAGGATGGGTTGTAGCAGTTGAAGTGGTGAGGTGAGGGTGGGATTTTTGGGCTAGAGACCCTCCCAATCCAGGTGGTAGTGAGAATGATCAGTTGCAAATATTTTCAGCTTGATACTAAACTTTTAACTTACATTAAAAACGTGTTTGCAACTTGTCAGCAAGGCTGTGGCAGCCTTGAGGCTGAGCCTCCAGCCTCTCAGCCCTATGCTCACTCTTCAAGAGCAAAGTGATCCTTACAAAGTAATTTCAAAGTTTCTGCCTGTGTAAGTATGTGGAGACCTCAGCACTGTAGTACATAAAGGATGAGGAGTTTCTTCCTGCTGAGCATCTTCCTCTAGCTGCTGCAGATGACAGATGCTGTGTTTGGATGACTGGTTATTCAGCAGCAGAGCTGCCTAGAGGAGGATCTGTCTCCCTGCTCCTCGTGGGCACGGGGCAGGCGCGTGCTCTCGCTTGCTCGGCTGGTAACAGCCCCGCTGCTTCAGCCAGCACGCACCTCAGCTCGCCAGGCAGGATTTTCCTGACGCAGCAGGTACAGGCTGCTGGAGCAGCTTCAGAAGATAGTGCTGATGGAACCCATTTTGCTCAAGGGAAGTTGTGGAAAGGGCTGGGTTTTTGGTTTCTCTCAAAGGACGTCACAAGAGGCGGGTTCAGTGCACTGTTGGCGTTTCACAAACCAGCAGCTCCCAGAAGTTACTGCGTGCAACCTTTGCATCCTGGCTGGAAAGGGAAGGCAGGGTCACTACACATTTCCCAGGATCTTATTTGACAAAAGCTGCTTTCCAATGTTAATTTTCCAGGCTTGGTTTTAGCCTGGTGTGATCCTTATTTTCCTGGAAAGTACGATCTTTGCCTTTCAAGTTCTTATGTGGGAAGTTTTTGATTCCTCGAAGCCATGAGCTGTTATACTCACTTCCAGGATCACAAATGCCATGTGTACATGAACTCTTCAACAGCAGAAACAATTGGTGGCTTTTGGGCAAAGATATTTTTACAGAAATTGAGCAATCTTTAAAACAATCAGTTTTGCAAGGAGAAAATAGTGTATTTTCTTCTGAGGACATGAGAAATGGTTTTGTTTGAAAAACATTTATTTTGTTTGCAGTTGGTTTGACCTCAGATGGATATGTTTCCACTCGGTAAAATAAAGTCTTCGGCTGTGATATTTTGACATGAATGTGTCTGAAATGTGGTTTAAGGCACCTTCTGCCTCACTTCCTCCTCAGAGAGTCTTTGTGGATTAAGTTTGTCCTCTTGGTGGGTTGTGTCACATCAGCTGGTACATTGTGAGAGCCAGAGGCTTCTGTGGGAAATGGATCCTGGTGATGCTGGGGGAATGGACTAGGGGCTGGCACCCTGAGGTGACCGGGATGAACAACAATAGGAGGAACTAGGATGTAAAACTTGGAAGTATGGAATTAAAATGTAGCTTTAAATATAACAAATTGACAAAGCAGCATTTGTGCTACCTCTGTAGTATAGTGCTGCTGTGGTGCTGTCTCTTTAAGATGCTCCCAATTGAGAATACTCAAGTTGTCCCTTTGTCTTCTTTGTATCCTCCTGGCATAGGAACACCAGCAAGCTTTTGAGGGAATGGAGAGGGAGAGGGTGGGGCAGGGACTGATTGATTTTTGTCCTCTGTTTGGATGGCTGACTTGGTACGTGGGAGACCTCAGTTCCTCTCTTGGGCTGAGTGCCACATCATTGTCCATCCTAATTAATATCTGAACAAAGTGGAGTTGCTCAGCTGGGGAGGTGGAGAAAGCTTTGACTACTCTGTGAAACAATCCCTCAGGGCCCAGGCCCTCAGCTGAGAGGGACACAACAAAGTTCAAGCTCCTTTACCACAGGGGCTTTTTGCTTTGACCCTGACTGCAGAATACCCTTGTTAGCAGTGTATGTACCTTTTACATGATGTAGGGGCCCATCAGGACCTTCAGTATCCTCTATCCTGATCTTTGTCTCCGCAGTTTCTGATGTCAAAGTGCCCATGCTTCCCTCACACAAACGTACTGACATCACCATCTTCAAGCCCTTCATGGACCTGGACACTCAGCCTGTCCTCTTCATCCCTGATGTTCACTTTGCCAACCTGCAGCGTGGGGCTCACGTGAGTAAAGCTCATGGGTGTGGGATGAAGAGGCTCTGAGATGTTTTTGCAAAAGGCCTGGGATGTGTATGTACATATGAAATGTCAGGCTGCATCAGTGCTGTAATCAAATACAGACTGAGTCTCATGTGGGCAAGAAATGTTCTTCCAAGATGCATTGGCTGAAGTTAACTGGGAGTGTTTCACCATCCAATTATTTTCCTCTCAAATTTCAGGTTTCTGTGAACCTGAAAGGATTTTTCCATTGCATGAACTGCAGGGTGGTTTTTTCCTGTAGCATCCCTGGGGATCCTGGTGTGCTGTTGTACAGCACAGACTCCTCCAGATGCCTGCTGCAGGGTGAAAATCCACCCTGTGGAACTGGCAAGTGTGTCAGCTCTGTGATCCACTGCCAGAGCACCCTGCCTCAGTGTTCCTGGAAAGTTCCAGCTTACAAGAAACAGGAAGGGAAAAAATTAGCATGCAGCCAGGTTTCAAAATCTTGAACTTTGCTGTGCCGGGAGTTCTGCCATGCTCTAACACAATCTAAACCTTACTTTTTAAGAGCAGTGCCTGAACTCCTAGCAAAAGATGAAGAATAAACTTGTATCCATAAGGCTGACATTCCTGCATGTTTTTCTGCAAAGGCCCTAGTGCTAGTTTTGTCAGAATATTCTACACCAGTCCAGGAAGAATGTTGGTTAGCTTCTTTTTGTTCCTGTCTCTCATTTGAGATCCTTTATTACATTTTATAAAAAAAAAAGGTAAAGAAGATGTTTACTGGCTTTTGGAGCCAAAGTGTCATTTGATATAGCATTGAAAGATTATAAGAAAAAATTATTTCTGGTTTTGGATTAAATATTCACAAAATCTCCCTTTTGTTTTTAAAGGTCCTTCCTGTTGCTTCAGAAGAACTAGAGGGTGAAAGGTAAGAGCTGCTCTTCAACCTCCTGACACCTTGCCCTTAGACAGAGGGATAAGTCCCTGTAATTCTACCACTGCTAACTTTTTGTCCTGTCAATGACAGCTCCAACCTGAAGAGAGGAGCTTATATTGGTGAAGAGGACTTCATTGCTACTCCAAATAAGATGGCCAGAATAGAAGAGCCAAAAAGAGGTATTTTCTTCTTTCAGAGACTGAATTTTTGAAGTGTTTATCACGATAGAGAGATGCATCTGAGGTTAAAGAATTTTTTAATTCATATTGATGTATACTTCAGACTGATTTTTCTGGCTTTGAGTAGTGACAGTTCATGTCTCAAGATATGGTTCAGTTGTGCAACTATTTTATATTGTGAGAATTTCTGGGGGTTTCTGCCCATTCAGACAGTAATGGGCTCTGAACCTATAAGGAAAGAGTCAAGATGAGGTGAGCAGCTTACCAGTATCCTTAATGGACTGGGGCAGAGAATTCATCATGTAATCTGCTACAAAATACTCAGGAAATCTCCTCCAGGACTTGAAGCAATGAACACCAAGAACTGGTTCTGGGTATAAAATTGTTGCATCTTTCATGGTGCCAGGAAATGGGATGCTCACCTCTGAAAGCCAAGCTAAGAGAATATTCAGCTGATTTTTAACTGAGTTTCAGTCTCTACAATTTCATGTTGCTGTGGTGTTGTGGAAGGAGGTGAGAGATCCCTTTGGAGTGTTGGAGGTGGTGTACCTGATTGATGATGGTTGTGTTTGGCAGGACCACAACAAAGCTCGAAGTATTAAACCTATGAAGAAGCAAATGCTAAGTCTTGCAAGTCTGACCATAATGGGGCTGCACTTCTGCAGTCTGGATAAAGTAGTAAGGAAGGATGAATCTTATAGAAGGAAATCAGACCTTTTTTTTTTTTTCATATTGCCATAAAACAAGCCCCATGAGATTCTCTCTCCTTTGGCTGGCTCTCATCTGATCTGTGCTGTAACTGAGAGTATGTGTCCTGTCTTCCTTTCTTCCTTTTTCAAATCTACAGTCCTCCCTTTTTTAAAACTGCCTTTAACAGGCAAATTGGGAAATGCATCAAGGTGCTGTGCTGTCCTGAGTTCACCTTGTTCCATTAGAAATGCCAGTAATTGTTGCATGTTGCAGGTGTGTCAGAGCTGTGGCTGATGAACCCTTGCAAACAATCCAGGCTGCAATACCTTGTCATTAGAAGATGGATTAAAGACAGCAAAGCTGTTAAAGTCAAGCTTTCTTGCTCTCCTGGCTAATTCCTCAGCCTTAATGCAGTTTTTAATGATGCTGATGTTACATGCAATGAGTCTGTGCTAGCTTGAGAACGCTAGGGATGCTCATCTAATTGGGGTTCTTGTTCTTTCATTCCCCTCCTAGAGGAGACCAAGCCTGCACTGTATGTCAGCTCTGGGGTAAGAGCTGAAACACAGCAAGGGGCAGGAAGAAAGATGAGACAGCACAGGAAGAGCACAGAACTGTACAAATAAATTATTTAAAAATTCGGAGGTGGCCAGGATGGCTTCTCCTGCTGTGATAGCATCTGTCAAATCATTTGATTGTGGAAATTCTTATGGCAAATGACTAAGATATGGAGGAACCCAAGAGTCTCAAAGATTTGTGTTTTGTGTTCCTCCTTTATTTGTTTCAAATATGACCTTTTTGTCTAATAATAGAGAAAATAAAGAAAATACAGAGGTATTTTGACAATAAAGATGCTCGAGCATACAGTGGCTTTATGTGCAAGAAGTAAGTTTTGAGCTAACCTAGCAGTTTGTGTTACAATCTTAAATGTATATTGAATGTATGTATCTGTTTCTTCATGAGGTCCTCAGTGGATGTCCCCATGTGCTTAGCCACTGTGGGACACAGATTTTTCCTGAGGAGCAATTGTTAATTCCTCTCCAAATTGCTTTCCAGTGTTGCTGTATGTCCGAAAAGAGTCAGAGGAAGTCTTTGATGCACTAATGTTGAAGACACCATCTCTGAAAGGCCTGATGGAAGCGGTAAGTGACGAGGTTGGTTTGTAGTCCTTGAGAAGCAGCCCTGGCTACCCAGCCCCTACACAATGGCCAGTCACAGGAGTCAGACTTGCAGTCACAGCTTGTGCTCACACATTTCTGCTCTTCTGGATAAGAAGAATAAGGAAGGCTTCCTTTCAATAACATGGAAATGAATGCAAATAATGCTTTAATTTATTGTTAAGGGAATTCGGGAAGCTTGTCTTTCAAGTGCCTTACTCCACATCTGTGGGGTCTGGGTGTAAGAAGCCTTCCTGAAGATCCAGGTCTGTCAGACTTGATGATTGGATGTTCCTCTTGCCTGAGAGGGTACTTTGATAGGACATGGATTTTCAGAATGTGTCCGTTGGCTTGGGTTTGTTTCAGCCTTTCAAAATCATGTTTGGGGCCCTCCACTGCCCTTTAACAAGCTGGAAATGCAGAGCTGCAAGTCCCAGCTTCTGCGTGTTGCTGAACACTTTTACCTATCTGTGCACACATGTGTGAAATTGCTCTCTGCTGCTTGACTTCCAAAATAGCCTTCCACTATCCCTGCTGCTTCAGAGCAAGGGAAGTACTGAGCTTAAGTCCAAGGAATGGTGTAATATTTGGCATGAGCTCAGAATTGACATTTGTCTGTCTCTTTATGTGACTAATGCCTCTGCTCAGGGAACAGGGGCTTTGGGGATGTGCAGACAGGTCTGGCCATTAACTTTAGGTGGTAGAGATAGTTGTGTAACCAGACTCTTTATCTCTCCCTGGCTGTGAGGCTTTGCCAGCTGGAGGGTGGGGGCTAATGGAGAGGGATTGAAAGCTGTGAAATCCTCCCTTATCCCTGAAGTGAAGCTGCACCTCTGTTGTTTCACTCGGATTTCTTAAAACAAGGAGCCAAGTGCTCACAGCTGTAGCTTGAGGGAAACTCCCTGTACATTTGCATGTCAAAGCAGTGTATTGGTTCGGTATTTACTGGCGGTATTTACTGGTGGGATAGAGCAGTTTGCCAGAGTAAACCAGGCTTAGGTTGCTGACATCACGACTTTCTGGAGGTTGTGCAGTGAAGTGCCATGGTCAGTGGCTGTGGCTCCACGCTGATGTCACCCTGCTGGGGAAGGAGAATGTTTCTGATCACCTCATGCCCTTAGCAGCACAGGTCCTCTCTCTGTTGCTGTTTTCTTCTTTCAGCCACTGTCGTGACTAGTTTTCACTTGATCTCTCTGACACTAAATTTAAAAATGGTTTTCAGTATGCTAAGAGAACAGAGAGCCAAGAGAGGATGAGAGTCAGGGTGGGCTTTGAGAGTAGAGGTTTTGGGAGGTTGCTGTACGAGAAGTGAGTATCCAGATTCAAACATGATTAAATTTTTTGCACAGAGGTTAGCTAAATGCAGAGAAGGGGTTCTGATCTGTAGATTTACACAATAGTTTGGGATTTAGTGTTGACTTTGTAGGACAGAGTTGTCCTCATTTGCAGGCTTTTTGTTGTGGTTGTTCCTTCCTGTAAAATAGGAAACAAAAGACAATGACAGCAGTCTCCTTGCTTCACCAATCATTGCTTTGTTTTGTTCTAGATATCTGACAAGTATGATGTTCCTTTTGATAAAATAGGAAAAATCTTCAAAAAATGTAAAAAAGGGTGAGTATCTACCTGTGCAGTAACTGCCTGAGAATATGAACACCTTTTTCAAACCTGTAGGCAGATCTGCTGTGTAATTCCTCCATGCACTGCAGATATGTGAATGCCATCTGCTCTTATGTGTGTGTGCACACAAGTACACACATCTCAACGTCATCCACAGAGCTGAAGACTATAGGAAGGGCCCTGTAGAAATATGTAGTCTGGCTTCCTGGGTAAATACAAGTCACTGAACCTCTCTGAGCTAATTGTTATTTGAACCAGAGTTGATTGTGTCAGAGGAAAAAGAGTTCAGTTTGTTAAAAGACTCCCAGTGATGAAGAATCTCCTCCCAACCCATGTTAAATTGTTCCAGTGGTGACTGGGCTTACTATATCTGCATTTGGCTAAAATTACTGTGGGCTAAATTGAAGAGAACTTAGTTGTGAAGTCTCTGTTTCTCCCAGAGGCCATACTTAATCTTTTTATTTTGTAGCATAAGTAATTAAGTTTCTGAACATTGTCTGCTTTTGTTTCATCTTCTAATTTCTCAGTAATTTTCTTGTTGTCTATAAGTGGTTGTTAGTTTGGTGTCTCAGCCCCTTCTCTTTCTAGCCAGAAAATTACACCCTTCCAGGGTTGTACTTTCATGGCAGAATTACCACCAGAACAGCTGCAAAAAGCTTAAAATCTGTGATACCTAAACCACTGCTAAGCACAGCTTTGTGTGCGTGTGTGCACCCAAACACACAGGCACTGACCTTTCTGGCAAGTGAAAGAAGTGGCCAAGCATGGGTGGTTTCTTCCCTCAAGCTCTGTAGGGTTTTGTGCTGCTAGTTCATAACTGACTAGCAAACCCATTCAGAGCCCCAGGTGCTTGCAGCTTCAGAAGGATTCTGCTGGTTCCAAGATCTCTCTCCCTCCCTGGTCCAGAAGCCAGATTTAATCCTTCCATTCAGACCCTGAGAAGTGTGGCTGCCAGCCTTGATGGCAGGGTTGGGTCAGAACAGCCAGATCTGCTGTGGGAAGCAATGAGTCAGAGAGGGATGAGCAGGATCTTCTGTTACCCTGGGATAGTCCAGGCCTTTTTAGGTTTGAGTGCACCTTTGGCATTTAGAACTGTAAAATACCTGTTCTATTTTGTTTTTCCAGAATTCTGGTCAACATGGATGATAACATTGTGAAACACTATTCTAATGAAGATACCTTCCAGCTGCAGATTGAAGAGGTTGGAGGATCTTACAAGCTGACTTTGACTGAGATCTAAGATCACAGATCACTGTGGATTTTAAACAAAGGTCTCAAGTGAACATTTTCCCATAATTCAGTATGTTGGGCAAAACACTAATCACCTCCAGAAGAAAGCCAGATGTTTGACTTGTTCTGGGGAGCAGAGCAGTGGTTTTGCTTAATACATTTGTGTTTGTGTTCTTGCTCATGATCTTATTTGCACTTGAAATGGGCAAGCAAAGATTGGCAATCAAGTGGAGAGCATGTATATATTTTTACTAGTGTATAAACCACTAGTAGGTATGGGAGGGGAAATCTCCTGTAAGGTGGCCTTTTAGACTGGTGATGTCTTATTTATCTATTTAGTAACCATGTTTGAGCCTGTTATCAGCTAATACCATTTTACTGGACTGTTTTCTGCTAGGGAGAGCTGCAAAACTACTAATTGATATTAGTAGGAGTTGCATGCAGGTTGGAGAAAAGTCTATAATGTTTACGTGTGACCAGGGCAGACTGTTGAAATCACTTGTGTCATTTGGGGGGAATGTAAAACTGCCTTGCTTATGAAGAACTCGCCTTAGTAACTGTGTGAACTCTCATCAGATGAAGCTATATTGTATATAAGTGCAATATATTTTTGAAGGTTTGTAAATGTGTACATATAAGCAATATATAATATATATAAAATATGGTGTTCTGTATATACCGTGAATATATGCAATGAAGCCCATCTAAAAGGATGCCATATACAGAAAAAACATATTTAACATAGATATTTAAAAATGGACAAACCCTTATCATGCACCAAAGGTGAGCACACGTTTGTACGTTCATAGAAGGCACAAGAGACCTGCTTGTTAAACATGGATCTTCCTATGTAGAAGGGAAAAGTTACCAGCTCTTTCCTAAATCCTCATGCACAGGCAGGCAATGGAAGTCCTGGTTTCTCTCATGAACTGCCACTAAGTCCTGAACAGCTGGGTACTGCTGTCCTGGGAGGTGATTTGGGCCAAGTCTGAGGGCTGGTTCACAGGAGGAGCTGGACAGATGCAGTTCTCTTGAAGTCTCCTGTTTGGGGGTCAGGAAGAAGGTCTCCTTGAGGGTGGATTTTTTTCTGTAGCAGTGTACTTAAGGCTCAGGTGGATGCTGCCCACACCAGCAGCTCAGGCTAGAGGAGCCAGCTTGCAAGGCCTAGGATGCCAACAACTGGAAATGCACAGGCAAGGCTTTGGAGAGAGGAGGTGCCAAAATGGTTCAGCAGGCCAAGTGTTAGCAGGGAGTAGGGACTTGAAGTAGGTTATGCATTCTTGGTGTCTGTACATACTGTGGGGACCTGCTGCTGAGCTGGAGAGACCCCATGGACACAGCAGGCATCCTGAGCCCCAGCTGGGAGTGCCAGACACTCCAAAGAGTACTGCCCTGTGCTATTTACTCATCGTGTGCATGTGCTTATGAAGGAAAGGCACTCTTTGGTTAATAGCAAGTGAAAGAGGAGCACTTAAAGGGCAGCACTAAGGGAAAAACCTTGGTTACACAGTGAGCAGATGAACGTGAGTGCCAGGTCTGGTGTCAGAGCTTTAGTTAAGGATCTGGGTATTGAAAGAGGTTTGTAACATTTTCAGACAGTGCAAAGCTGCATATACCTCACCTAGGACATGAAGGTCAACCTGGAAAGACTGGAGAAATAGTCTGGAAAAGTAGCATATGATTTTAATTAATAATTAATGATTCTACTTAATGGTTAACAAATTGCAACCTACTAATTGTTTAGCTCTGTCATGGTGCTGTTTGGAAGAGGAAGGCAAATGCCACATTGAGTTGATCAACAGAATGACCTGCAAGAAATAGGAGACCTCCCCCCTTTGGCTCTGCTTGGCACTGCCGAGGCCTCCACTGGAGCACGGACCCCGTGGTCCTTCAGGCAAAGCTCCTGGCTTCTGAGGAGGAAGGCCTGCATGGTCTGGCTGGTGAGGGGTCACGTCAGGTGGGTGACTGATGGGAGCAGCCTCCTAACCCATGGTCATGTCCTCCCTATCCACGGCAAGCACAGGGAGTAGTGGGTGTAAATCACAGAATTTCAGGCTGGGTGTTGAGGCAGTTTTCTCTAATCAGAAGAGCAGGTTGCCCATAGAGGCATCAAAGGTCTTCAGAGCCAGGCTTGGACTGTCACTGGTGTAATTGATTCTCCCTTGGTGGTGAGTCCAGCTGACCACTTGAAGTCCCTCCCCACATTCTTTTGTGATGATTTATATAAAATACAGTATTTTGGAATTTGTATTTCGATCAGTCCTGAGCTGGTTCATTCTATTCCCCCTTCCTTCCTTCTCCTCTTTTGTTGGTGGGCCCCAGCAGAGGGTTGGTGCTGCTCGGGGCACTGCATGCTCCCTCCCCTCGAGCAGACTCACACATGTGCACATCTGTGGCTGTGGGCATGTGGCCAGGACACGAGGGCTCGAGGCCCAAGGGGAGAGGCTGATGTGCAGCACGGTGCAGAGGAGGCTTGGCCAGCCCCTGCCCCTGTGCAGGAGTGCACCCAGCAGAGCAGCTCGTCCCCAGCCAGCAGCAGCCTCCTGCCTGGCTCCCCTTCGGCCGGCACGGGAACCGTTCTACTGTGGCAAGGGAATTTTTTAAAAAACTGATCTATAGAATACGTATATATATTTACACATTTTTATTGAAAGTGGAAGTTTTATTACGGAAACTTGGTCTAGGGTCAGGGAAGTAGATTTAGAGTCTCCATAGAGGTAAGATTGACATGAATGTTATTTCTTTTTACTGCTTAATGAAGTATGTGAACTAAATCTGACTATTGTTTTCCACTATAAGATATTCTGGGACACGGGTCTTATAACAGTAGCAGCAATGTCATGTATGTTTTATGAAACTGATTTTTTTTTTGTTTTGCCTGCTGTTTTTTAATTGAAAATGTATTTTAAACCAAGCTATTAAATTTTATATGTTCATTTCTAATGATGAGTCTTCTATATAACAAATGCATCTGCTCTTATCCCTTCAATTTTCCTCTGACATGGAATCTATAAACCCCTGGTGATTGTTTCCTAGTTTCTTCTTGCAAAAGAAAATCCCAGCCCCAGCCTTGCTGTTGTTATTCCCACATAAGAAATGGCAGCTCCATTTTCATTCCCTGCTTTATTCCAGCTAACCTCGTTCAGTTCAGTGGGGAAGCTGCAGCATTTGCTTCCATAGGACCTTTTCCTTTGGCAGGAGAGCAGAACATCCATGGGTAAGATCAGGTGTGTAGGGGGACCACTAGTGAAGCTGCGGGCATTGCCTTGCCCAAGCTGAAAACAAAATTCACACCAACATCTCCAGGATAATCCTAGAGCCATGGTATCTGGAGTGGTGTTCACCTCCTCTTTTGCTCTGTCAGAAAATGTCTCAACAAGCTTTTGCTGTAGCTGGCTCCCAGCCCCTGCAGCAGTTGCTGTCCTGGAGCAGCTCCTGTGCCAGCATCTTCCCAATCACCAGGCTTGTGTCTACATGCTGGGGCTGGGTGGGGAGCAGCGTGGGTGGCAGAAGGTTTCTGGGCTAGGAAAAGGCCAGGAAAACTTCTACTTATTTCCTTATTTATTTGTAGTTCTTGCGCAGGCTCTGCTCACAGGGTCTGTCCCAGCTGCAGGAAGATGCTGCAGTGTGTCATGACTGGGGGATGCACCAGTGCTGGGGCGTGCCCTGTGTCAGCTCCACCCGAGTCTGTGCTTGCTGGAAGACTGGGCAGGGTTCTGCCCCACACCACACAGCTGGTGTGTGGCCATCTCACAGCAAACCTCAGCAGGATCCAGGATCTGCTGCAGCACTGGCTGAGGAACAGCTGCTCCCCCTCTTCCCAGGCTGTGTGGTACCACCCTTTCCTCAGCCTTCACGTGGTGTGTGTGTGTGTGTGTGTGTGTGTGTGTGTGTGTGTGTGGATGTCTGTGCCAGCCCTCCCTCCTCCTCCTGACACCCCTCAGCCCTTTTCTATCCAAGGGAGTTTAGAGGAAGTGAAGGTGAACCTCCAAAGGTGCAGCTCTGAGCTCCCAAGGTGGGGAGCCTTTCATGGAACTCAGTGCTTCTTCCTGGGGCATGACTCGGGGCTCTAACAGTGAAAACATTTAATTAGGCTTTTAAGATCTGACCTCTTTTTGTATGGGAAAGCTGAATTCTGCATCAGCCTCCAGCTCTTGATGGAACTTTGTCAAACAAGGGTTTGTAAGAGCACAGAGCTTCGATGTTCCTATATTTGGTTTGTGTTTTAGATCACTGGAACCATTATTGCAATTAAATTACTAAATATTAGACAATATTTAGATGACACCTCAATTGGATAAATTCATATAATATATGAGTTCTCAGAACTTGTTTAGCTGCTTGTCCTTGGACTATCCTGCCATACCACTGGAAATATTGCATAGTTCACAATACTGCAGAAGGAATATTTGGCTTTTTCCCCCCCTTGGCTAGTGTCAGTAGCTGCTGTGGTTGGGGTGGTTGTGGGGTTTTTTGGCACACCCCACAGGTTCTTATTCCCACAGGGCAGTGCTGCCCTGCCCCATTGTCTTGGTTTGGAAAGACAAGTGCCTGCTGAAGAAGGCAGGAGCCTCCCCTAAAATGGAGAACATAACCCCCCCTGAATTGCTATAAATTTTAATGTAAGGGGCTCTCATGCAAAATATATGGGAGCCCGAAGTAAGAGTTCTTTAATAGGGAAGAAAATAAAATTATAAACAATGCAGTAAACCAAAACAACAGTGACAGTCAGAGCACAACCTGACACCCTGTTGGTCAGGGTGCTGGTAGCAGTCCAATTGGAATTGTGGCTGCAGTCCTCCTGGCGTGTCAGGTGTGGTTCTGCTGGAGCAGGGATCCTGTAGAAAAGGCTGTTGTCTTCCTCTGAGGATCCAGTGGAAGGGAAATCCAGTGGAGAAGCTGTGCTGGTATTCCAGAATTCAAGATTATATCCAGGTAGGAATGCTTGGCTCCTCCTTCTGGGCGGAGCATCTCCCAATGGATGCTGTAGTTCTTATCAGTCATGCAGTGACATTCTACAGCCTGTTATCAGCAGATATCCCCCCTGGAGGGAGGAGTGGGTGTGGAAGAGAAGGAAAACTGCCCACTTAACAGAAGACAACTGCCATAGAGATGGCAAACAGAACACATCTTGCCTTGCAGGCTGGGGCACCCATCCATCCCTGTGCCTGTGCATGCAGCTCTGGATGGCTGCTGTGCCCTCTGGCTCAAGCAGGATTTATTTTGGCATGCCTCCAGCACGGCCACCCTGCAGGCCAATAGGAGCTGGTGACCAGTGTCAACAGCACTGAGTTTGTGTCCCTGCTGCAGAACCCTGAGGCATCCCAAGCCTCGAGCTGGCCCGCAGGTCACTCACCACCACTGCAGTTTGGGAATCATGCAGCAGGCAGAGGAAAGCCTGGCAGCAGCTCCGATGAGTGGGAAGGCAGTGGAAAAGTGTGTGGGTGTCTTGGAGATTTGATAGCTGAAGGAGAGACAGCCCTGGGCTCAGGGATTATGGCAGTGGGGGATGGTGGAGCATGCTGTGCAGGTGGCTGCTGCCACCAGGCTGAAAAAGACAGTGGAAATTGGAGTGAAATTGGAAAGGGTGAAGTGATGTGGGGAAAAGTGAATGGAGTTCTGTGGTTGCTCAGCACCAGGGAAATTCCTCAGTGTCCAGCAGGAGAGGAGAGCTGGATGGAGCCCCAGCCAGGCAGTGCTGGCCCTGCCAGCCTGTTGGATCTGCTCTTCCAACTTCTGAGCCTGCTGGTTTGGATTCAGCAGGGCACTGTCCTGCTGCCCCTGCCCAGGAGTTTGGGTTGAGCCAACCTGCTCCAGCCACCAGAACATGCCTGGACAGAGCCCAGTCCTGGCCTGGAGAGACAGGGCTGGAGCAGCTGCTGTCTGCAGGCACCTCTGGGAGCAGTGCTGGGCCCTGCTCAGGGGTGACAGCTGGCTGGGATAAGGGCACGGGAGGGCAGGGACTGGCACTGGCTCTGCCAGGCAGCGGTGCCAGTGGCACAGGGAGGGGTTGTTGCCAGTGCTTGGCCTGATGATGCTTCCAATCTTGTCATGATAAGGCTTGCTTGGTTTTTTTCCTAAATAATTACACGGGCTATTAGCAAGTAAATGAAGGAAAAGCAATCACACAGTGGTCAGCTTTGCAGGTCGTGTTCCCACAGCTTCTTCTCACTTGAAATGCTTTGAGCCTGTCAGCCAGTGCTGACCAAGCATTTTTGGGGAGCAGCAGCAGGGCTGGATCCCCCATCTTGTGGATATCCTGAAGGGCCCTGATCCAGCCCTTGCCCTCCCACTTGCCTCTGCTTTGCGTGCTTCAAAAAGAGCCCAGGCTGCAGGCAAAGAGGCTGGTCCAGACTTGCTGTCTACAAAGCCTGAGGTCAGGGTAATGCCTGAGACAAAAGGAGACAGTTATAAAATCAGCGATGGCAAGCTAAAAAAAAATCCATTGCTGCCTGAATCACCCCCTGCTGTGCTACGTGGCTGTTCCCAAATGAGCTGGCACCTCGTGGCAGTCCTGTCCACAGCTTTGCCTGCCAGTGACCCCAGCCCAGCCCTGGGGCCCAGCTGAGCTCTGCCTGTGGGGCTGCTGCAAGCCTTGGGCTGCCCAGCCTCAGCAGGGGTGAGGGTTTTGGTGAGAGAAGGGCCCAAACCCACCTCCTCTCTGCAGAGGCACAGCTTGTCCCTGCTCCTCTGCAGGGCCAGAGACCACAATGCTGCCCCATTAATGGCCAGCAGCACCCCCAACATCCCACTCTGACTTCCACTGTTTTTTTCAAAGGAAAATTTTGAGCCCTCCTCCAGGACTGAAAAGAAAATTTCAAAGATAGCTCAAGAGAAAGAAAAATGAAGATGATGATTTTGATCCTAAATCACTCTCTTTCATGCTTTTTCTTTTCCTTTAGGTCCATTTTTCAGCTCCTAAGTGCTGGGGGTTAATGATGCTCTTCAACACCATCAAATTGTGCAATATTTAATTTCTTGGAGGGATTTCCCCTCATCACCCTGCTTTGAAAACCCTCTCTCTCTGATCCCCAAGGTTTTTTTCACGCTGCATTACATCTACCCATTACCCTGCTGTTACTTTGCTCTGAGGATACATCTTGAGGCTTTTATGAACCATATTTGAGCTCCCTGACGACAGCACTCGGGCAGATGTAATCCAGCGTGACAGAGCGTGTGAATGCCATAAAGTGCAGGGAGGGCAGGTGGAAATCTGGCCAGCAGGGGCCTGGCTGGCCACAGCAGCACTGGCATTTTGTGCCCTGATGAAGGGAGGAGGACTTGACCTGAGCTGGGGCAAAAAACAAGCTGCCAGGCGGGCAGATCTGTGTTTGGCACTGAATGGAAGCCCAGACCATCAGGTTAAGGCTTTCAGGCAGGGTGTTCACAGCTCAGCTTACAGGAGAAAAGGAGGGGTGGTGCTTGTGGAGCACAAGGAGCTGTGGCCAGGGCTCAGCTTGACTGTAAGGCTGGAAGTTACTGGGTGTGTAGGGAAGGTTTTGGGGTAAAAGCAATGTTTTTCCCTATTCCAGGGCCTTTCCCATCCAGCAGAACTGTGAAGTGTGAATGTTCAGCCTCCGACTGCTCTTCGGAGCTCACTGCATGGCTGGGGTGGAAAGGGATGTCTGGGGGCACTGGTCCTACTCCTGTGCTCAGGCAGGGCCACCCCCAGTCAGCTGCCAGCACCCTGTCCAGAGGCCTTTTTATCCCCAGGGACAGAGGCTCCACAGCCTTTCTGGGCAGCCCTTTACTGGGTCACCCTCACAGCGAAGCAGTTCCTGATGTTCTGAAACTCCTCCTGTGTTTGGGTTTGTGCCTTTTGTCTTGGGAAGGTATGTGCTGGCTCTCCTGGAGGAAATAATACCAAGAGATCAGAGATGAAGTGGTGATTGGGACTGCTTCAGGTGAGCTGCAGCCATGGGGGAGAGAAGTGCAGCAGCCCAGAGAGGGGTGTGCAGCTGGGGCATCCCTGGACAGCATCCACCCCTTGGAACAGCACTGCAAGACTGGTGCTTCCATCTGTGGAAGGATGCCCAAGGGGAAAGAAGCTGAGTGCAAGCAGTGTTGCCTGCACTCAGGAAGGGAAAATAACACAGCTACACACCAGAAAAGGTGCAGCACAGAATTGGAACCTGGGTTTATTTCACATTAGTCATCTTGTACCTCCTAACATCCTGAAGCAGTGCAGTAGTGAAGGGGAAGTGCACACCCAAAGCTGATGTAAGGATTTCCCATACTGGGAAAAAAAATTGGGACTCCTTGTCCTTTTTAAGTAAATAGTGTAAAACTAAGTGGGAAAGTGCCTTTGAAGGGAGGTGTCAGGATCTCCACTGCACAAGGGGAGCTGCAGCGAGTGAGTCCAGGCAAGCACTAGTTATGAGAAAAAGCATCAGGCTGGCTGGATACTTGATCCAAACAACAGGCAGGGTCTGTTCTGCAGCTCAGACAGTGGATGGAGCTGACTGAGTCATGTATGACTAGCAGTGCTGCCAAGGAAGTATCACAACAACAGGAATTGCAGTTTTCCAGCTCCTCAACTGGGGCAGGGATGGGATGGGGCCACTGGGGTGAGATACCTAGCTTCAGACATTAGAACAGGGATTTAAACTATTAAACAACTCAATTGCCACTGGCATTTCCCCCCAAAACAGCTTGGAAGGTGGCTTTTTAATTTATTTAACTATTAATGACAAATGTATTTTTCAGCAGTAAAATCCTATACTTGACTGTGTCCTTCAATATATAGTTAATTCAGCATTTTATGTAGGAAGTTGCTTAGGGTATAAAATTACTGATGGCATAGTTTGAGTGCAAGCACTGAGGGGGGGAATTACCCTTACAAGCAATTTCCTCAGCTCATGCCCTCCTTTGCTTTGGCTGTCATTTACCAGGGACGTGTCCTTGTCCCTGGATTTGGTGTCTGTCCTGCCAGCTGCAGCTTTCCTTTGGCCCCCAGCATTTGGCATTGTGACACCCAGCGAGACAAATGTGGCATTGGAGAGGGAAACAGAAGCCCTGTCACCCATGAGGGAGCAGGGGCTGGCTCAGCTGGAGACAGCGTGTCTGGAAGGGCACAGCTGCTCTGCCCACTGGGAATGTTTGGGGAGGCAAGGGAAGGTGTCAGGCGAGCAGGATGCAGAGCCTGCAGCCAGGAGCAGAGATGGGAGCAGGCACAGGGCAGCCCAAGGAAACGGGAAGTGATGGTGTAGCCAGAGTGGCTGGTGAGGAGTTTATTTATGAACCTGCTGATGGGTTACAACCCCATCCCCAGCAGCACTCAGAGCCCTCCCTGGGGCTTGGCTCTGTTCTGTACTTGGTGCTGCACAACACTTGGGTGCCCGTGGACAATGTCCCAGGGCAGATGCCAGTGCTGGTACTGGGGAGCCAATGCCAGGCCACTGCTGCCCTGTGGTGCCAATCCCTGCCCCTAGGAACCATGTCCAGTGGTCCTGCAGTCAGTCTGGTCACACAGGATGTCTTCCAGCACCTCAGTGCTGCTGGAAAACACTGCGGGGCTGTTAAGACAACTCAGGATGAGACACATGTTTGCATATAGGCTTGATACCTGCCCCAGCAAGCCCTGAGATGACCTAAAGAGGGGAACATCCATCAGCACTGCTAATGTTTTAATACACTGTGTGTCAGAAAATGTGTGTAGGCTTAGCTAACAGTAATGCTGAGGTCAAGGGAACAGTGGAAACAATGAAAACATCCTCTGAAGCAATAAGAACAATTAAATAAATAAATAGCATGTAACTTTAATTTTTGCTGGTTTTTGAATCCATCTCCTGGTGTCACTAAAACAAGATCAGGGCACAAATAGCAGCAGCAGTAGAAAAACCAGATGGTGCACTCAAGCAAGCAGATGGTGCACTAGAATGTCACACTTATCACTGTCACTTACTTTTTTATTTCTATTACAGCGAACCTGTGGACAGTCCACACCTGTAATCAACATTTGTGGACTGGATTCTTTTAGTTCAGTAAACACTGTGTTTCACATACTCATAACAAATCTGTTTGAGAGGTGATTTCTCCCTGTAGAGCTGCCAGGGCTCATGAAGTCTTTGATGCAGTTAATGGGTTTTTTTGTGTAGAAACATATTTTTGGGAGTGAAGAAAAAAAAAATGGCAGCGTGTGTTTACTCTATTGGCACACTGGGTCTAAAATAGAGCGGGAAACAGTTCCTGTGGCTCTTCTCTTAAAGCCTTTCCTTTGTTGTACCCTGGCTGTTTCCTTACGCTGTGCTGGCTGCTTCCCCACTCCTTGGATGCTTACCCATGCTCAATGTGCTTTGAAAGCCAACACAGGAGATGCAGGCCAGGGAGAATGTGACTTTTTCTGGAAGGCAGTGGGGCCAGCAGGTGCGGGCGGTGGTGGCTGTGTCCCCTGGGCAGGGGACTGTCCCTGGGGGCTGTCCCTGGGGGCTCTGTGCCATCCTCCGTGTCAGCTGGGCCAGGCTTTGTAAAAGCCCGTGGATTTGTCATCACTTCTACATGCAGAAATTATTCTACCCAGAAATATTCCTCGTTGGTCTCTCTGCTTTCTTTTATTCTCTTCTTCTTGCCATCTCTGTTCTTCACAGTTATGCCTCATATCCCTTTCCCCCACTGTTTCTCAGAGATACCCTGTGACTATAAATACCTTCTGTATCTCTGCTGCTGCCCTGGGTGAATCCCCTGCTCCTTGTCCTGCTCCTGCCCTTGGCCAGGGCTGCTGCAGCGTTTCCATCCGCTGGTGACAGACACACCGAGCTGCTGGGCTCAGAGCTCCTGAGCTCCCCCGGGTGGGACATTCCTCCTCCGCCTGCCCCCGTGTGCCCAGCGAGCGTGGCTTGGCACAGTCTGGGGCTGTGGCAGCTCTGGCTGCCCTGTCCTTCACAGAGAGGAGGGAGAGGGGACAGAGATGCACCCTTGCATGTCCCACCACGTGCATCCTATTGCAGTGTTTCACTTCTTCCCATGGATCTTCTCACGGCCCCTGCACGGGAGCTCTGATTGTGGTTATCTCTATTTATTTAGACAGATATCTATATTTATTTAGCCATTTTCTAGGCGCTGTGTGTTTGCTACAGTAGCCTGCTGCTGTATGCAGCCAGACCAGATGCTGCTGCCAAAATGCAGTAACTGTAGAGCTACACCCCAGACAACTGCTTTGGTCTATTTTTAACTACTGGTAAATATTAGGAAAACTGTCTGAGCCCATAATATTCTCCATTCAGTCTCTTTTGAATGGTTTATGGCATAATTAGCTACAAAAAGGGAATGGGGGAGAGCTGCCTGCATGACCTTTTGTTGTTTTCAGTCTCCAGTATTAACTATTTTCCCTGCTACTCACACAGGATGTCTGATTCTTTCTTGTCATCCCAGCCAAAAGGATAAGATAACCGGAGCAGAGCCTTCTCAGCCCTCCACTTACATCTGCTCCTTCCTATCTGGGGACAAAGGCATTGTGTATCTGCAACAAAGAAAGCTTTTCTCGGAAGCGTGTGCCAGTTAAATCTGGGGAGGGGGCTGGTGCAGGGCGGCTCTGCCGGGAGGGACAGCCAGGCAGGGCAGGGACACCGGCATCCCGCTGTCACCCACGGGGCTGGGCTGCTCTGAGCTCCTCGGAACGGAGCTCTGAGGGTACCTGGGCTTTGCTCCGGGCCAGTACCTCCAAGGAGGGAAACTGCAGCCAGCACGGGTCATCCCAAGGATCTCGGGAAGCTGTGCTGCTGGGCGAAAGCCATGGGGGATTCAGTGGGTGTAGGCACAAGTATGAAGAACAGGATAATGTTAAATGCTTTATTATCCACCTTGATGCAGCCTTGGGAAGGGAAAGAAAGCAGGGAGAAGTAGGGGTCGGGAGAGAGGGAGAAGCTCTCAGGCTGCCAGGGCTGGGGGCTCAGGCTCTGTGGGGTTCAGACCCTGGCATTCCACGTGAGGATGAAGGTGCTCCTTCCTCATCTAACGCTGCCTCAGCTGGCAGCAGCAGAGAAAGGCAAACTAGGTGACGTTGGTGAGAGTTCCACGGATTTATTTAAAAAACTTTAGTTGCCATTTTTAGCTCAGCAAGGCGAACATAATCAAGCACACTTTCCCTGTGGCACAAGTTGGAGCACAGACCTGTAACATCACTTCTTTTAACTGGTCTTGCATCCACGAGCTGTAGCGAGGACTCCTGGGGAACCTGGAACACGTAGGCAGAGTCTGTGGTGTGTGACATGGGAAACACCCTGTTGGGAGCCAGGAGAAATGATTCCACTCTACTTCCCTGTGGCTGCTTCCTCCCTGGCGAGGCTCTGTGCTGCTCAGATGCTATTACTCAGCTAAAAGTCTCTGCTGTTGGTGACTCAGGCTGTGCGAGGTGGTGCTTTGAGCAGGACCTGCATGGGTTACAACAGGCAGCAAGGAGAAAAACACAAAGTCACTTCCCAGCTACAGCAGAACTGGAAAACATGCAATTTAGAACAGTATTTTCCTAGTTTTACAATTCCCTAAAGGTTTTTCTTGAAGGGGATCCATGCAATTGAGAGGCACTAGCCCTGTATCCCCACTGTGCTGACTCAACTGTGCTTTTTAGTCACCCATGGCATTTTCACAAACTTTTTCATTCTCTGTCACACAACTGATTCCCTTCTGCGAAGAAAAACCCAAACCACTCTTTAATGTGAGAACTGGATTTGCAGTTTGAATTATCAGCGTTTTCCTCACCAGCCCACAGCAGAGGCCAGGGCTCCAGCACAGCAAACACGGAGAGAAAGCTGCTGGTGACCCACACACTGCAGAGACCCTTCTCACTCGCTGCTTGATGGGCTGGAAGGAGCAGAAATGGAGAGCAGGGATGAGCACAGTGAGGTGAAGCTTTAGAAACTGCGTGGACAGCAGGGAGGGACCCGGATTTGGAACAGCTGGAATGGAAAAAATAAACCCCAGTGGCGAAATGAAGCTGAGAGCAGAAGGTGCCCAGAGATTCAAGATGATTCTCTGGATGGGCACCTGAGGATGCAATGTCTTGAGAAACCAGGGGAGGTACAAATAGAGATCATTCAGCAGGATAAAATGCTTTCTGCTGTCCTCATTCTGTGCCAAGGAGGCATAAGGGAAGGGGCAGGGTGGTTTGGGGTAGTGCTGGCAAAGCACAATCCATGGGAGGCCTGCAGGACCCAGGTCTGTGCTGTCCTGGGGACACAGGTGTGACCCTTCCAGGGGATCCAGGTCCTTCCTGTCCCATCCCAGGCTCTGAGGTGCAGAGCAGCCCCAGCCATGCTCGGTGCAACCACAAATCCCGCTGGGAGTCACGGGGCCCGCACACCTCGGCTGCCACGGGAAAATGAAAACGAGGGCTGGGAACGGGAAAAACCCAGGAACACTCATTTTTAAACAGAGTTTGTGTTGTGGCTTGAAGGCTTTTAAGGCTGGCCCAGGGGAGGCCTTCCAACACCAAGGGATCCAGTGATCCACAGCACTGACCCTTCATGGATTTCGGGAGAGGGTTTAGGGCTCTTTGTGATCCCAAATCCTTCATCCGGCCGGGCAGGCCTATCGTATGGGGCAGGCAGGACCCCGACGGTTCAGCTGCCGGCGGGAGCTGCCGGGAATTGCCGGGAATTGCCGCGGGCCCGCGGTTGGCGGGAGCGCTCGTGCCGCGCCGCACGCACGGCGCGCGGGAGGGGCGCAGCGGCGGCCCCGCCCCCCGGCGCGCGGGCATTCCCGGCCGCCGCCCGCCCCCGACCTTTCCCCCAGTTTCCAGCGCGCGCTCCCCCGCCCCTGCCGGCCCCGCCCCCGCCCCGCCCTCCCGCCGGCCGTGCCCACGCGCCGCCCTTCCCGCCGGCACGCCGCGATCACGCCGCCCGCCGCCGCTCATTGGCCGGGCGCGGGCCGCGGGGAGCGCTGATTGGCCGGGACCGTCTCCCCCGCGCTGTTTGGCGCAGGCTGCGCTCGGAGCGCCCCCCCCAAGCGCGGCCGCGCCGCTCCCGGCGGGCGGGGCCGGGAGGAGGCGGCGCTGCCGGGAGCCGCTCCCGCCGCTGTGTGCGCGCCGCTGCCGCCGCTGCCCGGGCGCACCGCTGCCAACGCCGCCCGCCCGAGCCGCGCCATGCACGCCTCGCCCTGCTCGGACATGGGAGATGCGCCCGCGGTGAGCACCGGGAGGGAGGGAGGGAGGGAGCGGGGCCGGTGGGGATAGCCAGCGCCAGTGCAGCCCGGGCACGTGCTCGGCGGCGGGCAGAGTGCGGGACCGCCGCCGCCTCGGCAGGGACCGCTGCTCGCCCGGCGGGGAGCGGCGTGCTTGGGCAGCGGCCACGGGGCGGCCGTGCCGGGGCAGAGCCCTCAGAAGGGGGTGTCGCTCCGGTCACCTGCAGGGAAGGGGGGCGGCCCTCCCTCAGCGACCGTGCGGGGGCGGCAGGGTGGGAGCTGCCCTCCGCCCCCTCCTCCTCCTCCTCCTCCTTCCTTTCGCGCCATCCTCCTTTCGGTGGCACCGCCCGGCCGCCGTGGGGCGGGGAGCGGCTGGGGGTCCCTGCGGGCGGGGGGAGGCGCTGCCCCCGCTCCCCTCAGCCCCCGCTCCCCTCAGCCCGCGCTGCCCCCGCTCCCCTCAGCCCCGGCTCCCCTCAGCCCGCGCTGTCCCCGCTCCCCTCAGCCCGCGCTGTCCCCGCTCCCCTCAGCCCCCGCTCCCCTCAGCCCGCGCTGCCCCCGCTCCCTCAGCCCGCGCTGCCCGCTCCTCCCTGCCCGTGCCCCATCCTTCCCGCCAGCGGCCCGCCCTGCCCGTCCCCATCCTGCCGGCACCCCGCGCACGTAGTTCCCGGCGGGGTGATGCGAGGACAGGCGCCCGGCGCGCTTGGCCATTTCCCTGGCAGCAGCCGGCGAGCCCGCGCTGCAGCGCTCGTCTGCAGAAAGAGCTTTTTTTGTGAGGGGTTTTTTGAGGAAGCGAGGCACATTTTTTTTTATGTTTCTTTAGGGAAAGCTGCTCTTCTGAAGCGTAGGGTTGGAAGAAATAAGCCTGTGGGCTTGGCTGCCTGCAGGCGCACTTGGAGGAGCCCTGGCAGACTGTGCTCAGCGCAGAGCCTCGCCCGGCGTGGCCCCGTGTGACAGGCCATGGAGGTCCAGGCCATTGAGGTCCAGGCTTGCAGGCACACATCACCTTTTCCTCTCACTGTTTTTCAGTGGAAATTCTTAGAAGTCTCTCTCCAACGTGTTAATTGCTTTTACCCCTTCCAGTCCCCAAATCATGACATCTCCATGCCTGGTACCTCATGTTTTAGGTGAAAATTCTCTGTGAGTGCAGTACCAATATTTTTGATCCATTATGCTTAGCATGTTTGCCTGCACATCCCTAGAGTGTAAACACAGCTTGCATCTTTGTGACACTGTTGAATAAGGATCATCCCACATTACTTAACTCAGTAACAAAACCCATTCACTTAGAGTACGTGCTGTCACGCAGTGAGCAGAATTCCTTCTAGGGCTTCAGGCCATGCTAGTGGTCTGGTGTTGCCTTTAGAGTTAAAACCTTTTTCCCGCAGTACATAAACACTGTAACAGCAGTAGGATCAGGAGGCTTGGGCCACACTTCTGAATCTCAGCCTTCAGGTTAGTCAGTGTGTCTAAAGACTGGAGGAGCTGGATGCCTGGTTGACACTGAGCTGGCCTGTGTGTAATAACCCATCAGGCTAGCATAGCTTTTGGAGCCACTGCCAAGCACTGTGAGAGCTTTGTGAAGTTTGGATATCCTTGTGCAGGGATGTCAAGTGTTTTGCATGTGTACACATGCACGCACAAATATTTTGTGATGGGTGCAATTGGAAACAAATCAGTATGATTACATTTGTCTTTGTTTTACTCAGAGTGAGTTTTAGATACCTAGCACCTATGTAGCATCAGGCCTTTCTGAAGTACAATGCAAACAGTTCCCACTGTACTTTGGAAACTATTTTCCTTCCATCTCTTCCATCTTTTCCCCATCATGGCTTGGCTTCCCTATAAAAATAAGATTAAAAATCTTCTCTGATGTGCATTACTCCAAGTCAATGATCATGCCTTAAAGCATCTTATTCGCAGCTGAAATTTATCTTCTAAATGTTCCAGAATGAGATTAGTGCTGAATAGTCTTTTGGATTCAGGAAAGAGCCTTCTCTAAACAAGGTTCAAAGTTGGGATTTTCCTCTCTTATGCTTGTATGCAAGCATGGGATGTGTTTGTGCAGAGCAGTGTCATTCAGGAAAGAAAGCTTGGAAATGTGAGCCACACACATATCTGTTCTTTTCCTGGAAAATCGTGTCTTCCTTTTTTTTTTTATTTATTTATTTTATATTTTCTTTTTTCTTTTTTTTTTTTTTGAGAGGAGGGAATGTAGAGACAAGCAGCTCGGGGGAGAGCGAGAGATGAGCCAGCTGGTAAAAGTCTTGCCACGGGCATGGGATCTGTTTCAGTTGACCTTCATTGTGAGCAGACAGCGTGTGGGTGGTGCCAGTCCTGTACTCTGACTTGTCCTAATACCAGTAATCCCACTGCACTCAGGTTGACATTGTGGACATCTATGAGTCCATCCGTGAACGGCAGCGTCATGACAGCGAAAGGTCCACCTGCAGCACCTTGGAGCAGAACGACATTGAAGCTGTTGAAGCCCTTGTTTGTATGAGCTCCTGGGGTCAAAGATCCCAGAAAGGTGACCTATTAAAGATAAGGCCCCTCACGCCCTTCTCGGATTCTGGGGATTTCACAATGCACGCCGAGGCTGCGGCTGAATTACCAAAGGACTATCTATCCACACTGGTAAGGAAAGCATGAGCACAAATACGCCCAGCACGTGGATGTCACATCCCTGCAATGCTTTAGCTTGGCTGGAAAATACAGGCTTGCTCAGGTGTCCCTTTGTCACAGCCTGTGCTGTGCACAGAGCTGTGGGGTGGGCATGTTGAGTTTATGGGTTTTTGCTGTCTCTGGTTTAGCAAATGTAGAGGCTTTTGTTAAATTTAGGTGTGAAAGCCCTTGCTGACAGGTTATTGGATTGGACAGGATGTCGAGATGGCTGTTGTAGGTTTCTTGGAGCACTTTGAGTGAGAGTGGCAGAGTGTGCCTTGGTGATTTGGCATCAGCATATCTGCAAGCACTGTATGAAAAAGGCCCTTGATGATGTTGTGCTTCACTGGTCATTGTAAGAGAAAGTACACGTTGCCATTATGAAATAGGCAATTTAATTAGTTTCTGTACTATGTGTTTGTACATGTAGTCTGTTATTTCTCCAGACATTGGTCTACTCCAGCTGACTAATGTTGGTTGAATCCAATTTTTTTTCTTTTGTTTCAATTTATGTTGCAACAAAAGTAGGTATTAAAAAAGGGCTTGGTGCCATTAGGGTTTTAGATGGTTAAGGCCCATTTCAACCAGTAGGTTTCCAGCATGCAGTTGCCAGGAAAAAGGGGAATAATAAAGGAAAGAGGCTGAGATAAGAGCAGCCTGACAAGCAGCTGCCATATCTCCTGCTGCTCAGTGCTGGCACTGTCTCTTGAGCAGCACAGGAGATATCTTTCAGTGGGAAAGGAGGAGGAAGAGGTGATGCAGGAAGACAGCACAGAGAGAAATGGTTAAATAAGAAGGGACACAGCAGTTGCATTTGTCTTTATCTAGAAGGTAGCCATGAGGCATTGAGGTAATGATTGAGAAAAGATCTATGGCTTGCTGGGAGCTTGAAATAGAAAAGTGGAGTATTGCTGTCTATTGTTGGTCTGTTTATTCTGCTCATAGCCTCTTACAGCTGTGCCCATTGCTGAGGAGAAAGGAATGAAAGACTTTTTTGTGGTGCAGTGAGTATACTTGCAGTGTTTTGTGCAGGTTTACAGCTGCCTCATTGCCTTCCTTTTATTAATACAGTTTTGAGCTTAATCAGAATGGCCATGAGATAAGGCAATGTAGTGTCCTGCTGTTGGCTAGGATAGAGTTAATTTTCTTCCTAGTAGCTGGCACAGTGCTGTGTTTGTGATTTAGAATTAGAATAATGCTGGTAACATACTGATGTTCTAGTTGTTGCTGAGCAGTGCTTACCCCAGGTCAAGGACTTCTCAGGTTCCCACCAGTGAGGAGGTGCACAGGAAGCT
The DNA here is from genome assembly GCF_036417665.1 of Passer domesticus. Lineage (NCBI taxonomy): Eukaryota > Metazoa > Chordata > Aves > Passeriformes > Passeridae > Passer > Passer domesticus. The sequence goes on along the minus strand of NC_087476.1, from coordinate 15,628,201 downwards.
GGGAAGTAGCGTGGCCAGGGCAGGTGATCCAGACTGGCCAGGAGGATATTCCATACCATAGAGTGCCATGCCAGCATCAAAACTGGGATGATCAGTGATGGTGGGGAGGACCTGGGCATTGGTTGGTGGGTGGTGAGCAATTGTACTGTGCACCACTTGTTTATCTTGGGTTTTATTGCTCTCTCTCTCTTTTTGGTATCTCCCTGTAATAATAATTACAATTGCTGTTATTATATTTTACTTTATTCCAATTATTAACTTGTCCTTATGTCAACACATGAGTTTCATCTTTCTCATTCTCCTCCATGACAGATCTGACCAGACTGTGCTGTAACAAATTTATTATCAGGATTCATCTTATTAGTTTATTAGTTGTTGATCACAGTGTTGAATTATTTGGTCTCACAGTTGTTGTGTTATGTAACAATTTACTTCTTGTGCATGTTCTCCCTGGTGTTATGGTATCATCTCTGGGGGTTGGGCTAAGGTTATCACTTTACTGTACTTTGTAACACTGGATTATGTGATAGCACAGAACTGCTGCCCTTGAAACTAATCTGCTTTTTCATGCTATCAGCCCCTCTGTCATCACCCCTGTACTTGGCGAGCCATCTATTAGAAACTGCTAATAGTGACACTGTTTGCCTTTTTGCTCTGGAGAGCCAGCCTGTGTAGAAGACACACACAATCTTCCCCTTCTTCTCCAGGCATGGGAATTTTGGAAATTTGGAATATCCTTGGGATGCTGAAACCATGGTCTGTGAATGACCAGGAACTGGGAATGTGGTTCAGGTCTTGTTTAGGGTTTGTGGCTGCTCAGACCCTGGCATCACACAGTGTGACTGCTCAGACCCCAGCAAGGGATGGTGCAGCTGAGCCAGAGGATGAGCTTGTGCCATTTTCAGTTGTCCTTGTACACAAGAAGAAATGGACACCAAAGTCAGCTCATTTAGTGAAGGAGGATGAAGCAGGGCCATCACAAAAACTGGATGGAGGAAGAGACAGAACAAGAGGTAACCACTCAGTCCCTGTTCCTGAGGGATCTGTGGGATGTGTGAAGAGGTTTCAGCTGCTGTCCAGGTGTGCACATTATCACCTGGCTGCTCCAGTGGGGCTAGTAGCCTTGAATTAGGAGATGGGGAAGCCAAGCAGTTGGGATGACTTCCTGGGGAAGAGAGCATTGATGAGGTGATTGGAAGAATATCACAAGTCTTCAGCCTGTGAAGGCAACTTGGTCAAGTGTGAGGGAAAGGTATCCCTTCAGGAAAGAGGTAATGTCACCCAGGCAGGTGGGCTGCTGTGGAGAGAGATATCTGGTGCCTGAGGAAATTATAGCTGTACCAGAGGGGGTTTTTTATTACATGAGCAAGGCACAGTCACCCACAGATCCAGATGAAGTCAGTGTGCCCAGCCCACATGGCAGAAATTTTAACCATTTGCCATGGACTGATCCAGTTCCAGAACACTTGCAATATATTGATGGTACCATTGTGGGCAATACAGCAGCAGAAGTTTTTGAGAAAGGGAAGAAAACAGTCCAAATCTCTCTGAAAGCTGCCATAAAACAAAGTAAGGTCCAGGAGCCTGCATAGCAAATCCAGTTTTTAAGAATACAATAGCAAGGTGAATGTCATCAGATCCCACTGGATTTGATTAGCAAAATAACAGCTACATTTCTACCATCTAGTAAGAAAAACACAAGCTTTCTTAGGCATTGTGGGTTTCTGGAGAGTGCACATTCCAAATTACAGTCTGATTGTCAGCCTTCTCTGTCAAGTGACCCAGAAGAAGAATGATTTCAAATGGGGCCCTGAACAACAACAAGCCTTTGAACAAACTAAACAGGAGATAATTCATGCAGAAAATTACATCTGCCCCAGCAGGACAAGATACAACAATTGTGCTCTACACTGCAGCCAAAGAAAATGGCCCTACCTGGAACCTCTGGTAGAAAGCACAGGGGAGAATTGGGTCAACCTCTAGGGTTTTGGAGTCAGAGGATCTGAAGCCCACTGTATTCCAGCTGTAAAAGAGATACTGGCAGCTTACAAAGAGGTTCCAGCTGCTTTGGGAGTGATTGGTACTGGAGCAGAGCCCCCTTTGGCATCCTGGTTCCTGGTGCTGGGCTGGATGTGCAAAGGATGGGTCTCCTACACACCACGTAGCTGATGCTGTGTGGAATAAGTGGGTCTTGCTGGTCACACTGGTCCTCAAACAGGAAACCTCAGTCATTGTGACTACTTCTGGGACTCCTGGGATTGGGGAGAGGGCAGACTCCTGGATGCCACCTGATGAGGAGATGGCACATGCTGGAGAGACTGTTGTATAATAAGTTACCAAGAAATGAGAAACAATATGCCGTGTTTGATTCCTGCTGTATTGTAGGAAAGTATTGAAGATGGAAAGTGGCTGTTTGCTGTATCCTACAAAAATTACAGCAACTGCTGAAGGAGAAGGTGAATTGAGTTACTTTGCAGAGGTGAACATTGGCTTTAGACACTGCTGAACAAGAAAAACAGCCAGTGCTATATCTCTCTATTGATTGATGGTTGGTGGCAAATGCCCTGTGCTGGTGGTTGCAGTGGTGGAGGCAGAGCAGAGGTAAACCCATCTGGGCTGCTGCCTTGTGGCAGGATATTGCTGCCTGGGTGGAGACCCTGGTTGTGAAGGTACATCATGTGGATGCTCATGTACCCAAGACTTGGGCCACCAAGGAGCATCAAAACAACCAACAGGTGGATCGGGCTTCTGAGATTGAAGTGGCCCAGGTGGATCTGGACTGGCAGGATTCACCAGAGTGAATTATTTATTGCTTGGTGAGCCCATGACATCTGAGGCCATCAAGGAAGAAATGCAACGTGTAGATGGAGTGATGATCAAGGGGTGGACTTGACCGTGGACACTCTTGGAGGGCTGTCCATAATGGTGAAACATACACTGCAGTGATTCAGGATGAGCAGTTAAAACCTATTTGGTGTGCAGGACAATGGCTGAAATGTAAATATAGGGACACCTGGCAGATGGACTCTATCAGACTCTCACAAACCCACCAAGGCAAGCACCATGTGCTTATGATGGTGGAATTAACCACTGGATTACTGGAAACCTATTCCATGCCCCATGCCACTGCCTGGAACACTGTCCTGAGCCTTGGAAAGCAAATCTTATGGCAACATGGCACCCCAGAAAGAATTGAGCCAGACAAGGGGACTCATTTCCAGCACAACCTCACAGACACCTGGGTTGAAGAGCATGGCATTGTGTGGGTTTATCACCTCCCTGTCTGTGAAAATCAAAAATACAGGAGACTGTTAAAGCCAATATTGAGAGCAATGGCTGGTGGGACCTTCGAACAATGGGATACACATTTAGCAAAGGCTACCTGGGCAGTCAGCACTAGAGGATCTGCCAGCTGTGCTCAAGCAAAACTTCTACATCCTGTAGAAGGGGACAAAGTCCCTGTAGTGCACACAAAAAAGCTTCTGGGGAAAACAATCCTGCATCAGGCAATGACAAACCCATCCATGGGATTGCTTTTGCTCAAGGAGCTGGGTGCACTTGGTGGGGAATGTGGGAGGATAGGAAAGTCCAGAGTTTTGTTCCAGGGGATCTGGTTCTGTGTGAGAACAGCCAGTGATTTGGATTGTGTGTTGTTAATTGCCATGTAACACTCATGTCACCACTGCTGAGCTGGCTACACGCAACATCAAGGGTATCACAGTAGGAATCACCCAGATTAATGAAGAACACACTTCAGTGAAACTGGACAAGCACAGCAGTGATGGAATGAGAACTAACTTCAGTAGGCAGCAATCCAAGATAGCACACCATCTTTCCTGCCCTGAAGAACTGCTGTGAATTGGAGCCCAAAGCAGTGCATGAATGAGCTCAACAGATGCTTTAGAGGGATGGCCACAGACTAAGGGAGTGATACCTGTATGAAAAGACAAGAAAAGCAATGGTTAATTGGAATGTATTGAAAAGTGTGGGCATGATGTAAATGGCATAGAATATGGGGTGGATATTGTCCTGTTGTCAGCTGGGATACAGTTAATTTTTATCCTAGCAGCTGGCACAATACTGTGTTTGGGATTTAAGGTGAGAATAATATTGATAACAAACAGATGTTTTAGAGTAAGCATTGCTCAGCAGCAGTTAAACCAAGGACTTCTCAGTGTCTCCTGCTCTGCCAGTGAGGAGGATAAGTCTTGTGAGAGAGCATGGCTTTGACAGTACTGACCAAACTGGCCAAAGGGATATTCCATACCACAGAGCATTGTGTTCAGTGTATAAATGGGGGGAGTTGGCCAGGAGGGGCCAGTCACTGCTTGGGATCAGGCCAGGTGGGTGGTGAGCAGTTGTATTGTGCATCATTTGTTTCTCTTGAGCTTCATTTCTCTCTATCTGCCTTTTTAATATTTTTATTATTGTATTTTCCTGTATTTGAATTATTAACTTGTTCTTATCTCAACCCATATGTTTTACCTTTTTCTGATTCTCCTTCCCATCCATCTGGGGTGGAGGATGAGTGAGCTTTGTGGGACTTGGTTGCCATCTGGGATTAAACCACAGCAGTGTACTTACTCAGTTTGTCCTAGGAGGCACATTCTGAGATGCTGGGAGAGAGCGTGTAATTTTATTTTTCAGAGTAAAAACAGGGGAAAACTGTGCTATGGAATGACACTGATCCACAGTGGTGTGGGTTTTTTTTGCAGTGCATGACCCCTCCGCACAGCCCTGACTTCGTTGAGATGTCGGCAGCGACGCTCCTGTCCTCACAAGTGACTTACTCCAAACCAAGGACTGTCATGGCGAGTGCAGCTGCCTGCTCAGTCACGGCAGCCACCGGTGCCTCTCCCATAACCCGGCCATCTGTCCCCAGCGTGGCCCGACCCTGCAGTCAGAAGCCAGTGATCTCTGAATTCTCTGCACCTCAGCCCTGCAGGGCCATGGCAACGAGTGTCATACGTCACACAGGTGATAGTTCTGCTTATCATCACATTCCTGCTGTGCAAGAGAAAACAAAGGTAACTTCAGGCTGCAGCGCTTCCAGAGACTGGTGTGGAGCGGATGACCGAAAACATTCCAGACTGCCACAGGACACGTGGGCTGCGGATGATTTAATCAGCAAAACCTCTCCAGCACATCAGCCTTATGCACATGACTCCAGTGATATTGTGACCAATAAAGGGCAGCTACCAGTCCGGCCTGTTTCGCCACAAACCCACTTACCAAAGAATTGTGAGAATGACTTGCAAAAAAGAGCTACCCCAGTGACACCTGCCCCTGTCTCAAGCCCCCAGGTTCTCTGTCAAATGATCCCTTTAAATGGACAAAGCAGCATGATTAATGCCTATGTCAAGCCTTCAGCTCCAGCACTCTCAACTCCCATGAAACCTATTTTACCACAGACAGCCCCGCTGTCCCAGCCTGTGCTCATGGGCCCTTCTGTGCCTCAGGGGACTGTCATGTTGGTTCTCCCTCAGCCCGCTGTCACACAGCCACCGCAGTGCCCGCAGGCCGTGGTGACTGTGGGCAGCACCAAGTTACTGCCCCTCGCCCCTGCTCCCGTGTTCATCGCTTCTGGTCAGACCTGTGCCCCCCAGATGGACTTCTCCAGGCGGAGGAATTACGTGTGCGACTTCCCGGGGTGCAAGAAAACCTATTTCAAAAGCTCCCACCTCAAAGCCCACCTTCGCACCCACACTGGTGCGTACCAGAGGGCTCTGGCTTGCCTTGGGGTGTGAAATGCACGGTTTCTGCAGGGAGGGGGTGGGAAAGGGAAGAAGCAGGTGATGGGGAAGCTTTTGCTCATCTCAGGGATGGAAGGAATGTTCATTCTCCATCGACAAGCAAAACAAGACATACTTTGTTCTGAGACCTCAGCTGACCCTGTAGTGTTAGTTGAATTTCACAGGCTTCAGTGGGAGTGAAGCTTTGCAGTCTGTGTGCGTGTGTTTAGATCTAAGTGGAATCCTGCCATCTGGACTAGATTGAAATGAATTGTGCAAGTCCCTTGTTTTGGAGCATGGGCAGGTCTGGTGTAAGCAAACACAGTACAGGTTATCTGAGTAAAAGAAAAGAGAAACTCAGGAACTGCTTTTTGTTTGTTTGGGGGTTTTTTTTGTTCCCCCAGAGTTTTGTGTAGGCTAAATGGCAATGCACTGAGATTTTGGGCTGCTGTGTTAGCAAGCAGAGCTCCTACAGGAATGTAACAGCTTATTCAGTTGCAGAAGGGGAATTTTAGAGGTAAATGAAAATTAATTGTAATTAATATGAAGTGATTTGCTCCATAAATTGGGTCAGTGGGGAGCCAGTCTAAATGCATTTCACTTACCCTTTTTCTGCTTCCAGGATCTTGTTAAATTAAAACAAACTTTGAATTCTCAGGGATTTTATGTTGAAGGATTGGCATAATGGGAGATTGGTATAGAATAGTTCTGTCTATTTTTAGTTTTCCTTGACTTTTTTCCTCTACCTGCTGTTACCCCACAGTCACTGGTTTATTGGATGTCAATTTGCATGATGGGATTTGCATTAGTTTGGCAGCTTGTCTTTACAGTTCCTTTTGGAAAAGAGCTTAACCTCTACATGAAGCTGATAATTCTTGTAAACCATAGTTCAGAGGTAGAATGATGCTTCTGCTCCTGGCTTGACAGGCTGCTCAAGCTGAAATTAAACCAGTGCTCCAGGATAAACAGACTGTCAGCAAGTGCCTCGCTTTGTGCACATGGCTGCTGATCCACAGGGAGCCTGTGTGTGTGTCCCTGTATCCCTGTGGTTAAGACATCAATGGCAGGTGAAACACTGACCCCTCACTAGCCAGTTCCCATGACAGGATCAGGAGGATGAGTAGCTCAGCTTTCTTTTTCTGCCTTTTCTCTGCACGCTGACTAGCTGGGTCATAGCACATGCAGAAGACACAGACTTTACTCTCAATACCTGAAGTGAGAACACTCCTGTGGGGCTTCCTTTCTGTTTGGGCCCCTTCTACAACTTCCTGAAGGGTGGCTGTAGTGAGCTGGGGGTCAGTCTCTTTCTCCGAGCAACAACAGATAGAACAAGAGGACACAGTCTCAAGCTGCGCCAAGGGAGATACAGGTTAGACCTAAGGAGGAAGTTTTTCACAGAAAGAGTGGTCAAACACTGGAATCATCTGCCCAGGGAGGTGGTAGAGTCACCATCCCTGGATGTGTTTAAAAGGAGACTAGATGTGGCACTTAGTGCCATGACCTAGTTGAGGTATAAGATAGGATGGGTTGGACTCGATGATCTTGAAGGTCTCTTCCAACCTAGAAATTCTGTGATTCTGTGATTCTCTTCTGCTCCAAAGCATCCCCCTAATTTTGGGCCACATGGTAAATGTTTATCTGGAGTAGTTGGAGCTGTGGTTGTTCAGGACAGGTGGGATGTTCAGCAGTGGCCCAGGATGAGCAGCAGCTGATAAGGGCAGCCTTGCTGCCATTCCTGGTCTCTGGGGGGCTGGCAGGCCAGGCTCTGCTCAGGAGTGCTCACTGGTGTTTGGGTGTGGGACTGGATCACTGGAGCAGCAGGGCCCCGAGGCTCCATTCCAGGCTTCCTGTTTGCCCACAGTATTTGTGGATGGCATGCTGCAGCCAGAGGGATAGGGGATACTTGGGCATGGGGGCAGGAGCTTGCTCCTAGTTCAGTCAGCAGGTAAGGCAGCTTTATGAACGCTCTATTTCTTTAAACTGGGATTTTGGACAGCTGAAAAACCAGGCTTGATGAAAGAACACTTAAAGAGAGATACAAGGAAATAAGTAGAAATGATAGCTATTATTTTTCTCTGGAACAGGACTTTAGCTTAATGTTACGTTGACTGCAGTTCTGTGGAACTCACTGGTTTCTGCAAGGCAGATTTTAAGTTAGTCCTTTGACAAGACTGCAACTCAGCTTCTCAGAAGTAACAAATGTTTCCTTTGCATCCTGCAGGAGAAAAACCCTTCAGCTGCAACTGGGACGGCTGTGACAAGAAGTTTGCCCGCTCGGATGAGCTGTCGCGGCACCGGCGGACGCACACGGGCGAGAAGAAGTTCTCGTGCCCGGTGTGCGAGCGCCGCTTCATGCGCAGCGACCACCTGACCAAGCACACCCGCCGCCACATGGCCACCAAGAAGACCCCCAGCTGGCAGACAGAGGTTGGCAAGCTCAGCAGAATTGCCACGGCAGAGACACCCAAGAGCAGCAGCGCTCTGAGTATGCTCATCCCCGTGCCGTCGCCCGTCTGCCAGGGCTAGAGCGGGGAAGCACGGTCTGCAGACTTTGTGAGGATCAGGAAGAGCTCCGATGGCAACAGCCGAATGGGCAATGGCTTTTGTTTTCCCTGTGTTTGTGTGTACTTTAGTTTCCTGCAGTTTAGGTCCTCTGTTGATAGTGCTATGTGAGAAATCTATCATATTTCCTCGTCCCTTCCCTGGTGGTTTTTTTTCAGTACTTGGGCAATTGCAATCACCAGCACTTCAGGAAAGTAGAACTCCTTGGAAATTATTTTGGCAATAGGTTAAAAAAAGTTGTAATGCTTGCTGTTAATATTTTGATGGACAGTAAAACAGGGTGGTTTTTAATTTTTATAGTACTATTTTCTATACCAAATATATTTTGTATTTGTTCATTTTGGTCTTATTATGCAGGCAAATTACTTGCATTAGTAGGGCTGTGCTGGATGAGACCCAGTTTTGGAAACTGCTTTTCAGTAAACCTAAACTATTGCATTCAGAGTGTTTTATAAACACCATTTGATAACATGCTGGTTGGTTTTCACACTTGCAAATCCTGATCCTGCCATGGGCTAGTGCTCTTACACCCTCCTTATGCAGGTAGATTGAAGATCAGAGTGAGTCAGTAATTTTTAAAACAAAACAAACCAGAATGACCTTATTTGAGAATACAAATCCTCAACATTTTAGGAATTCATACCCTTTGCAAGTAGAAGCCGATGTGGCTGTCAGTAGAAGCATTCTCGAGTCCACATTGCACTGAAGCAAAGTTTGGAGGAGCCAGACTGCTCTGAGGGAGGTAGAAGCACAAACACTGTTAGAAATTTTGACACTAAAAACTATGCTTTATTTTTGGTCCTACTAAACCAAGATATCAAAATAAACTGAAAAATGCGAAAATGGCAAGATAGCCCATGAAAAATTAATGGGTCTCTCTTTATATTTTTTTGAGTAGAGGAGAAATAAAAAATTAAAGGGTTTTTTTTGTATTGTGGATGCTTGTGCACCTTATAGTTCAAGGCTTTATTTTACCTGTATCAATGCACCAGAGGAAATACTAATTGTGTCTTGAGTTAAGAAATAAGAAATAGCCACCATGTCAACTTGATGATGCTCTTCATGTGGCCTTATACTTCTCCACAGTACTTTGTATAAAATCACCCTTTTCTATTAAACAATACACTCTCCCTGTTGAATGGATTTTCTTTTACACGAAGTGTGATGATAGTTAAGAAATGGAACCAGTGGCTGCAGGAGTGCTGTGCTGTAATAGCATGGTGTGAGTAACAAAATGCCCGTAGCACAATTGGACTGCTCCGTTCCTGAGGTGCAGAAGAGTGTGTGGGTACTGTAGCAGAGCTGACAGTACAGCAAAGCACCAGCTGTTTTGCTGGGAGACAGCTTCCCTCCCTGAATGAAATATTTCTGGAGTGCTCATTCCTTCTGGACTCTTCTCCCTTCAGCTACTCCTGCACTGAAGCTTAGTTGAGCACTGTGGAGGATTGTTCTCCCTATATGCATCAACTGTGGATAACTAGGAATGCCCTCTCCCTTTTACTGCTTTGTTCTGAAATCCTGGTCTTGCTTCCCAGTGTGGGCAAAGCATGGATCTCATCTATGGAAGTGCTGACTTGCCAACCTCAACTGGCACTCCCCTGAAACTGGCAGAGACCTGTTTCAGTTAAAGCAGATTATGTCATTATTTTTTACACTAAGACCTATAGTTATAATTAACAGTAGTAAGTTTTCAAACTGCACTAAATTGGAGTATTGTGCTAGGTGTACTGAAGTTTTTGTGCCTGACCTTGTGGAGGCCCACACCCTGCTGACTGACACGTGCTGCAATCCCAGTGACCCCAGCTCCGTGCCAGTGCGTGTGTGGACCTTGCTTTGGACTCTCCAAAGGGCTCAGCTGGAACCTCTTTGCCTGCTGAAGTGGATCCTTGTGGTGTTGCTGTTCTCTGTTGCTACCTAGTTTTCCAAGTTTCTGTGGTGAACAAAGAGACGTTGCTGCTCTTCCTGTTCTGTTTTTTTATTTTTCCCTCAGAAATCCCTTAGAACAAGAAGTCTGGCTTTTGGATGCTGTTTTTGCATGCTTTTAACCAGGGGAAGCATGTCCTGTCTCAGTTTAGTAACCAGTTTAGCACTGCATTTTTTTACAGACTGACTATTTATGGTGCTCACCTGAGAAAACAATTTGGAAACTCTTGTCATAAATATACAAATTGTCATGTTTTTTGCATTATGGAGGGGGAAACAGTGGACTTGGAGGATACAGACTTTTAAAAAGTGTGTCATGTATGTGTGTCACGATGTGGAAAAGCATCTGCTCCCTCCTTGTTTGGGTGTAGCTGCCTGCAAGTCGTGGCAGCCCGTTCTGGATGTGTGGATTGTTCTCTGTGGATGTGCGTGGATAGCTGTGCCGCGGTGTGGCTGTGGCTGCTCTGGCTGCTCCTTCCTGCTCTGTAAGGGTTATTTATGGATTAAGCATGACTGGCATAGCTGCTGTCTTTGCACTTTACTGCCTGAACTCTACTGTTCAGCCTTTTTATTTTGAGCCTATATTTTACAGAAATGGAACTGCATTTTTGTACGTGTTTTTAACTTTTATTAAATAAAATGTATGTAACGTGACTGGTTTTAAGTCATAAAAGAAATCATGGATGTTCAGGTTTCATAGGTGTCCATTCCAGAGCCATGTAAATCCTTCAGGATTAGGTTGTGTGTCTAGGCCAGTGGAAGACTTTGGGGGTTGATAATTCACTTAGCTGTAAAGGCAGGATTTTTTGGATCCTGTTGTAAATTGTCCGATGCTCACTCATTTATGATTTTACACCACTCATCTCATGGTTTTGGTAGAAGGTGCATCCCCCCACCAGGGCTTGGGGCTTCTCTGCCCTCTGGGAATAGGAGTTCCCAGCTCCACACCACTTCCAGCCTGGCTTCCAGCAGCTGGAAGGGATGTGCTGGGTGCTGCTCTCTTGGTGTCACAAGCTGTGCATGGAGTGAGTGCTGGAAATAAGGCAGAGATGACAATTTCACTCAAAAGGTGGCTGTGCTAGCCCCAGTTCTTCCTGCTCGGGTGGGGACGTGGCTCTGGCAGGCTGGGTGTCCAGTGATGGTGACAGCAGCAGCAACTACCTACATTTTTATGCTGTTTCCCTCTGACCAGTTCCTGAGCTGCAGAAGTGTTTCTTTCCAGCAGAAAGGGAGAAGGTGTAATGATTCCAGCTTTTTGTCACAGCCTTTGCAAGGTGGCTCAGTGTGTGCAGCCCCCGGGGAGTGACCTGGGAGCGCTGACTCAAGGCTTTGTCCACAGGAGAGCACATTGTTCTTGCAAGTGTGAGGAAGATGAAAGATCTCATGGATGGTTCTGCTTCCCCCTCAGGAGACCAACTGGAAGGGAAAGCTGAGGTGCAGGTTTAATGCTCTGGCAGAACAGCACAAACTTCAGCCCCTGGGCTCTGCAGTTTTCACAATGCTTTTGTCTCCCAGGGGACGATGTCTTACCTGTCCCTACTATTTTTCAAGGAAGATTTTTCTGAGCATCCAATTATATCCCTAAGAATACTTGTTTGGGGGGCTGGGGAGGGGGGTGGGGAGGGTTTGATGATTTTTATTTGGTTTCCCTGGCTTTGTTTATGTGAAACATGGCAATGGATTTCAGTCTGTGCTCACCTTTCTGCTTTTGCTTAGACCCAAGGTGTGGTGTGAGCTGTCCCATGCAGCCAGGAGGTGCACTCAGTCCAGTCCTAATGGGGCTGGAGTCTGGAACAGCTTCATCCAGGGACAGCCTGCATACAAGAAGCCTTCCCAGCTACCCCTTTGCTGACACAAGCATTGTTGGGGGCAAGTCTTCCTGTCTTGAAGCCATTCTAAATCCATGAAAAGGAATAATTTTCTGAAGGACACTGGATTTGTGCTCAAACACATCTATTGGCTTAAGGCTTCACCTTGCAGTCAGAGTGGCACTGCTGTTACACACACCACCCCGTGTGGCTGTACAGCCAAGCCCTGGGCTGAGCCCCAGCTTGAGCTCTGCTCCTCCTGGTGTGGGCACTGGAAGAGTGAATCCATTCTGGTGCTGCAGAGGTGGCAGAGGTGGCCTGTGCTGCAGGGTGGCTGCACGCTTGGTGTGCTCCTCCAGCTGAGGCCACAGCTCTGGCTAATCTTCCCTTGCCAGCTGTGAAAGCTGTACTCAACATCCTTCATCTGTCTCTCATGAGCTGAGTCCTGCCCCAGGGTTGCCTCTGGCTTGAGTTCATCTGCAGGGATAAATCTTCAGACTGGTTTTGAAGTTTAACCTGTGAGCCCATCTGCCTGTTTACCTTCCATTCATGTCCAGCCAGGCAGCTTGAGGCAGGCAGGCTCTGGCTGTGAGAAGGCAAATTGCTTCCATGTCTGCAGCAAGAGTAAATCATGACTCAAAACCCAGCAACCTGCAGGCTGAGGAAATGGTGAGACACTCCAGGAGGAAGCTGCAAAGCCTCAGCCACATCTCACAGTCCAGGCTGTCCTGGGATCCTCTGTCAAGTGCAGCCTTCCTCCTCTTCTCCTTCAGTCCTCAGGTGTAGAAGGAAATTGATGACTTCTGTGCTGATGTGTGCAGAAGGCAATGGACACATCGTAAAACATGCAGAAAATTTGAGGAATCTGCAGCATACCTTTTCCTTGGGAGAGTTTGTCCCAGATGGAAAGAATACCTTAGGTTTGTTTCTATTGTAGCATCTCTTGAGTTCAGAGTGACTTCTTCTCCGTTGGTTATCACTGCCCAGATAAATCCTCCTCACCCTGTGCACATAATTGCCATGTCCTGTGTCCTGCTGTGGATGTGGTCTGTGCCAGGCAGCTGGCAGATGTGCTGGGCAGCTCCATGAGGTTCCTGTGGCACAGCTCCAGGCCTGTGTCCCTGTGCCCCCCTTGCTGGAGCAGAGGCTCTCTTTCAGCAAGGCTCTCTTGCTCCTTTTGGACTAGTGCAAAATGCAGCATGTAGCATTTGTCTTTGTTAGATGAATAATGTAGTGATTTGATTAAAAATAATAGCCTTTTGCTGGTTTATTAATGGAGATTAATAGTGTCAGCTCAAAAGCCATTGTCAGCTATCCTGTCTTATGCTGTGGGTATTGAACAGGAGAGTAGCTTCCAAAATGATGAGTAAGAGATTGTCCAGAATCCTGCCTAATTCCAGCAAACTGTTTTAGGGGCAGGAAGTACTGGCAAGCTGAATAATTTCTTGTCCTTCAAGCAGTTGTGATTTGATGGTGGTTATAGAGAAATACCATGAAAAGAAAACTAACTTTCCAATAATTCAGCTGGTTGGATATCAGCATTCATTCCCTGAAAGCGAACTCTATAGCACAATTATATATATATTTTTTTAAACCCATTAATTCAAGAAGTTTCTCTTGAAATCTGTCATGGACACAGCTGCTGCTTCCATACTATTGTTTACCTGCAAATGATCTAGTGTCCTATTTTCTGTGAGCAAAGGATGGACCAAAAGCAGAGTTACACAGACACCAGGTAATTAAACTCTAGTTGTGGCTTCCTAGGACCAGCCCCACTGCCACTGTCCCTTCTGGGCGTGCTGCTGGGTGCAGGTTTGACACAGAGGGAGGAGCACAGTCCCCATCAGCTCTAGGGCAGACTGGGAACCTGGCTGGGTACCACCATCGTGCCCTGCATGGTGTGAGAAGACAGATGGCTGTGAGCTGTCTGTGCTGGCTGGCTCTGTGGTCTGAGCTCAGTGCTGAGCACACATCACTTTATGGCACAGAGAAAGCCTGCAACAAGACCATAGCACAGTTTGAGGTCCCTTCTTGCATCCCCAAATTTCTTTCTTGCACCTTTTCCCTGGTGCAGTGTCTGTCCCAGCTGCATCACCCCTTTCTGGACCTTCCTGTGTTTCTGCAGCTCCTCCTCTTCTGCTGGTGATGCTGAAAAGGTTATCTGTGAAACCCACTGCACCTTTGTTCCAGCTACAGAAATGTGCTTGTATCTTGCTTATTTTAGAAGCTCATTTTATAAAGCAGCTCAGTGCTTTGCTGTGTTCAGTAGAGAGGTTGGTTTGGGTTTTTTTCTTTTTCTTTTTCTTTCTTTTTTGGTGGGGTTTTTTGTTTTGTTTTGTTTTGTGTGGGGTTTTTTTTGGTTTTTTTTTTCAGCTTAACAGTATGTTCTGCTTAGGTGTTCTTTTTAATTAGTCAATTTCTGTAATTGTGAATACTTGGGCTCTCCTGTAGGAGAGTCTGAAATGGGCTGTAGAGCTGTTACCTGGGCCAGTCACCAAATGCAGCCTCAGAGAGAGCAGCTCTGTAAGGGCAGGCAGGGCACATGCAGAGTGACCTGGGGGAGGCAGGGCCCTGGTCCCTGCCTGCTCCTGTCACAGCACGGTCTGACAGCAGCCTGGCTTTCCTGTTTGCTGTGTCACTGGAGGGCATCCAAAAAGGCAGCAATCCACTGGCCCTGTGCTCAAAAAGGAGGAGCTGTGACTGAGCTCAGTAAAATATCTCCCCACATGAGCCAGAGACTCTGGGGACCTGGACAGAAGGAAGGTCTTAGTTGAAAGAATGAAATCCAAGTTCAAAGAAAATCTAACCCACTATTGTGATTACAAAAGAATATAGAGTACTGTGGTCCCCTGTGGTGCTGGGGTCACTGTGTTTTTTCTGCTCTCCACAGGCAGATTCTGTTCCTCCCAGTAGGTCTTTGAGAGCTGCTGAAAACTAACACAAGCTCTGGGAGATCTGGTGAGTGGGCTCTTGATAAACTGCAGAGAAACTGCATTCCTGCCACAGATCAGTGACATTAATAGGTCTAAAAATGACCTTTCCTGTGAAAGAACTGCTATTGTTCAAAACTGGATTTTTTCCAGGAGGGTTAGAGAGCCAGTGCTCCAGAGGGCCCACCCAACCTCTCCCAACAATGCAGGGACAATGCTCTCTACTCCAGCTATTTCTGGGCCACCAAGGTATCACAGAATCACAGAACAGCCTGGGTTGGAAGGGTCCTTAAAGATCATCCAGTCCCATCCCCTTGCCATGGGCAGGGACATCTTCCACTAGACCAGGTTGCTCAGAGCACCATCCACCCTGCCTTTGAACACTCCCAGGGATGGGGCAATCACAACTTTTCCAGTGCCTCAGCACCCCCTCACTGAACAACTCCTTCCTTATGTTCAACGCAAATTTAGCCTCTTCCAGTTTAAAACCATTATCCCTGGTCCTGTTGACATGCCCCAGCTGGTGTGCTGGGAGCTCCTGGCTCCAAGCATGCACAGCTTTGTGGGAGCTCGGCTCCCTTCCCCTGCCCATCCCGGGCTGCCTGGGGGCTCCCCAGCTCCCAGGCAGAGCACAGCGCCCAGCCTTGCTGAAGGCAGCTGCAGGGAAGACAACTGGGCTGTGAGTCTGTGTGCCAGGGGTGGGATCTAGTGCCCCCTCAAGGCATCCCACCTGCAACCCCCAGGGATGCACCCTGCAGGAATCCCACCTGCCATTCCAGGGATGCACCCTGCAGGAATCCCACCTGCCATCCCCCAGGGATGCATCCTGCAGGAATCTCACCTGCCATCCCCAGGGATGCATCCTGCTGGAATCCCACCTGCCAGCCCCGAGGGATGTATCCTGCATGAATCCCACCTGCCATCCCCCATGGATGCATCCTGCAGGAATCCCACCTGCCATCCCCCATGGATGCACCCTGCAGGAATCTCACCTGCCAGCCCCGAGGGATGCATCCTGCAGGAATCCCACCTGCCATCCCAGGGATGCACCCTGCAGGAATCCCACCTGCCATCCCCCAGGGACACATCCTGTTTAGTCTCTGCAGGTACCACAGCATGATTTTTCATGTAAGCCAGAGAGCCTTTTTCAGAACATTTGATGCCTTCACTGAGGGCCTCAGAGTCTAGATGCATTTATTTGTGTTTCACAGGTCCCAGGAATCACAAAGTACTTAAAATACAGCATCTTAAGAAGTGTCTTGCAGTTTTTTCTTGCATTTACACGTAGTGAAAATGTCATCTGATGCCTTTTATGCTTCAGCAGAAGATAGAAATAAAATATTTTTCTACTTCTGATAATAAGCAGATACTCATAATATGTTAATACACAGATATAATAAAAGCAGAAACCCAAAATACCAGGCCTCCCTGTCTGGGAGCACTGAAAATACTATTTCCTTAAGAGAGATAACTTTCTGGTTTACTTTGCAGCCAGCTAATGGTAAAATAAAGTGATTTTTCTTGTAGGACAAGAAGTATAAGGGAAGGGCCAGGAGCAGCAATTCTGAAAACTGATCCCAAACAGCTGCTCTACAAGAGCATGCAAATACCTGTTGAGGAGGATGACTGAAATGGGGATGTGCCTCCTGCTTTCACTCCCATCACTGGGATGGATCCATGCCCAGGTAGGACACCTATGCTGAGACCCTGCCCCAAAGGGATCATACAACTCCTGTGTTCCCTGATGGCTCCCAGGAGCCTAATTTGGCAGGGTGGTGGGATTTGAACTCTGGGATTACACTGCCTATGCACCAGATGGAGGGTTCAATTCCCTTTTCCTCTTATCTCCCATATTGGGGAGCAGATTGAAAGAGACAGTACCAAACTCAGACCTGGACCTGAGGCTTGCACAAGCGCAAATTAGCACATTTTAAGTGGCAGAAACATGAATTTCATTCAATACCCCCTTAAGTTCTGGATCAGATGATATTGCTGCAATTTTTTACTAGGTTCAAAGCAAGATCATTCTTCAAAGCACCACATTTCAACCCCTCTAGTATGACACTTAATTCTAGTACATGTTCCTTTAAAAATAGCATTTAGAAATGAGCTTCTAAATATTGATTCTTAAGATGAATTGGTCCCTCTTCAGTGGCACCAATCAGAAATCAGCAGCTGGTGAGGATCTTCCTGCTCTCACTGGGAGTGGATCAGGTGAGCTTTCTCCTCTGTGCTTCCCGAGCAGCCAGGCTGCCCCTCGTGCCCCAGTCCATCCCCTCCAGCAGCCCCCTGTCCCGAGCAGTCCCGTGGTGTCTCTGGGACCCAGCTCTGCTCAGCTGGGTTTCCATGCTCGTGCCTGACGTTCTGGCGGTGGGCAGCGGGGCTCAGCGGCAGTACTCCCGCTCGATGCTGGCCATCAGCTCCTCCTCCGAGCAATCATACAATATTGTGGGCTGCCCCAATGCCTTCTTGCTGCTTTCTGGGCACCTAGCATGGAAGGGAATGAATTATTGGTGTTGTGAGAGAGAATCGGGCTCTGAAGGTACAAGAAGATCCTTGCTTAGTTTTTTTTGTGAATGGAAAGACTGAGCTGCATGCGGCTCGCTGAGACACAGATACTCTGTCACATCTGGTTCCCACACCCCACTGGCACATTGCCTGCTGACATTTGCTATCACTTGGCACCAGTTCAGTCTATGTGCTCATTACAGTACAGCCCTTACAGTGCTCCAGGATCAAGCTCCCAGAACCTTTCGAGTTAGGCTCCAGGCCAGCTGAAGGACAGTGTAATCTTTACGCTACTTTTAAGGTTTTATGCAAAAAGAGATTATTTTGTTTGTATTTGTAAGGGATCTGAGTTTCAACCAAAATACCAATGCAGCTCCCTCAAACTGCTCTTATGGCTTTTGTTTCCTCATCAGCACAGCCCTCCCATGAGTGGGAACTGATGTACAACTCAAAGGGAACTGGTGGGGGTTTATGGGTGTTATCACAGGTGGTTTTTGTTGGGTACAAGAGAAATCCATCCCTACCTGCATGAGGGAGAACAGTGACAAGTCCTCTGCAGGCTTTGACCACTGTACCTCATGCTACCAATTAAGCCTACTGGATCTTGCCCCCCAGGACAAGAGAGGAGCCAGCAGCTGACTGACAGGTGAGTGCTCCTCCTTGGCCTTGCAGAGGTCTGGGAGTGAGCAAGCCAGGCTGTCAGGTTTGGAACACATGGCTCCTTGGAATGGAGGTCATGGTGAGGTGCAGAGATAAGTGGAGAACTGAGCTGGTAAATCCAAACTGTAAAGTGCTCTGCCATGCCGTGTCAGCCAAGATATTGTGACCATCCACTAGGGAAGAACAATTAAACAAGAAATAGATGTTTTGGTTTTTTGTGTCAGTTCATTGCCAAAGAGGAGAGATTTTCATATCCACTAGCATGGCTCCAGATCTGTCCCAAACCCATTATCTATTCAATTCCTCTAAGGATGAGATCATCCCTCTTGCAGCTGGGATGAATAAAATTCATCCATTAGCATCCTTTAATGAAAAAAATTGAGGACCTGTTTACTAGACAAAATCACAGAAACTGCCCCAAAGCAGGTATGTAAATGTAGAATCAGAATTGAAGTAAAGAACCCTGAAACACTTTTCTAAGGACACTTTCTCCTATAGAGGAGGTGATTTCATGCTGCTCTCCTTGGCCAGGCAGCATCCTCAGGCTCCTGTCCAGCCCAGCTGCTCTGGCCACGCTGTTTGCCATGCCCCCCCTGTGTCAGAAATAGCCTGGTGTTTTTCCTGGAGTCACCTGATGGCCAGCTGGTGACACTGGGTAGTGTAGGTATTCTACATTTACTTACACTGCTCTGTGCCCTTGATGGCAAGTTCTACTAGCAGCAAGCAGGATTTAGCAACCAGACTCTTCTGCTTATTCCTTTTATTCATTTCCCTGCTGAGGGCTGCAGGGAATCTGATTTCCACTGCACTAGGTAAGATCTAAGAAGAAAGCTACAGGTCCAAGAGCTCAAACCATACAGCAGCATTTACACAGCAATAATGGGAAAAGGAAGTGCAGAAATCTGAGTTAAAACACACAATTTACTGAATTAAACTCTGCATTGTGACAATCCTCTAACTAATTTTATGTTACGTGATGAATAAGAGGCAGAGCTCCTGGCAGCTTGCTTGCAGGCCCACAGAAGAGCCATTGTTTCTCTTAGCAGTTACATAATTTCCCACTGTTAATTATTCTCGATGCTTTGGTTTGCATGGAGAAAATCTCCAGGTAAAACTCGCTGAGACACAGATGTGCTTCGGAAACAACAAAAGCAGACTCCACTTCCTGTGCACATCTCAGAAATGAGAGGAAAAGAGAGGGCTGCATTTTTTCAAGAGCAAAGGAAAAGCAAGCTGCTGTTCATAGTATTTCTGTATTTCTGGCAAAGTTCTGTATCATTTAATACAGGAAAACTGAAATAAAATAAAAAATGAGAGCTTTAATCTGGATAAAAGAGGAAACTTCTGCACCCTGAGGACAGCAGGCAGAGGAACAGGCTGTGTGGTTGCACAGGCTCTATCCTTGGAGGCTTCCAACACCTGATGGGACAAAGCCTGGAGCATTCTGCTCTGACTTCACAGCTGATCCAGCCTGGAGCTAGAGCCAGGAGACTGGAGTGGAGACCTCCTGAGGCCATCCCAACCTAAACCTCCATCTCAAAGGCATGTTGCTGCAGCTATTTCTGCTGATCCTAGAATTCAGTGAGTAGCTGTGGCAGGGAAATCCCAAGCTCATGATGGACACAGGATAAAAGCTGGTGGACCACAGGCCCGTTCCCATGCTCCTCCAGCTGCTCCAGCATCAGAGGAGGAACCTTGCTGCTCTTGTCACCACGTGCCAGGGCTGCAGAGCCTGGCTTCAAACACACTGAGTCCACCTGAGGGCTGTCAGACCTCCCAGACAGGAAAATAACAGGAGAGTACCTTGAGTGGAAAGATTTTCAAACCCCAGATGCTCTGGGGAAGGAGAGAAATCTGTGAAGGAGCAAAGCTGAGAGAAAAGAAGTTAGCTGAAAAGCATACAAGAGGAGAATTGGCAGTGTGATAGGACAGCAAGGAAAAAGAAGGCTAGTGCAGCTCCATCAGGATTACTGGGCAGGCTTCTGGGCGCCTCACTGCTAAAATGTTCTTAACAGCTTGGAGGGAGTTTAGAAAGCAGCAATAAAAGTGATTTAAGAGGCTGGAGCAAAGCAATTTAGGAAAGAGGAAAGCAAAAAATGTGCTCCATTTCAGCTACAGGCTTGTCAGTGTTTAAAGGTTCTTAAGGGAAGCAGCAGTTATGGGTGGTTTTTTTTGTTAAGTGTGAAGACAATGAACTGTGCAATGTAGAGAAGGAAATGCAAAGGACAAAATTAGTGAGCAAAACCACCTTTGAGCAAGATCCCAGCCATGGGAATGGCTGTCAGTGCTGTATCCCTGGTGTGGGGGAGAGCTGCCTGCAGGCTCCTGTGACAACAGCCCTGATGGGTGCCTGGGGTGACAAGCTCCCAGGCACAAACCTGAGCTGAGTGGCTGAAAACTAGGTTGGGGTGAATCTAGGCCAGTGTTTTTTATCATTTTGCTGAGGATGGGCAAGTCCAGGGTTAATCATTAAAATGCCTTCTGCAAGACCCAGCAGCTGAAAAATGGGTCAGAACAACGCCCTGGTAACTCTGCCAGTGACACGAGCCTTGGCAGCGATTATAAAATCATTCCCGTGTGCCTGGGCTGTGTCATCCACCCGTGAACTACCAGATGCTGGAGAGCAGTGCCCAAAAGATTTTGGGGGAGGGAGGATGAGAGGTAACAGCCCAACCAGGAGCACATCCCAAGTATTTTCCAGGGGCTGGTTCAGATGCTCATGTGTGTCACACAGGCATGCTCCAGGACAGGAGTGCACGCCCACCTCTACCTCGCGTGACTGCGTATCTAGTTCTTCTTCTCCTTCCTTGGCATTTGCTTCTCCTTTAATTGGCTTTATGGGAATTTCTTCAGTCAGCAACTCTATCAAGACAAGGCTGACTTCTGCTGTTTGTAAAGTGTTTACCTACAATGATTCCAGCCACAGAAATGTGAAGGATGAGACACCTACGCATGCACATTAACCTCTGCTTCCATGGCTTGATTTATTTGATTTGATGTCTTCAAAAATTTGTTGGGTGCTGGGCCATTTAAAAAAAAAGTTTGCATTGTTCTTGCCAGCAAAAATTGCAATTCTGCTTATCTCAGGCAGTACAGGCACTTCACACATGAGCTGTGCTATGGGACTCTGCAGCAGGTATAAAGTAAATGTTATTGAAATGAAAATAATCTCCTGCTCTGTCATCCCAGATCAGAAAACATGTACTGCTGTCTCAAACCTTCCCCCTGCACATCAAAGAGGGTGGGAGCAGGAAAGCCTTGGCAGGGTGTGAGGGGCCAGAGGGAGCCTGGGGACAGGGAGCTGCACAGGGGCCTGGCAGGGCTGGCTGTGCACCCCGGGAGGAGACTGCTCAGCTGCCATCACAGCCCAAAGCCCACTGAGGGTGCTGGAAGCACAGGAGAGGTTCAAGTCCCTGCAAGAGCACCTGCACAAGGCTGGCCAGGTGAGCTTCCTGCCAGCTGGGAGGGAGAGCAGGAGGGGGAGGGCAGACAGCAGCAGGGCTCTGCTGGGTGTTAGCAGCTCACACAGCCCGTGCCAGGATCTGCAGGTGAGTCTGCTCCTGACTGCTGCAGGAGCACAGCGGCTGGGTGACAGTCAGAGCTTAATGCTGAAGAGGGGCTCTCTAATGTAAGGAGCTGATATTTTAACATGGTTTTTCAAGCCTGTGCATTTCAACCCTGTTTTGTGTAGTATGTGTCCCTATTCCTGGTGCAGGCAGATTCAGAGGCTCACTCTGCTGGGATGCTTTTGCTTATGGAAAATTTCAGATTTCTTTGGCACCCAGAGCTGCAGGTCCCCACCATTCCCCCATCCCCGAGGGGGAAGTTGAGTTCTATGTCTCTAACTGGTGCAGGACTGGAGCACCTGATGGGCTTTCTCTTAAGACTCTTGAGGAGCAAAGAGATGTTATTCCCCTGTTCCACATGCTGCAGAGCCCACACGTGAATCAGGGCCTGAGCTCTTTATTGGAGCAATTCTCCACAGCTTTGCACTAACTACTCCAAGGTGCCTCTCTGACATGTGGACATCCAAAGTTCTGATTGCTCACAACCTCTACACTACACTTGAGCTGAATCTTTTCAAGCAGTACCTGATTTCTTTTAAATTTGCAAGTAAGTAAAAGGGCAGGATATTTAGGTCTATAAACCATTTCACACCATTCCCAGCCCTTTTGGACAGTGAGGAATGCAGTAATAGCATAGAGGTCCCTTGTTTCCACTTGCTTTCCCCCTGAAGATACCATGAAAGCAGGGGATACTCACTGCTGGTCAAGGTTGTTGTTCTCTGGGCCTGGTGGGCTCCTGGTTGACAAAGCCTAGGATAGAAGACAAGACAGTTAAAACGCTTTGAAGTCAATAAATGTGATTCTCCACCTCTACTCTGCTCATGTGAGACCCCTGCAGTGCTACACCCAGGTCTGGTGTTCTCAGCACAGGAAGGACATGGGCCTGTTGGAATGAGTCCAGAGGGGGGCCATGAAAATGATCAGAGACATGGAGCACCTTTCCTGTGAGGCCAGGCTGAGGTAGCTGGGTTGGTCAGCCTGGAGGAGAGCAGGCTCTGGGGAAATCTTACTGCAACCTTTCAGTACCTAAAGGAGCTCTATGAGAAACAGGGAGAGGGGCTGTTTACAAGACCTGTAGTGACAGGACAAGGCACGATGGTTTTAAACTGAAAGGGCAGATTTAGATTAGGTCTTAGGAAGAAATTTTTACTGTGAGAGTTGTGAGGCACTGGAACTGGCTGCCCATAAAAGCTGTGGCTGGCCCATCCCTGGCAGTGTGCAAGGCCAGGCTGAATGGAGCTTTGAGCAATCTGGTCTAGTTGAAGATGTCCTTGCCCATGATGGGGGGGTTGAAACTAGCTAATCTTCTAAGTTCCCTTTCAAGCCAAACCATTATTTCTTTCTATGAAACCTATCTCTGTCTACAGTAAGGAACCTGTCCTGGTTTCAACCCCCTGGTTTGGTTTAAACCCCCAAACAAGCTCTGTGGAGACAATACAGGTACAAGAGACTCTCCTTTCCTAGCCCTGTTTCAGCACTCAGGACAGCTAGGTGGCTGCTGGCTACAGAACCAAAATCCCTGAATGCTGACCTGTTAAACCTCCTAGTTTTCCATGAATGCCCACTGTGCCACCAGCTGCAGCTAACAGTATGAAAATACCTGCTAAGGGAGGAAGCAACATCAACCCAATTTTCACCAGACAAAGATATTTCCTGGAAAAATGATCCATCTGGGTTGAAACATCCATCTTCCCTATGCTGGAATCCCCAGGTTTTTAATGGGATACCTGGGGAGCAACCAAAGCCAAACCTAAAGGTATTTAAAATGGGAGCAGGGATGGGACTGTTCATCCCTAGCTGGGCCAGTAATAAAATGAACCCTCTGTAACCAGGTACTACTGAGAATAATATATCTACCATCTTTTCTACCTTTCTCGCAGGGAAAGGGAGTGGGACAGGGACATGGCTTTGCATCTTGGCTTGTCATTATTGTTTCTGAGGTGCACTGCTGAAGCTGGTGGGCCTCCTTCAAACAAGCTACCCTGAATCCCACAACACTAACAAGTTAAACACTTAGCACCAAACCAGGGCCTTCCAGAAAACAGAAATAAAAAGCTGTTCCATCAGTGTGGAAAAGAGGAAAATATTTTCTGTACCAGAAAAAAGGGAAGTGTCTTGGTTTGAAAGACACGTGTCTGCTAAGGAAGGCAGGAGCCTCCCTTGGAAACGAAAATGTAAACCCCTTCTCTCTGAATTACTGTAATTTTGAAATTAAGGGGCTCTCAGGCAAAGATATGAGGATAGGAACACCAGTTCTTTCCGAGCAGGTATGATAAAGCAAATAAACAAACTCTGGCCCAAAGAGAGCCCAAGCCAGGCCCAGCCGCCTCGGCCGCGGCGCTGCCCGGCGCGGCTCCGGCAGGGGGCGCTGCTGCTCCCGCGGTGACTGCCGCGCCTGCAGGGGGCGCCGTGCGCGGCCGGGGAGCGCGGCAATGGCGGCCGGGCCCACACGGGACGGGAGGGAGGGAGGAGAGGCTGTGCTCCGCAAACCCTGGGGCAGCTGATTGCAGTGCCCCAGCAGGACTCTGAGAAGCAGCAAGCTGGGCCAGCAGGGTGTCTCAGCAGGCAGGGGGTGAGGCGCTACAGTGCAGCGAAAGCTCAGAGCAGTGGGGCAGGGCAGTGGCGGGCTGGCTCCCAGCGGGGCAGAGAGAGGCGAGCTCAGGATCCCGGGCACCCGAGCAGCCGGGGATGTCCCTCTTTTAGTGAGCTGGGTGATAATAAGGTCCCAGTTCAGTGGCTGCTCTCTCGAGCAGAGGCTCACCCACGGCAGAAGAGGCAGCTCTGGGCTGGCTCCGGCCGCAGCAGTGAATTCCCTTCCCCACGCTGCAGCTCCGACCGTCCTCCGGAGCCGAGAGAGCCAGCAGCCGCCCCAGCCTGTCCTTTACCTGCCCGGCTCTCACAGAATCCCTGCCCCTCAGGGAGAAACTCCCAGATACGCCAAGTGCAGCCAAATGCTCTCCTACCCTGAGCTTGGCCACCTTTTTTTCTTTTTCTCAAGTACCCAGTTGTTAGTGTTACCTGGCAATTTATGGGGGAAAAAATCCCTAAGTAAAAAGGAACAAAAGGAAAGAAACCTAACCACCAAGAAGAGGCAAAGGAACCAGGGAGAGGTGTGGGAAAGCTTGGAATGCAGAGCCATTGCCTGTTCCTCTGCTGTGTTTCTGCAGGGCTGGATGGGACCAAGCAATTCCTCGGTAAGATCATGCATAGCTCTTAGAATAGCTCCAACCTGTGCTGCCTCAAGGTCATGCACGGGACTGGTGCTGGAAAGTGTGGGAGCTATGGAGGGGCAATGCCCCACTGCAGGCCCTGCTGGTACAACAGTGATGGCTTCACTCAGTTTTGTGCCAATTAAAATCTGTTGGTATTGGTCAGGCTTTTGTGTGTGGGTAGAAATGTCCACCTGGGTGTCTGCAGGTATTGCATGACGCCTGATTTTAATTTGCAAGGATATTTTTTCACTACACTCCTTCCTCAGCTGCTTGTCATGGGGAATGGACACGAGCAGAGGTTTCAACACCGTGGTCTCAGACACTGTGAGGGAGACAGAGAGGTGTTTGGAAGCGAACTGCTCAGCTCTTCCCTGCCTCTTGCAAGGGCTTTGTGCTGCTGTGGTCACCTTTGGCTCCCATGCTTCAGCAGGTGAGGAGAGCTGCAGCAAGGACACCTCCCTCATGGCTCTGGGTGAACATCTCTTCCAGGTGAGCCCTTAGTAGCTTCTGTTTCAGCAGCCAGGAAAGTTATCTGTTATACACAGTATTTCACATCCTAGCTGCTTCTGTCAAAAAATGACAAAAGATGTTGCCAGTCTTTCATAGACTTTTAGTGTAATACCTGTCAAAAGAGTACCTTTCAGAAGAGTCCCTGCTCTTTGGCAACACTTTGTTTTCTCTGGAAGAGGCTGAACTACTCTAGAAAGAGCTTCTGGGTCCAAGTGGAGGCAAGGGTATGTGAGAAAGCTGACAGTGAGGTAAGACAGTTCTCTCCTGGTTATTTATGATTGTTTCTTGGCACTCTCCCAGATGTAACAAGAGCAGGAAGCAGTGCCAGGAGAACAGCATGCTGTTCCAATGGCTGCCTTCTCCTGGGATTGCATCCCACGACGCAGCTCCTCATCCATCATCCTCTGGACTACTGTTGCAGCCCGAGTTTCCTTCCACCAGGTGAAGAACATTATTCATGCTCAGCACCAAGGAAAATAGAGTTCTTTAGGAGTGCTTTGATGGTGTTTTTCCCACAGTGAGAACCCAGATTCCAATACTTCTGTGCAAAGGATGGGTTTGGATCATTCTAGGGAGGGGTTTGTATTGTACAGGAGGTTGTCTGTTTTTCCTTCCCTTGTGGCTGACTCCTCCATATTACGAGCTGTACGTGTTGTGTGGGTGGAAGACAGAATTAATTCGTCATCAGGATAGTGCAGCTCTGGTTAGCAAAATCTGCTTCTCTGTGCAAAACCTGCTCCCACCTTTTCCAAGGGATCTGTCAGCAGCAATACTTATTTCCCAAGAGAATTTGGAACTGGCACACGTACATTTCTACCAACATTTCATCCAGTGCATGAATCAAAAATGGTGGCAAGTGAAAACAAAAGGCACCTCCAGCCTCTGCCTTTTCCCTGCCGTGAGAGTCTCCAGTTTGGGAGCTGCTCCCAGTTCCTGCGGGCGAAGGAGACCTGGCGGCGGTGCCCGGGTGACACGGGTGACACCGTGTGCCAGGCAGCAGGCAGGGCGCGGAGCACCGCCGCCCTGGGGGAGAGACACAACAAAAGCTGACCCACCCAGCCGCCCGGGATTGCTGCAATGGGTGTCTTGCAAGTTCAGCACATGATTAGTATTAGCCCTTTATGTGGGTTAGGATGATGTGCGTGTCAGGACACTTTAATATTATGGGTTCCTATCCTACAGCTAAAGAAGTAATTGCTGGCCTGGTTGGCCTGTGTCCTGGTAAGAGTTAAATAAAGTCAGCTTCTCCTTTCTGCAGCTTGCAGTCATCTTTTTATTACTCATCTAGACCGTGGCGTGTCTCCTCGTTTTCCACCCCATTCTCAGCACAGGCATCCTGTGCTGACGTCTGCTGTGCCACAAAGCCCCACATTTAATTTCATGTCATGACACATGGAGTGGAAGGGTTTGACAGTCATTGCTCACACAGTTCAGCCATCCTTTAGGGCAGCAGCTCCTGGGAGCAAGGCAGAGCTGAGAGCTGGAAGCAAGAGCTATTTTCTCTGCTACATGAAAAGACCAGCACTCCTGGGGTGCAGCTTCCCACTCCCCCGAGTCCAGTGCAAGTTCCCCATGGCCCTGCCAGTCCTTCACCCCCTACTTTCTCTGTCAGCTCCAGCAGCTGTGAACAAGCTGGGTGAGAACACCCTTTCCTGGAACCATCCACAGGGTGATCTGGAGCCGTGTACCTTTGGAGGCTCTAGGGCTGCTCCCAAGCTGCACTGAAACCAGGCAGCTGCAGTCTTGACTACTAACACTGTCTCCAAAACTGAGAGGCCAAATTCAAGCTCTCTTTGAGATGGTTCCTGTGCTGGTCCCTAAGCAACACCCAGACATTATTTGAGAGACAACAAGCTGGTCCTAACCAGAAATCATGCCAGCTCAGTGGGGCAGACCATCATGGTCCAGTGCCAGGCAGCTGCTATGGTACAGTTTACCAGTACGGATACAGCCCTGGGATGCAGCAGAAACACAGACTCCTAGTGCAGTTCAGGTGCAACTCACAAGGAGTGACTGAGCCACATCAAGTATCTACACGGGAGCAGTGTGGTCTCTGCCAGTGCTGGTCCATGGGGTGTGGTTTAATAGTGCAGCATTTCTGAAAAATGTGTGCCAGTGCCTCTTTCCCTGCCTCCGCTCCTCCCAAATCCCTCTTCACAAACACTCCATGACCTGGACCAGTGGATCAGTCTGAGCTGAAATGCCAGCTCAGAAATTCAGGGAGGGAGGCATCAGCTGGAGAGCCCTGCAGGCGCAGTCTGCAGGGAGCAGGGAGGGCTGAGCTGGTACCACAGCAGGGCAGCTCCCTCCAGCAGCGCCAGCACGGGACTGGGGCTGAGACAGGTCCTGCTGCACTCAGCCTCTCCAAGGCGCTGCCAGCTATTGCTGGCTAAAAAAAGCAGCTTCCGTAGGGTGCCAGTAGGTGCCAAATGTGACGCAAGGCCCCAGCTGCACCCCAGGCAAAGCACTCTCAGGCAAAGCACTTCCAGCTTTGCTTTGGTCTGCAGCAACATCCTCTGGCCAGCGAAGGAATTAGGAGCAGGCAGTGGACGGGAAGTGGGCAGGGATGCAAGGAGTTCCCACGCTTCTCCTCTCCTGCCAACTAAAACAGCAGCTCCCAGCTATTCTGCCCATGCCCTGGGCTTACTTAGATCACGAATAGTTTCCAGGGCAAAAGCCACCCAGGCTCTGCCAAGTGAAAAGGGGGGAGTTGTGGAAAATACCTAGTCAGCAGTTTTCCAGGTCCAGGCGCAACACAGCCGTGCTGGGAGGGTGATGCTGGCTGAGGGGACAGCACAGCTCCCTGCTTCTGGGCTCTGGTGAAGTTTCAGGTGCTTTGTGCAAGACAAGAAATATAATGGGGTGGAGAGGGAGACCTTTAACTCAGCAGCTGCCTGATCTACAACTGGACATTGACTGCAGAATCTGAAATAATCTGACCTTGGGAAGTTCAGGGAGTCCCAGATATTCAACTGGAGATGACATTTTATAAAGGCCCCATGCTCCCTATGAAAGTGTAGCACAATGTCTTGATTTGAGGGCATTTCTGACTATTAACACAACCAGGAAGAAAATGTTGAAATAAACTGCTAACAACGTGGAATTAGAAATATCAAATTTCTGTTTGAGGGAAGCACATTTTAACAAGAGTAGAAAAATAAACCTGAGTCCCTGCAAGAAGCTAATGGGGCATGGCATTTAATGTCCCTTCAGGACCCTTTTGTGTTTGCAGCCGGGGATCAGCCAGCCACGAGGTGACGCTGTGCCACATCAGTCTGCAGAAAAAACATCTGGCTGAAAAAATCAGGCAAAGCTTTGAACACTCGGGCGTTTTAAAATTATCTGATAGTCACTCTAGAAGTTGGTGAATACACCCTCTATCTGTGTTGCTCCTGTGCTGCAGCTGGGGTGATTTGCTTCATGGAATCACATCCTGTCTCCAGTCAGGAGGAGAGATGGTGCCATGGAAAAAGCTGTTAAAACCAAAACCCTAACATGTCTGTATTATTCCTCCATTTCAGGAAAACAAAATTCAGGGAAATGCCTGAGGCCACGGCCTCTGCCCTGGCTTCCACCAAGAGCTGCCACCCCTGCTCTGTGCTGCAGCAGCACCTGCAAAACCTCAACTGCATTTTCCCGTCTTGAGCAAAGAAACAAGGAATAGCACATACAGGCATCTGGAACTGAGAGCAAAGCTGAAAATGGATGTTTGATGCTGACAAAAGGTGTTGGGGTCTGCTCTGAGGCATGTGCAGGTTTCCAATCAGGATTTGGTTCCCAGCCTGCTGCTGTGATATGCTTTCATCCTTTTTGCTCCCAAGCACTATTTGAATATAATAAAGGTTGCTGAGGTCTTTAAAGGCAGCTGCATGCTCCACCAGCCCTTGTCACCTGGCCTGACTGCCCATCAGTGCTGCCAGCTTGCTGCTGGATGGCAAACTGTGCCAGGGTTCAGCTGTGAAACACAACACTGATGCACATCATGCCCAGGAGACACCCAGCTGTGACAGCAGAACGATGAGTCCTGTTTGCAATTCTGCTCTCTTCTGACTGGTGTCAAAGGTCTCTTCTACTCCCACTGTCCAGAATCTGCTCCTCCAGGAGTTGTTTCTCATCAGACTTTCTTACTGTGATACCTCCTTGTTGCCTTTCCTCCTCCTGCTTCACCTTTCCCCCATTAGCTCTGTTGAATTAACTCATCCTTTCTTCTCTGAAATGTTTTTGTTTGTCCTCCAATTTAGACAACTGAACAGGGCAAAGCAAGCAAGTTCCTACCACAAGACAGAAACTACAAATGACTTGAGAAGCTGGCAAGACTGAGAGAAATTGCCCTAAAATTACCAGCGTTGCAATGAAGCTGATAGCCCTTTCCAGAAACCTCCTCCCCCAGCCTCCTGGGAAGGGTGGGGCTGCAGTCTGCACAACAACCTAAAAGACTAAACTGCACCCAGTAAACAACCAAAACCTGGTGCTGCCAACAGTTTCCTCCCTCCTTTTCACAGACTAGTGACTTTTAGGCCTCGAGGAGTCAGAATAGTAAGCCCATGACTGCTGTCTCTGCCATCTCAGGTTCAGGAAAATAAAGTGCTACCAAGAAAAGCTTCAAGTTTGCCCTGAATCTACCTGAGACTTCTCTTAGATGCCTTTTGTATCTTTGAAAAATACTGGTAGCTCTTTGCTGTCTTTGTCTGGGTGCAACCAGAGCTGTGAACATCTTCCCAAAAAAGAGGCAGCAGCAACAGCTGGACGAGGAGACACACAAGATGCTCAGCATCACTGCTGCCTCACCGGTGGCACTGCTGTGTGCTGCACACACTTGGCCTCACTGGATGACAAGGCCCCACGTGCCTGCTCCAGGCCGAGTTCTGAGGACCCTCATGGATATGTCTGTGCTGCAAAGCTTGACAGCATTCCCAGCCTGGGTCTGCACCACAGCCTGGGGTGGCCAAGGTGATGCTACAGGTTCCTCAGCACCATTTCTGCCAGAGAGGGAAGTGTGAAGCAGGGAGTGGGGCACAGTGACCCCCACACTACCACAAGGGCCACATCTTAAATTCCTCAGCCTCTATAGTTTGCTCCTTGTCATTAGTTCATGGTATCTACTCTCGTAGTGAAATGCCATTGCCCTCCTGATATGTTATTACCCAGAACATACATCACTTCAGAATAGGGCTAAGATACTGATTTCTGCACAGGAAAACTCACTGCTTATTAGAATTATTAAAGATACAGCCATGATATTCATATGTGGAAAAAGAAGGCAAATGAATACCAGCAGCCTCTATTCCTGTAAGTAAAGATAAACGGGAGAAGTCAGGAGGACTACTCCTAAATGAGAGGCCCTCGGAGGAGAAAGCAGTGCTGGAGTAAGCTCCTTCTGCAGGAGGGTTTGGAGTTTAAAGAGCAAGGAAAAAAATATTGCAGTACAAGATCTCTATTTTTTTTTCTTCAATTTCCAAACCTTACTTTGAGAATTTTCTTTAAAACCTGTCTAAATAAAGGGTTCTCATACAGAATGCTGCCAAGTTTCCTATTGGAAAATTTAGTTTGTATTAAAGTAATCCTTAACCCACGGATGTACAGTTCAGTGATGGAAATGATACCCTTCTAAAGAGCAAAACTGAGGCATGTAGTGCAGAATGTTCCTGGGTCCTAAATATTTCTTTAATTTTTTAAATTTGTTACTTTATTCTGACACTTTCATGTATCTGTGGAGAGCAGTGTTTATCTAACAAAAACCACACAGCTTCCAAAGCCAAGCTAAGATGAAAGATGTCAGTGATTTCTGACCTCATCACCAGCTTATATATATGCTGCTGTTATTCTTGGATTGGAAAAAAAGCCCAAAAGATAAATCTCAACTCCCTCGGAAGCAAATCCATTATTTGTTAAAGAGAGTGAAATGTTCCTTCAGGAAGAACCAGACTGCAGTTGCAGAGGACTGGCAAACATTAAAGAGCAGCTTTATGTTCCCATTTTAAACCTTCTGTTTACAAGCCCGACCCAGGAAAAAGCAGGAGCCGAACTTTAAAAAGTCGACCTATTTCTACAAGTCAGGAAAAGAAACTTCCAGTAGCAACAGGAGACCGAAAACGGGATGGCCCCTGTCGGGACCGTGTTTCCCTTGCACCGGAGACTGAAAACGCAAAGAGAGCAGCAAAGAGAAGACGCAAAGAGAGATCGAGCCTGGCTCGCAGCGAAGATCAAAAGAATTTCACGCCGCTGATGCTGGAGGAAGCGCGGCCGCGGCGGGGCTGCCCGGGCGGCGGGGCAGCCGGGCTGGGCTGCGCTGGGGGCCCGGGGCCAGCGCCGGGAGGGCCGGGGGTCCCGCTCGGGCCGGCGGCACTTACCGCCCGCTGCAGCGGGGCCGCGCCGCCGCCTCCCGCCGCCTCCGCGCTGCTCCCGCCGGCGGCCGGGCCCGGGCGGCCGGGGCCGGGCGGGGCCGCCGCCCCCTCGCCGTGGGCCGGCGCTGTCCCCGGCGGGTCCCGGCTCTGCCCCGCTCTGCCCGCGGGCCCGCGCCGCCGGCTGCTGCCGCTGCCCATGGCCGGAGCCTCTGCCGGAGAATCCCAGCCCGGAGCGCCCCGGGCCGCGGAGGGAGCCGGCGGCGCAGGGGAGGGTGCGCGGCCGTCTCTGATCGCGGTTTTGGGCAGGCTGCCGCGCTCCATGTCCCTTCCAAAACTTTCCAGCCCAGCCCGTTAGCTCGGGCCTCCCAAGCACCACATCCTTACGTACATCTCCCCGAGCCGGGGGAGGACATTGTCATCTTCGGGACAAGCAGCAGGAGCAGCACTGCTGGGCTATTACACTTAACACAGCTCTCACAGGCGGCTCTTGCAGACCAGCCCAGCCGGGGGATGCCCCGCGGGGCGGGTTCGAGGCACCGAGCGCGGCTCCGGCCTGGAGTGACAGGGAACCCCCGGGCACAGGATGGGCCAGCCGGGCACTCCCTTAGCCGATGCCCGCAGACCGAGTAACTCTTTCAAGCCTGTGCAGCTGATCCCCCAGCCATCCTCGGCTGCCCTTTGCTTCCAGCAGAGCAATATTTGCACATTGTTCGACAGTGGAAGATTATAGCTATTAAAGGCAAGGCTGTCATTCCCTCCAGGGACCAAGGAGTACAGTGGCTGCTTGGTGTCCAGCCCGTTCTGCCTCCATTCCTTCCAAACCAGAGGCTGATAAAGGCAGGAGGCGCAGAGGTGTAACTCCTCTTGCTGCTCCTCGGCACTGACTGCAATGATTGCATCTTCCAGTCATTGATTCTGTTCGTTTTTCCTAAACCACTGAGCTAAAGCCCAAGAGTTTGTAACGGAGGGGCTGGAGGAAAGAAGGCAGCTAGAGGTCAGATCATTGCCAGAGAGATGAGCTCATAGCAATGGGGACTTACAAGAAAGACGGGGATAGACTTTCTACCAGAGCATGTATTGATAGGACAAGGAGTAAGGTTTTAAACTAAAAGAGGGCAGATGTAGACTAGATGTAAGGAAGAGATGTTTTTACAATGAGGGTGGTGAAACACTGGCACAGGTTGCCCAGGGAAGTGGTAGATGCCTCATCCCTGAAAACATTCAAGGCCAGAGTGATGGGGCTCTGGGTGTAGTGGAATGGCAGGGGGTTGAACTAGATCACCTTTATTGGTCCCTTCCCACACAAACTGTGGCTGAGAAGGATGTTCTGTCGGAAGAATAGATCATCTGGGAGCGTGGGGGTGTGGTGTCACATGCAGAGCCCTGGGTCCAGAGCCAGGCCAGTCACAAAGTTGTTTTGGATCTGAGGCAGGTCTTGGAGAAAGAAGTGATGAGGCCTGGTTGCGGAGGAGGAGATGGTGGAGCTGAATATGGGATTAAATAGCCCCAAACAAAATGTCCCAAGAGGAACAGGCTCTGCAAGCATCAGAGACAAAAATTCTTCTCAACAAGAAGTGAGAAAAATTCCTTCTCCTCCTCCATCCCTGCTGGCTGTCTCTGAGGGAGTGGAGCCTCCTGGAAAGTTTCCTGGCTGCCCCCATGGAAACAGTTCATTCCAGGACAGCTCCCCAGATTCACTTGGAAGCAATGCTGGCTCCATAAACCAGCTGTCAAAACGAGCCAAAAGCCTTGTGTTTTGAAGCAGATCATTGCTGGAGCCAGGAAAATGTTTGAGCAGCAGTGATCTCAAATGCTGCTGTGGTTTAGTAGTGACACAGAAGGACTCTGGGGCCATTCAGTGATGTTTCCCTGCTCCTAAAGGACTGGTGAGAATTAAAGAGAAAATTTCCCAAAAGCTAAAAGCCTAACAAGCACATGACTCCTCAGAAAAATCAATTAAAATTGGCAAATTCCTTTTAATGATGGCCTGGTGCCTTTTAAGACCATTTCCCAGCAGGGCCAGTGGATAGTATCTTGGCTGATCTTCAACAGCAAGGGTGGAAGTGTGTAGTACAAGTGCCAAATGTGGCATGTGGATCAATTTTGCATGGCACCCAGCCAGACCAGCAAGGAGCCAGAATCCTTCACATCAAAAGCACAGTGCTGAGGGAGCCAGCAGTGCTGACTCCTGGCTTTTCCCAAATCCTGTGGGAGTCCAGGAGTTTTTCTAGACAATGATGGTGGAGTTACATGGTAGGTGGCCTCTTCTGACTCCTGCTGTGCAGGCATTCTCAGCCTCTGCTTTGGGAAAGAAAAGGATGTATGCCATGGATGCCCATGTTAGCATTCTTCACTCATGACTTCTAAGAAAAGATTTAATTATAGAGAGATAAATGCATACATACATATACACACATGTTTATACTTGTACATATTTACACCCAAGTCTTTCTAAACCATCACATTTATTTGAGGAATGTGAGATTATTTTAAGATTACCATTATCCATTGAAGCCACTAGCACTTACTTATCCTGCTGCAGAATTTGACTGGTCTTTTAGGAGCAAAGGCCAAAGTGGAGCTGAGGCATGCAATTGCCTGGACAAAATGTGACTTTCAGATCTTATTTTCAGATTTCTCATTCCCCAAGTATGAGACTAAACTGTGCTGTTAACTCATACCTGACTGCCTCATGCCATGTCTCATCCTATCCCCAGACTACAGGCAGGAGGGTCACTCCTGTCTCCTGACAGTCTTCCATCTGTGAAGAGAAAGGGCCTGTGAAAAATTGCAGCCAGCTCCAGCAGCATTTCTGTTCCCTGCCTTCTCCCCAGTCCATGGTTGCTGTGGGATGATCTCACAGACCCTATCCTACACCTCACTTTAACCTCAAAGGGAGACCCTCTGTTCTTTGTTAAAGCCAAGGGATTGTTGTTTTGTGATTCAGAGTCTGAGCTTTTTGCATCCTCAGGTCTTTTGTCTCTTCTCTTCAACTCCTGGAGCAACCAACCCTCTGGCCACAGGACATATCTCCAGGGTTGTAGCCAGTGCAAGTCCAGCCCAGCCCAGCCCAACCTGGCACTGCACTCAGCAGTGTTGGTGCCAGGCAGGGATGGGGAAGATGGAAGAACATGCCCTTGCCCCACAGACACGTTCCCCTGGCAGGGAAAACACCCCGAGAAGGTCCCAGCACCAGCATTTGGGAGGGGTGTTGTTCTGGGCTGTGTTGCTGCTCACCCTGGTGAGGTGTGATGGGTACCTGCAACACTGCCAGGAGTTATGATGGGGACACCAGGGAGCCAAACACAAGGAGTTTCCTTGCTGGGTAAAATAACAGGTTCCCTCCAATACAAAAATCAAAATAAAACCTGGGGAGCTGGGTTTTTCCAGGTTTTTGTTCCCACCAGAAATTTTCTAAGCTATTTGCAGTTAGTTCACTGAAGGAGCTGATCTTGTAACAATAAATGTCACAGCACATGTGTTTAGATTTAGTTTTCTTTCCTAATACTTGCTTGTATTTTCAGCAAGGCTTCAACAAAGATAGATGCAGTCCCTTGTCATAACAGTTCTGGAAAACTGTGAGGGTTTTTTTGTCTTCACCTGTATTAACCACAAAAAATATTAAAATTCAAAGTTAAATACATAATGTCAGAATGGATCTCTCCATCTTGCTTGCTGAGTGAAAGGATGATTTCTCCCATGCTTCCCAGGCATCCTTCACAGGGTATCCACTTCCCTGGAATGTGCCATGGGGAGATGTCTCTTCCTGGCTGTCCTCCACCATGGAATGGATTCTGGCAGACTACTGCCAGGACCTGGACACTCCTGCCTTGTACAAGGAGGACACCATGGCACATTTGGAGAGAGCCTGGAGGTCTTGGTACAGATTTTCACTGTGGATTTGTTAGAAGAAGCCCAGTGAATGTCCATCAGAAGGTTGTTTAGATTTCAAGCTAGCTTAGACAGCTTTTGCCATGCTCTGAAAAGAAACCAGTAAGATTTAGTCTCCCTGGAACAAGCAGGAGAACCTTCATTTTCCCACTGTAAATTGCTGGATTGGTGTTACCCTTCAGTGAACAAGTTTATATATTAATCTGCCTTTCTAACATTAACTTGTGTGTAGCAAAGGCAATGCAAACCTTGCTCAAAGCACAGCCAGCATCCATCCCTTGGCTTTCCAAATATTTACCCAGATAACATCTTCACTTGGGTTTTTCTACAGGTCTGACCCAAAACCTCCTGAAAAATTTATTTCTAATGTTGACAGCTCTTCAGGTATTTGCTTTGATGCAGAGACCATTTATCTGGTGGGTCTGTGCCATGTCCTGAGCTGATGTGCTGTGAAATTCAGTGGATGGAAAAAGCTGGACTTGAGGAAGAGCACTGAGCCAGTGTTGTCTGCCTAGGGACCCAGATGGGGAGTGGGAGGAGGAAATTTGTTTTGCCTCCACAAGTTCCCCAGAGAAAAATAACTGCAAGAGAGAGGCCACTGAGACGCAGAGAGGAAAGGTCCAAGAGGCTGAGTTGGAAGGTGAGGGTTAGGAGTTAATATTTCTAAACCTGTTTGATCTCTGCTCCTCCTCAAGGTGCTCCCTCACATTGCACATGCCTTTCCTGGCTGAGATGAGCTGGAAAGGTGGGTGCTTTGCAGCAGGGGAAACCAATTCTTCAGCAGCTGTGGGCCAGGATGCAGCAGGGAAGCCACAGCTGGAGGGAGGGAGGTTGCCCTGTGTAATTAATGGAGCTGGGCTTTGGCCCAGGGCTGGAGTTTGACTCATCCAATTCATAAAAAACCTGCTGAGAACAGATGTTTAAATATAAAAGCATATTTTTTAGGAGTGTCCTTTCAACACATCTTGGATTTTACTGCAACCTAAGCATTGCCAGTAAATACTGCTTTTCTCCCTGCTTCCTACATTTCCAGGGATGGGTTCTGCTTTGTTCAAAAACACAAGAATAAAGACCCAGCCCAGCAAAGAGTTGTCTTTCTGTCTCCCACCACGCTGTCTTCCTGCTGTCTTTCCTTTGGGAGCGTGGAGGGCTGGGGTCATGGGAGCCCTTCCAGCAGCTGCAGCTGGCTCCTGCCCCAGCACGCTGGAGAGGCAGCTGTGCCACAGCTGGAGTGTGCCAGCACATCCTGTGGGAGCAGCTTGCGTGCTCATAACACAGCCCTTCCTTTTGAGTGCCTCTGGGAGTCCCAAACTATGGCCAGCAGAGGAAAAAGGCCAAAATCACTGTCACCTGCAGTGCAGGGGGGGAAGCTGCACAGCAGGTGACACAGCACAATGCAGATGAGCTGGTGCTGTGTTCCCACCAGTGGCTTAAAACTCACGCTGCAAATTCCACTCAGTGGCCACAGGATGGATGCTGTTAGGAAAGCGGGGATGACTCAAGCTGTCTGCGTGGTGTTCTCACACCATCAGTAGCACAAGTGCTGTCCCTGACTCCACTCAGCCCCTCTGAGTGTGTCCCAGCTTGCTGCTTTCAATTCTGACTTCCCCCTGGCCTTTCCCACTGGGACTCCCAACCCCAGCATATCTCTGAAAAGGGATGCCCTGTGGATTCCACACCCCTGCTCCATCCCCAGTGGGCTTCTCTCCTGCAGAGAGCCCTGCTGTGTGTCCTGCTGAGGCTCCCAGGCCAGGTCCTTCTCCTCTCTTTGTCCTGGTATTCATGGTGGGACTTAATGGGTGGCCCTTAGAGATGGCTGCCTCTCACTGTCGGGTAAACACAAGAGTGTAAAGAAGCAAAAGAGCTCTGCAGAGATCCTGTGGGTGTGTGAAGCTAATCAGCAAGAGATGAACCTCCCCTTCGTGCACAAGCTTTGTTCTTGTTCCAGGTCTGTGAAGACTTTTTTCTCATTCTCAGGGAGGACAGGGCTGAGGTTTCTCAAGCCTGGCTGACCTTGGATAGGCTCCATTCCCAGTGTTTGGCAGGCTACAGGATTTCAGCTAGGGCACTAAATCCCAGACTTCAGTGGAGTTACAGGTGCTGGGCTTGGACCTCAGCAGACCTGCACAAGTCCGGGGTGACACCAGGCAGGATGCAGGGAAGCAGGCAGGTGACAGGCCTGGATTTGTGCAGCAGAAACTGCTTTGCTGCCTGGACAGCACCAGTTCTCCTGTGGCTTTTGCCCTGTCCCAGCCTGGAAGAAGGCAAGGGCCTACAGGAGCACTTCCCCACTTGCCCAGCCATACTGCAGCCTCGTCATGCTTTGTCCAGAGAGCAAAAGGCAGCTGTGACATTGGCATTGCTGTTGGTCCACTTTGCCAAGTTGAGCCTTGCAGATGTCCACAACGAGGGACCCCTCTGACACCCACACCTTTGCTTTCTGTTCCAGCTTGAGAGCCTGGAGCCCTGAAAGAGAGGGGAGGGGAGGTCAAGGGCTAATGTGGCTTGAGACACCGTTAGGTTGGTTGACCTCTAGCTCTGCAGCCTTTATCATCACCAGACTGGGACTGCTGCTAGTAACTAAAGACTGCTCTGTGGAGCCAGGGCCAAGCCTGATAGAGAGGGACCACCAAATACAGATGTAATCAATCTGGTTTAATTTGCGCAGAGGAAGAAAATAGCTGAGGTGAATGCTCTACCAGCAGTAATAAACCTCACCTGGTATTCAGGCACATATCTGAGTTATGGGATGTTTCAGGAGATAACCCTGACAGCTGGGCTGTGCTGGCAGTCCCTCTGCCCTTAGCCCACTTCAGACTTAGCTACATCCATGCCTCACAGATGATCTGGGATAAAGACATGCATTTGGGTAATGTTGGGTTTTATGGCACAGGCCATGGAATAACTTCCTGCTGGCTGTGCTGGGATTCTGCCCAGTGCCTCCATGGCATGCATGACCTATCCTGGTGCTAGCAAACCTGTGTCTCCTAGCCAGCCCTGGAGACAAGATGGGTTTGTTACACAGATTTCTGAAGGTGCTCTGTCATAGAGCATATCCATCCCCTGGATGGAGTGGAGGTGGGACCAGAGCTGGGTAGCCTGAGGGAGAGGCAGGGCAGGACCTCCCAGGGTTTTATCTGTGAAGGGTGGAGTGAACAGGATGAGATTGCTTGTGAAGAGACCTTCCTTTCATCTACCCTGTCTTTAATGTGCAAAATTGTGTGCTTTTACCTCAGAGGAAGCCTTAGCATTCTTCTAGTTGAAAGAATTTGTACAGTTTTTGGTATTTCACATCTGAAGGGATTAATGGCAAGCCAGTTTTTAAAGGCATTTCCTTTATAAAAATGTTCCCCTGTACAGACTGTAGCTAATGTGCAATGTACCTTTCAGCATGTAGTTAAAAATGACAAGCTGTGCTTTTCCAGAAGGCAGGCCTGAGGTATGGGAGCTCAGGGATTGGCATTGCTTTCATCTTTGTGCTGCTGGGAATTAAAAGGGAAGGAAGAGACATAGGATTGTTCCCGTGAACTCCCCAGAAATATGGGTCACAGATCCAAGGGTTTGGGTTTGGTAAACTCAGTGACTGCATCTCTTCTGACATCTGCAAACACAGAGTAGCTTCACTAGGATTGGAAATGGGCAAGTTGGTACTGCTGGCAAGGCAGATTTTTTGTTTTCCAGCTCATGGAGGAACAGACTCCAGCAAACTGAGTCTCCACGTGGGAAAACAGAACCATGTGGAGATGTCCTAGAGGCATCACCCCTGGAAGGTCCCTAGTCCCACCCTCTGCTCAATGCAGGGCCAGCCAGGTTGGGCTGCTCAGGGCCTCATCCACTTTTAAGTATCTCCAAAGATGGAGACTCCACATCCTCTCTGGGAAGCTTTCTCCAGTGCCTGACCACATTCACAGCAAAAACTCATTTCCCTTGTTCCGGTGTGTGGCTCTTGTCCTGTTGCTGAGCTCCTCTGAGAAGAGTCATGAATGTTGTGGTTGAGTAGAGCACTGACAGCAGCCCATGACTGCAATCAGAATCACAGCATGTCCTGAGCTGGAAGGGATCAATGAGGACCACAAATCCAACTCTGGGATTGCTTGGGCAATCACATTGCACATGGAGAGGAGGGTGTGTTTTTGCTAATGTGCATGCAGCCTGTCTGCACAGGGGGGAAACAACGCACAGCCCAGCTCCTGAGGAGTAGAAACAAGTGAGCCCAGTGGTGGTGCTGCCTTTTCACCTTTCCCACAGAGGCCACTGAAATGCTCAGGTTCTTTGCTCAGGACTACTCCCAGTACTCATTTGTGTGACCAGACCCATCAGTTGTTATTCTCTCCAAATGTCCATCCTTTCCTTGGCCCCCACAGGTGCTGGGGAGGTCAGCTTTGCACCCCTAGCTCTCAGACTGGAGACTGCTGTGAGGAGAATGGAGCTGTGGAGAGGTGGCCAGGCTGTGTTGGGTGGGCTCTCCTCGTAGACAAGCCCTGTCCAGCCTCATTTACGTGCACAGAGAGACCCTCTGAATCTCCTCTGGACTGATGGAAGGCTGGAGGTAGATACTCATGTGAGTAAATTAGAGACT
Source organism: Passer domesticus (assembly GCF_036417665.1). NCBI lineage: Eukaryota > Metazoa > Chordata > Aves > Passeriformes > Passeridae > Passer > Passer domesticus. The sequence goes on along the minus strand of NC_087476.1, from coordinate 15,587,976 downwards.
TAGCAGACTTGTCACCAATGTGTGGCTGGAGATTGAGAACCCAAGCAGAACGGGGGAGATGGGGCCAATTTATGGGGGCAGACCCATATGCTCTACATAGAAAATAATTTCAAACAAAATTATGGAATCTGTCACATGATGTACTCATTACCTTTGATCTCACATGTGAGTTTCTTCTGCCATTACTCTGATTTTCTGTAGGCTGAACTGTTTATTACTGTGACCCCAGGCATGACCTTAAATAGTCCTTTATGCCCTTGATTTTTAATATCTGTGTACAATACCACCAGGACATCATCTCTGCAAAATCTTTCCTTTTCTTCCTCTGGGGCTCTCTGGTCCCTCTCTAGCCAGCTCCAGGATGTCATGAAATGTCAGCAACCCTTCAGCAGGACATGCAGTCAGGTCTTTGCTTTCAAAACACAGGGTGAAATTCCCAGAAGAAGGCGGTCAAGTGCCTCAGGTATTTCTAGGTGTTAGCACTCAAATACCATCTGACAGTGATCAAACAGAGACACGGTTTTGTCCAAGAGATACAAAAACAGGTATCTGCTGAGGGCCTTTAGTGACCTTCATTAACAGACCATATGGAAGCTCATTGTCACATCTGCTCAGGTGCCTGGGGCCCAAGAGAGACCAGTGCCTCACCCTGGGGTCAGTGACACATCTCAGCGAAGTCACAGCTCAGGTCACACAATGAGCAGCACAGCTTTGCCACCTCTGTTACCAGTCCTGAAAAATATATTGGGTTTAGCCCAGAAGACACCAATCCATCTGCCTTTCTTCCATTCTTGTGTTCACACAGCCACCTGAAGCAGGCTTGTTTTCAATGAAGCCAAAACACTTTTAATTAATTAATTAATTAATTTATTTATTTTAGCAGTTGGGTAAATAGTGCTCCCTGCATCAGAGAGTTAGTTAAAGCAAATTTTTTGCCTACTACCTGCTTCTTCTAAGACATGTCAGGGCATCTGGAAGACATGAGTGTACTTATGTGGGAATAATAGGTTGCTTAATAGCAAGGAATTGTTTTGCTGAGTTTTGTGAAATGTCCCTTACACAAATTGGGTATTAAAGTCCTGGAGACACTGCTTTAGTATGTGACCCTAATTATAACAAAATGAAGCTGTAAACACGTGTCTTCCCTGTGAAAGTGTTGTGTAACCATCAGTTAATGAAACTCTCCAGCCCCTCTTGGGGTGGATGTGGTTACCTCCTCTGTGTAAGGGCAAAGCAGAGAGCACAGAGATGCTTTGCTGCCTGGCACAAACACCTCCCTCCTCCCCAGAAGGACTTAATGCTAAATATCCTGCTAATGTGGGAAGGTCTTGGTTTTGAAGTAACTTCTTTAATTAAAAGTTTTGTATGGGTTTGTTTTTTATGTGTTTTTCTTTTACAACTGCAGTTACAGAGGCTGTGGAAGAGGCTGCCTTCACTTTCCTTTGTGGCAGTGTGCTGCACAGCTGACTGAAGAGACATCCCCTTGTGCCTTTTGGGGGCTGTTAGTGAGGGTCCCTGGTGCTGCTGCAGGGTCCCTCACCCAGGTGCAGTTACAGGCACAGTAACTGTGTCTCCTCAAGTGCACATGATTAATGGATTTCACTGCAAAGCTCCCAAAGGCTGTGTGTAACAGAGCAGTGCCAGTGTGGGTTCTGTGCTATCATGAAATGGCTTTCAGAGCAAGGTGAGGGCTGATGAATTGCTCAATAACCAAGTGGCCCCAGCCTGCTGGAATAGTGAAGATGTGAGAAAAGTGGGAAGCCAGGCATGGCTGCACTATTTTTAGCAAGACAGTGCTCCAAGCAAGAGATGGAAAGGTGAGGATTTAATTGCAAGGTGCTAACACCAAGGCAGGCTGCAATTTTTTTCCCACTCTGAGTGGTTTGTAGGATGCTGAAAATGAATGTAGCCATTAGCATGCTAACTGCTGCCTTTGCATCTTCAGGATCTTGTTTGACACCTTGGTGTAATAAGGATGGAAATTGGGTGCTATAAAACCTTGTGCTGGTGGTGGCTCATTTCCCATAGGGCAGTGTAATGCCATACTGCCTTTGGCTGAGCCAGTGCACAGCACCACAAAGAGCCTTTGCTCAACACTTGGCAGGAGCTGTTGGGTTGAATGCTGCAGATCTTTGTGCTCTCTTTTGAGGTGAGGGGTCCCCAAAGGATGCTTATCTTAGAGGTGTGAGCCTCACCCTGTTGTGGCAATAGGTTTAGCTGATTTTTGAAGATCTGCTAAAATAGCATGAAGGCTCTTGGGGTTTGTGGAAAACATACAGTGGGAACCATTGGCAATGGGTCTCTGCCTTGGAGTGAGAAGGTCAGATTTTATTCTTCATTCTGCTGTTAAACTGGCTCTGTGACTGAATTTATCTTTCTTTCTTTCTTTCAGGTATGTGCTCCTTGCACCTAAACTCAGCACCCAGCAGAATGGGTCCTGCTGAAGACAGGGTTGAAGTTGTCAGCTCCTGGCCACTCAGTGGTCTGAGAAGTGTCCACGCCCCAATGCTGGTGTTTGGGGAATGCACCCACATGCTAGACCACCCCACAAAGTACAGGCAGAACATCAGAACATGCCAGGCACCAGGCCCTCCTGTGCACTTGTGTCTGGCCCTCTGTGCCCCAGTGGTGATGCCTCCTGCTCCCAGCTAAGAGGAGCTTGCTCATCCCTGGGTCACTCTGTGGTGTGGCTGGCATGGAGAGCCCTCCCTGAGCACGGCAGCTGGGCACTGGGGCTAAGAGAAGCAGCCTCAGTCACTGTCCCTGCCTGCTTTTTGCTGTTTCCAGCTCTCCATGGCAAGAGCAATCCAAACAGGCCATAATCTGAAGGATCTGCCACCTGCTGAGATGGAGCAGTCCTGGACTGAAACCCGCAGGTCCTGCAGGGGAGCACCCCCACATTCCTGCAGTGCTTGGGATGCCTCTGCAGCAGGACTGCCTAAACCCTGTAATCCATTAACACTGACTGCTTTAATGTTGTACCAGGGCTACCCTGGTTCTGTTAGCCAGAGGAGTCGTGCAATGACTTTTAGAGTGTGCTGCTTTTACAGATGTATCCTTAAATTGTCATTTAAGATGTAAGGGCAACAAAGATGTATCCTCAAATTGGCATTTAAGACATAAGGGGAACAAAGACCTTTTTAAAGCTGGACTCAATAACTACTTAAAAAGGAGAATTACATTTATATCACCTGGTGAGACATGAGAAATTCTCAGTCTTTGATTTTTTTATGTAGCTTTCTTAAGCTTTTTTGGTAATATTCAGATTTCTATATGAATTTCTGATGTGGCTATTTCATAGACTTTATTTTAAATACTATTAATCATGCTGAACCAACATCTTAGTAATCTACATTATATTACAAACACAAGCTGGCATTGACAGACATTTTACTGAATATTTCAATTGCTTTTCATCAAGTTTCATTTAAAAAATGGGAAAAAGGAAATGTCTGTTCTTTTAAAATAGTTGTATGATGGCTGTTAGCTTTGACTACCGAGTACAGGCATTTCTAAGCAAGCTGTTGCTCTTTCGCAATCTCAGTGTAGTTAATTTTCATCTTATGATAAGTGAGTCTTTTAACCCTTATAAACCTGAGCCTGTTAATAAATGTAGGATTGGGATTTGCTCATGGTCTGAGCTAAGGGGGATCACAAAGCAGGACTCTTCACAACACAGAGAGTAACTGTAGTAGCAGAGGTCTGGTTTGAGAAGAAGGAAGATATAATTTCTTCTTCTCTTCCCCCCCCCCCCCCCCCACCAATGTTTGTTTTATACTGTTTCCAGAAGAGCTTCCCATAAAGAAGTTGAGTTTGAAACAAAGCTTCTGTTAGCTCACCAGAGAAAGCTTGATCCCAGCTCTTGTTTAACATAGATTAGACTCAAAAGCAGACATTGGAAGGCATTTTAAGTAGAATAATAACCATCTTGAAAGGATTGTGAGTGAAAGACCCTCTACCATCCTCCTGGTGAATAAATGAGCCATTTAATGCTTAATAGAGACCAGAGAGCTTTTCTGGATTAGAAACATGAGGTTTTTTCTAGCTCACTGCCTAGAGGCTGTGGCTTTAGGACCAGAAAACCCAACAAACCCCCCCCAGCTGCACCGTGTTTTTTTCTTTTGCTAAATGTAAACCAATCCTAACTGCCTGTACAATGTTACGAGAAATTGAACTGGCTTGAGCTAACAGTGAGAAGATGTCTGAAAATACACTCATAAAATGTCACTGAATTTGCAGTTTGGTGATAAATTTACAATTTGGTGACAGAAGTCACTGTTTTCTGTTACCTCAGTAGATGGTGATTTTTATGAGCCCCTCTCAAACACGAGCATCTGATGTGTCACCTTTTGGATAGGAGCAGACCCCCGGGGTGCAGCCAGCAGTGCTTTCACCTCTGACACTGCACAGTGCAAAGCACAGATGCACATGGAAATGTCCTACTGCTTCAGTCGGTATCAGGCACTGAGGAGAACCTGACAGTGACAGTGGTGCATGTCTGGGAAACCCGCTGTTTGCCACCAGGACATGTCACTGGTGGTGCCCAGGATGTCCCTTGCCCAGCACTGTCCCTGACACACAGCCTGGGGTTACACCCAGGAGCTCAGAAGAGGGGATGGAGAGGGTTGAACAGTTCAGCAGTGTCGGAACCCAGGACATCTCTCTGGATGCCCTGGATGTCTCAAAGCCCTGGCAGAGGCTCGGAGACCCTGGCAGGAAGCCAAAGACACCTGGAAATTCAATCTTAATTCATAGAGCAAATTGCCAACCTTATATAAAGAATTACAGGCCACAAAAGTTTAAGTAGCACAGTAGTAGCAATCACAGGGTGAAGGAAAAAATTTTTGGAGCACTGTACAGGGGGGTTTTGTATGTTGTACAGGGGGGTTTGAAATTCTGTACGTGGGGGTCAGGGGTTCTAAGATGGAGGAATTTGGGCGTGCCCTGTCCTTCTTCTTTCTTCTCCTTGGCATCCATGTTCAGGATGATGTTGGCATGTGTGGATTGGTTCATGGTGAAGGTACACTTGCCAACAAGGGTGAAAAGTATTGGAAATTGAAGGTAAATATCTTATACGTAGTTTTTACTATAAAAGAGACAACCGCCCCGTGGGTGGGAGAGAGTGCCCTTGGCTGTCTTGCTGATCAGACCTCGGCTGGACAGACAGAAAAACTTTGTAGATAAGGAACAATAAACTCAACTGAAGACCAAAAGCAAGAGTCCAGACTCCTTCTTCAGAGCGCGGCCTGCCCAGAACCAACTTTTCCCGTGCTGGGGCAGAGACAAGTGACAGCCGACCCTGACACAGCAGCATTTCCTTTGCATGGCTGTGTCCTCCCTGCCAGCTCCTGCTGCCCTGGGAGTTAACAGCACTGCTGACTGCTTCTGTGGGTGATGTGGCTGTGGCACCCAGTTTTGAAGGCTGTTCCCCCTGTGCTGCTTGTAAGGCCTGGCGATGCTGTGGCTGCAGCCTGGGCAGTGGCAGGACATCGAGGTCACTCCTCAGCCTTGTGAGAGCCGTGCCAGAGCCCCCGGGGGCCGGCTGCTGCCTCTGTGCTGCCTGCAGAATTCCCAGCCCACGGGCCCTGCCATTGCCTGGCACTGCAGAAGGAGCTGAGGGCTTTGCAGCCGCCCGTGTGGCACGCTCAGGCTGTGCCAGCAGAGCATCACCATGTGCCTGGGGCAGGGGATGTGCCTCTCCTGCCTCAGCAGCAGCAGGCAGGGCTGCTTTTGGCCCCTGCCCTGAACTCAGAGTCGCTATAGCTTAAGGGGTGCTGCCTTGCAGTGTTTTCTCACACTGGCCTCTCCACCTCTCACCTCCCCTTGCCAAACTGTAGATTGCAGGGGGACTGCACTTCACCCACTACAGTCTAGGCTCACACCATGAAATTCGACTCAAAAGCCCCATCTGACTCTGAATAAGAGCTGTGGAGGGAGGTGGTGATGTCTGCACTGTGCCCCTTGAGGCCTGGGCCTTGCTCAGGGCAGGCAGCCAAATGCTTTTTTTGGTTTGACAGCAGGGTGGTGGTTGTTCTTTACATCATCAGGTACTTGTATAAATGCCCTGTTGCTAAATACGTCTGGTTTTGCTTTATTTCTGTTCAGCCTCATCAGAGCAGATAATAGTTGCTCACCTGTCTCCACAATCAATGGGAGCAGAGCCAGCTTAGCCCCACTGTGAGGTAATAAAATTCTGAGCTGTGGTTGCTCCTCCTGTGCTTGCCAGGCAAGCTGAATACAGCTTTCTTCTCTCTTTAACAAAACTTTGCAAGATTTGTGGCTGCACTCAGTTGGACTGATTTGGAAAATGAAGCAGTTGCAGGTGTATGTTCCTCACAATCCCTGACATCTTTATTAGTGCCTCTATATGAAACCAGTGTGAGCACATTAGGAAAAAGCTTTGGAAAAGGCACATTTTCCTCCTGGCAATGGTGAGAGCTGGGAATACTTGGCCAGACGTGAAAGTATATTTTCCCTAACCATTAGCACTACTGTGGGAGACAAGGGCCTGCTCTTGGCTCTCATCTGATGATCATTCCTCTCTGCATTTAAATGTCCATTTAAATGTGAATAATTTTTTGGTGGTTAACTAATTCCTGGTGATGACAGGCACCTAGGAAAACAGTGATGACCTCAATTCCTTGTGCTTTCTTCCCATGGCCCAACTTTCTCTGAGTTCTAAGGTTATGCTACAGATTACTTACAGGGTATTGAGAGGTGTTTGTTTTGTAGAAGCAGTGTGATGGAAGCAGCCCTGCAGTGCCTGTTTCCAGGTAGTGTGCCTGAAGCCTGCTCAGCTTGGCTAGCAAGCTGCTCTCTTCCAGTGGCACAACTTTCTCTGGGTTTTAAGATTAATGGCCTATCAACTGGGGAAGGAGGAGGAGGTGACAGGGAGAATGGAAACCTGAATGTAGTGGGGGCTGAATTTAATGCAGTGCTTATCTCCACCTCTGGTATTCCCTGTGCAAAGTGTTTTGGTAACTGCCAGCACAAGATAGGCAGAGTGTGTTCTTCTCAGGGCAGGGCAGCTGCTGGCAGGAGCTTGGGGCATTTTAATGTTATTTCCAAAAAAAAAAAAAACGAGCCCAGAGTGCATGAATTTCAGGAACACCAGAAGGAAGAGGGAAAGGAGCTCTGGTCTCCTCTGCTCCTGCTCCCCACTTTGTGTGTCCCCTGTCTGCTAATCTGTGTGAAAAGAGAATGCCAAAAAGGATCATGGCTTTGTTGGACTGGCTTAATGAGTCCCAACAGTGCAGATCCTCTGCACCCTCCCTCCTCCCCCAGTGCAGCCTGGCTGTTCAGGCCCTGTGCCTGTGCTCATTACCTGTGCAGCCAAGCATCCAGGAGCTCTGCAGAGAGGAGATGGCAGGACAGCAGCTGTGCAGGACTCTCATCCCTTTTCTGGACAGTGACCTGAGGAAACACTTCTTGCCCAGGTTTCATGTTTTCACTGCATGGAGCTGCGGACAGCAGGGCTCATCATAAGGGATGTGTAGCTGGGGTGTCAGGACTGCAGCCAGGGAAGGGATGTGCCATGCATGGGGCACAGGTTCCTTTCCAAAGCTGCTTTTGAGCTGGGACAACTGGGGCAATTGTGGAAAATGAGAAATGGAGATAGAAGTGACTGAGGAAAGCTGGTACTGACAGCTCAGAAATGAGCTTCAGGGTCAAGGTGGGGAGGGCGCAGAATCCCAGTGGAAAGAGGGTGCAAATTTCCTTGTCCTGAGCAATTCATGCAGCAGCACTGGAGAAAAGGGGACAGATGGGAATTTAAAGTGAACAGGAAAAAATAAAGAAGAGATGGGGACAGTCACAGGGAAGGAAAGTCTTGTAGAAAATTTTATATGGATATGCAGTTCTGCAATGCAGTATAGGCAAAGAATGGTCATACAATGCCTTTCTGTCTCCATCTGTGATTGGTGTAGGATGGTTACAAAATAGAAGCTTTCCCAATTCCTGCTAGGAAGGAAACACCAGTAGTAGTACAGCTGCATAATCCCTCTTTTTCCCCAAGGGCTGCTGTGGGAAAGGAGGAGGAAGTGGATCTGTTTAATGGTTTTCAAAGGAAGGGAATATGGAAAATGCTGTATCCTTTTAATTGAATTATTTGTGTCTCAGCTCCACTGAAAATGTTAGAGGTCACTGAAGCCCCGAGAGGGAGATGTGGCAATATGTGGTGGACCAGGTACAGTGGAGCTGTGTTGGTAAGAGACCTGTTGTCTCCTGTTTCATAGAGGGTTTTTTTTTTTTTTCTGCTGGAGTTACATGAGACCAGACTGTTTTGCTGCAACAAATATCAGTGATTTATTTATTTATTGATGTATTCATCGTGTTGATGTATTCATAATGTTAAAACTTTTTCCTCCCCCTTTCTTTAGCTGGGTGTGCCAACAGGCGTAGCTGGGGAGAAGCTCCTGGCATGCCCTTGAGCTTGCTGTGCAATGAAAGCACATCTTGATGGATGCCAGACAAAAGGACTAATAAAATAATATATCCTAATCCTTTTATGCTCTGCAAAACTTGATGGTAACTGCTGAGCAAAACATAATGTGCCTGAATAAAACTGACATGTGCAATCCTGAAATCATGACTGGGAATTGAGGAATCTGCCATGTGCTCAGGAAAGCTGTTCAATGCATAACTACCCCTGGTGGGAAATACCTTCTCTCTGAACTCCTTGTTCTGGTGACTGTTCAAAGCTGTGAGATCTTATGCCTTTTCCCCACTGTCTGATTACAGCCATGCGTGGTTGGGGTGGTTGCCTGGCTGCTCCCCAGCTCGCTCTCACAGCAGTGAACAGGACAGCCTGCTCCAGCACCTTGCTCCAGGGCAGGTTTGTAATCCTCTGGTGTGCCCTGGAGCTGTCTTCTGAACAGCTCCCACACTGGCAACACCCTTTGCACCCTTTGCTGTTGGGACTGGGCACAGGAGAGGGTTTGGTTTGAGATAGTGGCAATGCATTCAGACATCCCAACAACTCATTGGACGTTTTGACTTGGTTGCCTAAATATGGATATTTGTGCCATTTGAGAGGCTCTGGAGGGCATAGGTGTGTGGCTGGAAGGAGTGGCACAGTGAGGTCAGGCAGGATGCTTTAGAATGTCTCAGGTACCCTCGGTGCCTGCACATCCCCCCTGCCTTTGGGTGGCAGAATCTGGAGCTGAGCCCTGCTGGCACTGCCCATGGATCCTGTCCCACAGTGCAGGAGGGAAGCAGTCAGGGCTCCAGCTGCAGTCCCCTGCCAATGGAGCAGAGGATCTGGTTTGTCCCTTGACCATGGGTCAGCCTGGGAAGCTCTGATGGAGCTGCTGTGCACCATCACCAGGAGCACCTCTGCAGGGCCAGCCCAGCAGTTCATAAATGTGACCTTCAGTTTTCTTCCCTAGTGCATGTTCCTGCATTTAGCCTCATTAACACCAAGGACAGGTTACTTTTACACACATTCACTGCCCACCACATCTACCACATAAAATTTTGCAGGCACCTCAGGACATTGAGCTGGTAATGATGTGCCCCAACAGTGCCTCTCTAAAATCTACCAGTTAGCCAGTTTTAATCCTCTCAGTGTCACAAAAAAGTGAATCAAATGTGCCCTTGTAAAGCAAGGGATTTTTTATCAGCCTGACTGTACTGCCAAAAGGATAATAGATGACAATTTATTTTTTTTTTGTCACCCATTACATTCCCATACAGGACTCTGTCTCATTTAATATCAGACCTGCATCAATTTGTCTACCTCTGGTTATCCCTTTCAATGCAAGTGCAACACAAACCCACTTTTCTGTGTTTTCATGGTCCCCTAAGTCCTGTGAGCAACTGTGTCTCTCTAGTTTTCTAATTTCCATTTTATCTTTTTTCCCCCTGGTTACAATTCCCAGGGTCAATTACTGCCTTCATGTATAGGAGTGTTCCTAGCTCATCTTTCACTTGCTTGGATGTATTTGGGATCTTTTCTACTGCTGCCTGTTTGTGCACAGGGACTGAGCAGGTAAACAGTCCCTTGCACCTCCTCCTGTCACCCTGGGGTACTGCTACACCCCACAATGAAATTGCCATGGCAGAACAGGATGGGGCATGGAAGGAGCTGGCTTTTCCCAGTCCCTTCTTTGGCAAAATTGTAATTGAATCCTGACAAATACTGAGCATTATCATGCTCTGCAGGGAAGTGTCTGGCAGATGTCACCAGAAAAATGTTCAATGATAAGTCTCTGCCCTGCTGGATGAGTGCAAATGTCATTGCCATCTGTAGCAGAAGAGGGATAAAATGTTGTACTGTTCCAAAGGTGAGGGGCAGCATCCTTTCTCAGTCTTTTCATGACAGTCTTGACTAGGTGTTTTCTTAGGCTAGGCATGCCAATGTTCATCAGAAGTCTGCTAGTACGAGGCATCCTCTTTGTTGAAGATAATCTGCATTTTCCAGGGGAAAAAAAAAGTCTCTGCTGGAGAAGAAAAGGTCATTGGAAGAAGATAGAGCAGGGATGTGGAACACACACGAGTTCTCTGCAGATGAGTAAGGTTTGAGTGGTAACCAAGCTGCCCCCTGCTGACCCAGTTAAGAAAAATTATTTAAGTCCCACCTTTGTCTCCTTGGTTAATTGACTTTCATGGTTTGAGGCTGGTTTTCTTTGGAACTATTTCGAAGTGCAGGGGGGCTCCTGGCTGCCTTACTAAGATGGCAAGGTTGTCTTCTGGAGCAAGAGGGAAAGGGTGGCTCAGACCAGTGTGTGTGTATGGCAGCAATGAGGAGATGTCCCAGAAGTGCTGCTGTGCCACAGCCCTGCTCAACACAACCAACACGGGCCTGCCCAGAAATGAGGGACCCGGGGCTGCACCCTCCTGTTGGGGTCGGCTGTCACTCGTCTCTGCCCCAACACGGGAAAAGGTGGTTCTGGGCAGGCCACGCTTTGAAGAAGGAGTCTGGACTCTTGCTTTTTCGGTCTTCAGTTGTGTTTATTGTTTTCTATCTACAAAGTTTTTCTGTCTGTCCAGCCGAGGTCTGATCAGCAAGACAGCCAAGGGCACTCTCCCCTGCCCATGGGGCGGTTGTCTCTTTTACAGTGAAAACTACGTATAAGATATTTACCTTCTATTTCCAATACTTTTCACCCTTGTTGGCAAGTGTACCTTCACCATGAACCAATCCACACATGCCAACATCATCCTGAACATGGATGCCAAGGAGAAGAAAGAAGAAGGACAGGGCACGCCCAAATCCCTCCATCTTGGAACCCCTGACCCCCATGTACAGAATTCTAAACCCCCCTGTACAACATACAAAACCCCCCCGTACAGTGCTCCAAAATTTTTCCCTTCACCCTGTGATTGCTACTACTATGCTACTTAAACTTTTGTGGCCTGTAATTCTTCATATAAAGTTGGCAATTTGCTCCATGAATTAAGATTGAATTTCCAGGTGTCTTTGGCTTCCTGCCAGGGTCTCCGAGCCCCTGCCAGGGCTTTGAGACATCCAGGGCATCCAGAGAGATGTCCTGGGTTCCGACACCCTCCAACAGGCAGTTTTGGATGAGTAAATGCTGAGGAATGTAACGCTCAGGAAAGTTCACTGCTCTGTGGTAAGTGACTGGCTGCTAGAGGGAGACTGGTAGCTGTCCATGTGCGGCAAGAGGTCAGCCACAGCCTCCACGAGCAGAGTGCAGGAGCTGGGACCAAAACAAACACCAAAACACTGACTGCTTGAGGCTACAGGCTGCAGCCACTGCCTTCTGCTATTGCAGGAAACAAGGATGTGGTGCTCCCAGCCAGGAAAAGTGACCGCCTTCTTGAGCATGGGTACGAGTGCCACGTGGGCCCTGCTACTCCAGCTCCACAGTGTGCTCACGGGTCCTCAGGAAGGCTCCAGAATCTGTGTGCTCTTGCACATTACTGACTGCTGGTGGCCAGCAAGTGCTGCTCCTTGGAAAGCTTCATGTTTCCAGCTCTTGAAAGCCTTTCAGTGCTGCATCATCTGCCTGGCACTTTGGGACTGTATCTGCAGCACCGTGCTGAGCTGCATGAGCAGCAAAGAAACATGTCCAATTATACCATTAAAATGCCATGTGTGGCCATATACTACCTGCAGACTTTGTCCTGAGAGTTGTAAATGTTGAGTAAGGGCCTTGAATAGGCAAGAACTACAGTTAAAGAAAACTTCAAGGCATTGGGGATGTTGACCCTGTGAGGGCTTTGCTTTCCAACAGCCCATTATCTCCAAAGAGGCTGACTGCCAGGTAAGCAGGTGGCTAATGATGGTGCTGCAAATGAATGGGCAGCATTGGCAAATGTGATATCCAGCCACAATCATGCTAGTGAAGACCTGTTTCGTTCTGCTCTGGATTTCTCAGTGAAACAGCCTGCTGAAGTGCCTAGGCCCTGCAGTTCGGTTTTTGCAGTTATAAATCCTGGAGTAAATGGAGGGCGACCACCTCTCAACAGGTAGACAGCTATTGGGGGAAATTTTTCATTCAAATTTTTGAAGTTTTGGTCTGAGTCCTTGGATTCAGATGGTTTCTGGAGGGATGTAGAGCATTCTTCTCAGCACAGCTGGATGAGGAAATACTGGGGCCTACCTCCAAGCCTGCTGGAGAAAGTGGGAGCCATTGAGACCACTGCTGACCATCTCAGAGATGTTGGCTGGTGGCCTCTCCTGCTCACCTACCCTCAGCTTATATTTATACTTAGAATTCTTTGTGTTGCATGTGCAGCTCAGAGCAAAGCAGGGGCCCTTGAGCATGGTGCTCTGTACAAATATCAACCCTACCAGACTGAGCAGTGGGTGAGGATTTCAGGATCTGGCGTGGATGGATGTGGCTGGATGAGACCACACAAACAAATCAGGAGAAAACCATCAGCAAACGCTGAGTCCTCAGCTGGTGATGAGTCAGTTCTCCTCACTGACTGTCACCAGACCAGTGGCTGCAGTGGTGGGAGGCAGTCAGCAGCCTGGAGTCACTGTCCATCTGCTGTGTAGGCAGTCTGTGCTAAAATGGAAGAGAAGCACTCCTGTGAGCAAGGAGAGCCGTGCCCGGAGCGCTGCCAGCGGCTGGGTGAGCTCAGAGCCACGGCAGCAGCCAGCCTGAGGAAGCAGACGTGCTGGGGACAGGGGACCCGGGGGCTGCAGGCGTGCTGGGGGGACTGGCTTTGCCAGGCTGGCACTGAGGAACCCAAGAGCAGTGGCTGGGACAGAGGCTGAGCTCCACGTGCAGCAGATGAGAACAGCAGGGCCTGGGTGGAGCTGGGGACCAGCGTGGGGGCACCTAATGCAAGCAGGGTGCTTACACAACACCCCACACCCACCTCTCCCAGACACCCCAGGCTGCTCTTACCTGAGTGTCTGAATTCCTGCCAGCAAAGAAGGTGAGAAATTAGTACAAGTCTGGGGCTGTTTTATAAGCACACAGTGCTCAGAACTAGTGGCCAGAAGCCATAAAGGCAGAGCATTCTTTCACACACCCAAAGAGAGGGCAGGAGCTGACAATTCTCATCACTGTCCCTGTCATCCCTGATGCTGGGCACTTCACAGCCAGGCAGCTGCCTACTGCCTTCAACCCAGCTCTGCCCAAGAGCTGCTGTGAAAATGCCAGTCCCAAAATGCAGCTGCATCATGGAGAAGGATGGAAGGGAGGAACAAATGCAGCTGGGTTAAACTGCTGTAATAGCAAAATCCACCATGGGCACTCATTTCTAAATACCATTTTGTGGCAGCTCCAGCAGCACAGGGTTGCAACACGCTGCCTCACAGACCCTCTCTGTGCTTTCCCTGGTGCTCTTTTCTCCTTGCAGAGCCGTTGTCCTCAGGACAAGGCTTTGATGCCCTGCCATGGGCTTCTGAGAACAGGGGCTGGGCTGCAGAGATAGCACAGCTGCTGCCTTGTGACAGCCCTTGGCCAGGGCTTGTGGTGGCTTTGAGGTTCTTTATTGGGGTGGGAGGGTAAATGAGTTTGGGTGGGATGGGGAGGGTACTGCTCTGGCTCTCTGCCCACTCTCCCAGCAGCTGTGGAGGTGGCAGGAGACAACAGGGACACTTGTAAGTCTCTTGGGAGATGCCTGGTACGCCTGCCTCTAGGACCAACTTCGTGGAATGGAGCAGGGGTGTGTTTGTGCTTGTCCAGGCTGCTGACTAGGATTCTGGCCCCCTGCTAGGGGTTTTGTGGTGCTCGCTCTCCTGGGATGGAGATGTATTGGTGGCTTTGACAGTGACCTGCTAAAATGAATAATCGATTTGGATTTACAGTGTCGGAGGTGGTGCTGGAGGGGAGTACTTTTGTTTTTCCTCCCCATCCACAGCAGTAAATTTAACACAGTACCATTATATAGTTCTGCTGCGCTCCTGCTCTGCCTGCCTCTTCTCCAGCCAAGCACAGTGCAGTGCTGGGCCACGCACAGGTGACAGCCACCAGTCCAGGCCATTCTGCATCCCGTGTGACTGAAAGGCCTCCAAGTCTCATGGAGCTCCTGGTTTTATTAAAACTGCTTCAGGGAAAACATTTTGGCTGACAGAAGTAGATGCCTTGTGGAATTGGATGAGGGAAAAGATGTTGCAATTTAATTAATAAAAAATACTTGTTGAATTTAGAAATTATGAATATTCACATCTTCTTCATACCTGTGTTCTCCTTTTCTTGTGCTATTTATTTAAAACACTTGAAACAGGGTGACACACGGATCCAGTTTCTCCAGGAATCCAATTTCTGCCTCCAAACGCAGGAATGTGGAATTTCTATCCAAATTCAGACATCAGTGTTGAAAGCAAAAATGAATGGCTAGGTAGGAGGGACCAGAGAAGAAAAGGGGAGAGCAAGACAAAGTGCCCTTTCCAGATCTGTGCCCAGGTTGAGTTCTGGTACCCAGACACGAGCTGTGGACTCTTCCACGGCAGCCGAATGTTTCTGGAACAGGGCGAGGCGCAGCTCCCGCACTCGGAGCACTCCACGGGGAATGCGGGAGCGGGGCGGGGGCTGCGGGGAATGCGGGAGCGGGGCGGGGGCTGAGGGGAATGCGGGAACGGAACAGGGGCTGAGGGGACTGCGGGAGCTGCGGGGAATGCGGGAACGGAACAGGAGCTGAGGGGAATGCGGGGAATGAGGGAGCCGCGGGAGCGGGGCGGGGCCCCGCGCGCTCTCCCGCCCTGCCCGCGCGCCCTTGGCGCCAAAGCGGAGCGCGGGCTCTTCCTCCCGCCGCCGCCGCCACAATGGGAGGCGGGGCCCCACCCGCGGCACAGCCAATGGGAGCGCGGGGGCGGGCGGCGGTGGGCGTGGCGAGGGCTGTGAGTGGCCAGCCGGCCGTTCTGGCGCCAACTTCGAAGGGCATATAAAGGGGCGGCGCGGCGCGCTCCCACTTCCTGCCGCCCGTGCCGCCGTCGCTGCCGCTCCCGCCGCCGCGCTCCCAGCCATGCTGTCCGCCCGCGCCCCGCTCGCCGCCCGCCACGACCAGCCCCAGCTGTCGCCCAAGAAGAACCAGTCTCCTATGAAGAGTCTGTCGCCCATGAAAGGCTTGGCGCTGAGCAACAAGGAGAACACGGTGAGCGCCCGCCCTCTCTCCCTCCCAGCCCCTGCCTGGCAGCGCCGCACCGCGCTCACCCTGCCCCTTTCTCCCGCAGCCCCCCACGCTCAGCAGTGCCCGTGTGCTGGCCAGCAAGACGGCCCGCAGGATCTTCCAGGAGGGTGACGGCAATCCGGTGAGTGCAGGAGCCCGGGCACCGCGCCCGCCCTTGCCCTGTTTCCCGGAGGCTCCTGCAGCTCCTCTCCTCTCCTCTCCTCTCCTCTCCTCTCCTCTCCTCTCCTCTCCTCTCCTCTCCTCTCCTCTCCTCATCGGCGGTCTCTCCTTTCTTCCCCCGCCGGGCACTGCGCCCCGGCCCACCCCGCTCCCTCAGGGGGTCTCTGCACCCTCCCGGGCCCTTCTCCCTCAGGGGCTCTCCCGCAGCCCCTGCCCAGCCGCTCTCCCTCGGAGGGCTCTCTCCGCCCTCCCGGCCCGTGTCCCGGGCTCCCGGGCTGCCGCCTCAGCTCCCGGCCCCCCCGAGCCGCTCTCCCGCCATTCCAGGTGCCGCGGGGCGTGGAGGAGGAGGAGCCGCTGCTGCGGGAGAACCCGCGCCGCTTCGTCATCTTCCCCATCCAGTACCACGACATCTGGCAGATGTACAAGAAGGCCGAGGCCTCCTTCTGGACGGCGGAGGAGGTGAGGGGCGGGCGGCCACGGCCCCTCCTGCCGGCGGCCCCTGCACCGGAGGGCAATTCCTTATTTATCCCGTGTAATGGTTTAGGTGGACCTTTCCAAAGACCTGCAGCACTGGGAGTCCCTGAAGCCTGAGGAGAAGTATTTCATTTCTCATGTCCTCGCCTTCTTTGCTGCCA